>NC_064644.1:159044899-159353649 GCF_023864345.2 Schistocerca serialis cubense
GTTTGTCTGGCCTCTCAACAGATACGCCTCCGTTGTGGTTGCACCTACAGTGCGGCAATCTGCATCGCTGAGTCACGCAAGCCTCCCCACCAACGGCAAGGTCCATGGTTCATTGGGGAGGCGGAGTACCTATACATTAATAAAACCAAATGTGAATATTGTCACAAAAATAAGTCTTTTACTTCGCAGAAAAGTAGTACGATATTACTGATATCGAGAACTGGGGTTGGAATGCCGTAATGGTCACGTAAATAAAGAACCATTACAAGGTGTATTGTCTTTTCTGATGAAATGTGGTTCTGTTCTGATGCCAGTGACGACTGTGTTGGTTCTGATGCCAACCTGTCTGCTTGATAGACAAACTGGATCTTCACCTGGAGGTATGGTCTGAGATGCGCTTTCGTATGACAGCAAGGGCTCTCTCCTGTTTGTACCATGTACCCTGATTGCAAACTTGTACGTCAGTGTGGTGATCGGGCATGTTATTTTGCCATTCAAATGGTTCAAATGGCTCTGAGCACTATGGGACTCAACTGCTGAGGTCATTAGTCCCCTAGAACTTAGAACTAGTTAAACCTAACTAACCTAAGGACATCACAAACATCCATGCCCGAGGCAGGATTCGAACCTGCGACCGTAGCGGTCTTGCGGTTCCAGACTGCAGCGCCTTTAACCGTATTTTGCCATTCATGAAGTGCATTCTAGGGGATAAAGCTCGCCGCATTTCACTGTTGTAACCCGACATGCTCTACAGAGTGTAAGCATGTTGGCTTGGCCTGCTCGATCACCAGATCTGTTTCCAAGTAGGCACATATGGGACTTCATCAGAGAATAACCCCAGCGTCATCCGCATCCCTACTGGTCGACCAAGTGCAGCAGGCATGGAACTCCATCCCACAAACTGACATTCCGTGCCTGTACACGACAATCCACGAACACTTGCATGCTTCCATGCAACATTCTGCCGGCTACACTGGTTATTAATGTAACAACATTTCTCATTTTGAGTGGCTTATCTCGCGCATACGTTAACCTACGATCTTGCAATTTTAATCGCTTAAATACACTGAAGTGCCAAAGAGGCTGGTATAGGCATGCGTATTCTAATGCAGAGATATATAAATAGGCAGAAGACGGCGCTGGGTTCGGGAATGCCTCTATTAGAAAAGTGCCTGGCGCAGTTGTTAGATCGGTTACTGCTGCTACAATAGCAGGTTCTCAAAATTTAAGCGAGTTTAAACCTGGTGTTATAGTCGGCGCACAAGCGATGGGACACAGCATCTCCGGGTAGCGATGAAGTGGGATTTTCACGTACGACCATTTTACGTGTGTGCCGTGAATATCAGGAATCCGATTGAACATCAAATCTCCGATATCGCTGCGGCCGGAAAAAGACCTTGCAAGTACGGGACCAACGACGACTGAAGAGAATCGTTTAGCGTGACAGAAGTTCAACCCTTCCGCAAATTGCTGCAGATTCCAGTGGTGTGCCGTCAACAAGTCTCAGAGTGCGAACCGTTCAACGAAACAACATCGATATGGGCTTTCGGAGCCGAAGGTCCACTCGTCTACCCTTGACTGCGCGACACAAAGCTTTACGCCTGTACTGGGGCCGTCAACACCTACATTGGATTGTTGATGACTGGGAACATGTTGTCCGGTCGGACGAGTCTCGTTTCAAATTGTATCTAGCAGGTGGACACGTACGGGTATAGAGACAACCTTATAAATCCATGGAGCTGCGCGTGAGCAGTGGACTGTTAAAGCTGGCGTAGGCTCTATAATGGTGTGGGGCTTGTGCAGTTGGAGTGATGTGGGACCCCTGATACGTCTAGATACGACTCTGACAGGTGACACGTACGTAAGCATCCTGTCTGATCACCTGCATCCATTCATGTCCATTGTGCATTCCGACGGAGTTGGGAAATTCCAGCAGGACAACGCGACTCCCCACACAGTTCAGAATTGCTACAGAGTGGCTTCAGGAACACTCTTCTGAGTTTAAACACTTCCGCTGGGGCCGCGCGGGATTGGCCGAGCGGTCTTAGGCGCTACAGTCATGGACTGTGCGGCTGGTCCCGGCGGAGGTTCGAGTCCTCCCTCGGGCATGGGTGTGTGTGTGTGTTTGTCCTTAGGATAATTTAGGTTAAGTAGTGTGTAAGCTTAGGGACTGATGACCTTAGCAGTTAAGTCCCATAAGATTTCACACATATCTGAACATCTGAACTTCCGCTGGCCACCAGACTCCCCAGACATGAACATTATTGAGCTTATTTGGGATGCCTTGCAACGTGCTGTTCAGAAGAGATCTCCGCCCCCTAGCTCTCTTAGGGATTTATGGACAGCCTTGTAGGATTTATGGTGTCATTTCCCTCCAGCACTACTTGAGACATTAGTCGAGTCCATGCCACGTCGTGTTGCGGCACTTTTGATTGCTGGCGGTGGCCTTACACGATATTAGGCATGTGTGGCAGTTTCTTGGGTCTTCAGTGTATGTTACCTAGACAAATGTACTCCGGAAATTTTGTTGCTCTACATTTAGCATATTCTTTTTTTCTTGGTGTTGCGTTTCATTTCCGTCAGTGTAGAGTGTTCAATATGAAGAGGATAAATTTCAATCAGCAGCGCTCAAAAACGGGGTAACTTCTGAGAGTGCGCCAGAGAGCCTGTTGCGCACCTGGAAATTGCACCGGAGTAGAGGTGTGTACCGTATAACAGTGCTGCGAATCCCGTTTCGGGGGAGTGTCAGCGGCGTATCAGTGCGGCCGCAGCGAGCGCAGGTAATTGCGGTGTGCGGCTAAATTCGCAGCGAACGCCATCGTCCGCAGCGAAAGTGGGTTAGCCGGGCCGCCGGGCTGGAAGCTGGAAGCTGCGACAGCAGAGCCCGGGCCGTAATTAAAGATACGTATCGGCCTCGCCTCGACGTGCCGGCCGCCAAATGAAAGGCACTTTGTGCGTCGGAACCGCGCCGCCGGCACCACAGAGGATAAGCTCGCAGGCGCTGCCGATCGGACGGGCAGCAGTTAATGCGCTCCGCTGCGCGGTGTCCGGCCGGCTCCTGGCCACGCCACCCGCCACCCGCCACCCGCCACCTCCGCGGCGTGAATCACGCGCCCGTGACGTCAGCAGAAAGCGAGCGGTGCTCCGAGGAGGCGGCGCTGAATATTGCATCCGCTCAATTTGCGCCCGGGCCCGGGCCCGGCCAGCAGCGCCGGACAAGACCTACCGGCGCTAGCGAGTCCCGCGGGGGCGATCCGGATCGCGGCGCTCTGTCCGCCAGGAAGATGCATGGCCCCGCTGCCTGGCTGGCGGCTCCGCGGGGTGGGGCGTGTACTCCCTCCATTTGCCGTAATTCGGTGAAGCGTGCATGCGCAATAGTGGAGAGAGTGCTGGGGGGCTTTCGGCTTTATTCGATGTCTTCTTTCTTTTTGTGTACGGATCTTTCCGTTACTTCTCGGTTCTACAATTCTATATAGGACCGAATAACAAGTATAGTGTTTATGTTCTACTGATTGTTTTTTACTTCAAACTTATTTTGTCTTACTGAGCTGTCTTAATCAAACAACTGAGTAGCGTCTAAAAGGGACAGTACTTCTTCAGTTAACAAACATTATAAGGGGAATGATCAAATGTATGTGAAATCTTACGGGTCTTAACTGCTAACGTTGGGTTGGGTGGTTTGGGGGGGGGGGGGGGGGGGAGACCAGACAGCGAGGTCATCGGTCTCATCAGATTAGGGAAGGATGGGGAAGGATGTCGGCCGTGCCCTTTCAAAGGAACCATCCCGGCATTTGCCTGGAGCGATTTAGGGAAATCACGGAAAACCTAAAACAGGATGGCCGGTCGTGGGATTGAACCGTCGTCCCCCCGAATGTGAGTCCAGTGTACTAACCACTGCCCCACCTCGCTCGGTCTAACTGCTAAGGTCATCAGTCCCTAAGCTTACACACTACTTAAACTAAATTATCCTAAGGACAGACACACACACCCATGCCCGAGGGAGGACTCGAACCTCCACCGGGACCAGCCGCACAGTCCATGAGGGACCGCTCGGCTAATCCCGCACGGCTATAAGCAGAATGAGATTTTCACGTTGCAGTGGAGTGTGCGCTGATATGAAACTTTCTGGCAGAGTAAAGCGGTGTGCCAGCCAGAGACACGAACTCCGAACTCGCGACCTTTGCTTTTCGCGGGGAGGTGCTCTACCATTTTTTTATTTTCATTTTGTTCGTTACTGTTCGTCCTGTTTGTTTGCGGCGGACGTCCCATCACGCTTGTTCAAGTTCATTGTCTCTCCATTAACTCAGTTTTTTTATTGCAGAGGGCACCTAACCCCCTGACCGAACAAGTTTTTTTTTTTTTTATTCTCTGGATTTTTGTTCGGTATTGTTCGTTGCGCTTGGGCTGGCAGGACGTCACATGACATCCGTTCATGTTGATCTTTGATTCCTTTACTCAGTTTTTTTTTTTTTACAGAGGGCACTCAACCCTCTGACCGAACACGCTGAGCAACCGTGCCGGCATGAGCTATCGTGCCTGTGTCCATCTGAGCTAACCAAGCACGACTCACGACCCATCCTCACAGCTTCAATTCTGTCAGTACTTTCAAAACTACACAGAAGCTCTTCTGCATAGAGCACTTGCCCGCGAAAGGCAAAGGTCCCGAGTTCGAGTCTCGGTCCGGTACACAGTTTTAATCTGCCAGGAAGTTTCATATCAGTGAACACTCCGCTGCAGAGTGATAATCTTACTCTAGAAACATCCCCCAGGCTGTGGCTAAGCCATATCTCCGCAATATCCTTTCTTCCAGGGGTGCTTGTTCTGCAAGGTTCGCAGAAGAGATTCTGTAAAGTTTGGAAGGTAGGAGACGAGGTACTGGCAGAATTGAAGCTGTGAGGACGCGTCTTGAGTTGTGCTTGGGTAGCTCACATGATAGAGCACGTGCCCGCGAAAGGCAAAGGTCCCGAGTTCGCGTCTCAGTCCGGCACACAGTTTTAATCTGCCACAAAGTTTCATTACAAACGGAGATACAATCCACTTGCATAAAGTGACGCGTGTCAAAACTTGTCCCTTAACGTTGCAGTTATACTTTACATAATTAATAACAAATGATTAATAATAAATAATTAAAATGCACAATTTTACGGGTTAGAATGGAAAGTTTTAGAAGGTCCTGACATAGGTTAAGGAACTGTAAACTGAGCACTCTTCATTTATGTTGTGCAACAAACATGTTTTTTAACGCTGTAAACTAAACTCTAGTTAATGGACAGTATTTTACATAACAATTAAAATACACAATCTTATAATATTACTCGTTATATGGTCATGTTGCCATAATTTGTGAGGAGTTTGGGACATTCGTTAAGAATTAATAACTGAGCAATAGTAATTTACATTGTGCAACAAACATGTTTTACACTTTAAATTACGTTTTTATGCAGTGGGCAATACTGAACATATTACATCTACATCTATATCTACATGGATACTCTGAAAATCACATTTTAAGTGCCTTGCAGAGGGTTCATCGAACCACCTTCACAGTTCTCTATTATTCCTATCTTGTATTGGGCACGGAAAGAACGAACGCCTATACCTTTCCGTACGAGCTCTGATTTCCCTTATTTTATCGCGGTGATCGTTTCTCTCTATGTATGTCGGTGTCAACAAAATATTTTTGCATTCGGAGGAGAAATTTGGTGATTGGAATTTCGTGAGAAGATTACGTCGCAACGAAAAACACCTTTCTTTTAATAATGTCCAGCCCAAATCCATGATTAGAATACACAGTATTAGAATATTAAAGCTTATATTGTTGAAGTTTGTGGAGTAATCACGATAAGAAACGGGAATACCTTTTGCATTTTGATTCTGTGTAGCAGTGTGTCTCATTGTGGTTGTTTGTGAATATGTGGTTGGTTGATTGCATCATGTGAATCTTAAAAGTGGGGATGTGCTCAACTGTAATTGACCATTTAGAACCAGCTGGGGATTTTGAGCTACATGTATGTTTACCTCAAGTGCTTCTAACAGGCTTAGTTTTCTTCCTTTTTTTGCTGTATGTAGTACTTCTGTGTGGACTTGGTATCTGTGTCCTTTCTGCATCATATGTTCAGCAAAGGTGGAATCTGACTTACATAATCTCCAGCTGCTTTCGTGTTCAGTCAGCCTAGTTATTATGACCCTGCCTGTCTGGCCAATATACAATTTCTTGCGGTCATTGCAAGTGATTTTGTAGCACCACTGTTATTTAATAAGTCTCTTTCGTCCTTGCTGTTGAATACGATATGAGCTGTAGTGTCTCTTACATAAAATAATTTTTTGTAACTGTAGAATCTGAAGGTCTTGGCTAATTTGTAGGACAGACTTCCTCAGAATGAGATGGTACAGCAGTTTCTTTTAGATATGACTGTTGCTGCAGAAAGGATACACACATAGAGCAACATTTTTCTTTTTTGTGTAAAATGTTGTCAGTTAAATTCAGGGGTACAGCCATTGTTGTTGTTTGATGCAATACATTTAATGGTGTCTAATTCTGTCTGAAAATTATTCTTTTTTTAATGGTGGTAGTGTGGGTGATCGGTAACGCAAGTCTGCATCAAGTGAACAGTGACGATGGCACCCATTTCCTCAATTTCGCAACTGAAAAGAGACTGACATCATGATTGCAACGTAAAAAGTCACATAAAGGGACATAGATGGCAGCAGATTGGCAACTCGTAAAACAGATGACGACGTGTGTATCCAGGGACAGCGTGCAAACAGCGTAAAAGACAAGTGAACCGGTAGAAGAGCAGATTGTGGCACTGATCACTTCCTGGTGATCTGCAAGATGGACATTAAATTTAAGAAGGTGTGTAGAATAGCTAAGAAGGCAACACATTTTGATATCAGCTGATTAAAAGAGATAGTAATTAAAAAATACGAGTCACAATTAGAACGAAACTTAAGTAAATATTTGGAAATGGTATGAGACGGCGGTATCAACCAATACAGGCCTCAGATTAAAGAAATAGCAAACAGGGTAACATCCGAAATTCTAGGCAAACAAAATAGATCAGATAAAGATGATTCTATCAGGTTGGCTGGGAAGAGGTGGTTAGAAAATGTGAGGGATCAGGACTTAGAAGATGGGTATATCGAAATAGGGAAAGAAACGACAGCCATACTAAGGCAGGAGAATACTACAAGTAACCAATAGAAGAAGCCGAGTAGGACCAAATCCAACACAAGAAAAGGAGGAGGTATCGTAAAGTAAAGAAAGTAACACAGAAATATAAGGAAAAGAAACATTTGTTGAAGACACACGGGGGAAAGTCCTCATGCATAACACTGAAGTAGACCGGCAATGGGCATAGTACTTCGCAGAATTCCTAAAATGAGATGACGCCATTGAGTGTCTTTCGTGTGAGGTACCAGACAGCAAAGTAGAGAACCCTAATGAAGAAAGAGTACGACAATAAACAAACACCTAAAAAAACAGGGCTTTCGACGGTCAAATTTCAACAAAACTGGAAAAAACTGGGTAATATCGCAATAAATCGGCTTGCTTATACGGACGACGTTGTTATAATAACTGGTAGCAAAGAGGACTTGTCGCTCAGTAAGTTCAGACAGAAATATTGCAAGGAAATCAGGGTTAAACAATTAACGAGGAAAAAACTGAGTGCATGGTCGTGAGCAAAGCACCCAATGATCAAACATCATTGATATTTGATGAATCCACGTTTAAAAGAGTAGACATATTTAAATACTTAGGAAGCATTTTTAGCGTGAAGAACAGCAAGGATCGCAGTGGGAAATAAGTCAAATCATATTTCGGGTTTATGGGAAGTGCAGTTTCGAGAAGTTATAAAATCTGTCTATACCAGAATATAATTCCCCCGGTAGCTGTATAAGGCTCTCAAACATTTAAATTAATGAAAACAGGTGAACAAAAACGGCCAGTTTTCGAGAGAGAGGTGTTAAGGTAAATATCTGGCCGAAGAGGGACACCCAGTCACAGCAAAGGATGATATTAAAAAAAAGCAGGAACTGGCGGACCTATACTCGCAAACCGATATTGTCCTAAGGACGAAGAAAAGGAAATCGATGTGAACTGGGCACCTGATTAGAATGGGCGAGGACAGACTGCCATGAATAAAATTCTCAAGCTCCGTGGAATGCAGAAGGGGGCAAGGAGGCCACGGACAAGATGGAAGGAAGATATCAACAGGGATGCGGAGGCGTGCGTCCAGAGAACAAGATAATGGACCACAAAAGCGGGAAACAGAAATGATTGTTGGAGAAATGTAGAGAAATCATATGGCCTCCGAGGTCAAAGTGACAATTAAGAAGGAGAATGGTAGCAGGAGTAGCAGAACTGGGTTGACCTATGAGTGAACATGTGATTTTAACTATTTATTTACTAGCCTTATAAAGTCTCAGTTTACAGAATTTCACTAAAAAAATGGTTCAAATGGCTCTGAGCACTATGGGACTTAACTGCTGTGGTCATCAGTCCCCTAGAACGTAAAACTACTTAAACCTAACTAACCTAAGGACATCATACACATCCATGCCCGAGGCAGGATTCGAACCTGTGACCGTAGCGGTCACACGGTTCCAGACTGAAGCGCCTAGAACCGTACGGCCACACCGGCCGGCAGAATTTCACTAAAACTGGTTTTAATTTTGAATCAGTCACCTGGCGAAATTACAGCAAGAATTTGTTGAGAAGATGACGCTTTCTCAATAGAAGCCAAATGCAAGAGACAACAACAAGTAATTTAAACTCGCAGTGATTTTACAAACCCAAAGAATAACAGTAAAATTCATCTAAATTTTTAAAATTATGTAATGGATGCATACTATTTAAAAAAAGCAGAAAGCAAACAGAATTCCACTGTTCAAGTTACACACATCAAGAAAAGTTTTGCATCATCTCCGTTCCAAGAGTTCCGGAACTTGTATAGAAAATTGGAGTAGAGATCAACGTAAACATCCTTTCCGCCTTTTTTATTGCTCATGCAGACCACACATTGCATGTTGTACCACCATACAGCGAGAACTTCAGAGACGGTGGTCCAGACTGCTTTACACTCCGGTAACTCTAATACCTAGTAGCACATCCCCTTGCATTGCTGCATGCCTGTATTCGTCGTGGTATACTATCCACAAATTCATCAAGGCACTGTCCCACTCTTGCAACGGCGATTCGGCGTAGATCCCTCAGAGTGGTTCGTGGGTCATGTCATCCTTAAACAGCCCTTTTCAATCTACCCCAGGCATGTTCGATAGGGTTCATGTCTGGAGAACATGCTAGCCACTCTAATCGAGCAATGTCGTTATCCTGAAGGAAGTCATTCACAAGATGTGCGCGATGGGGGCGCGAATTGTCTGTTGTCCATGAAGACGAATGCCTCGCCAATATGCTGCAGATATGGTTGCACTGTCGGTCGGTGGATGATATAGTACAGCCATTACGGCGCCTTCCATGACCACCAGCGGCGTGCGTCGGCTCCACATAATGCCACCACAAAACAGCAGGCAACCTCCATCTTGGTGCACTCACTGGCAGTGTGTCTAAGGCATTCAGCCTGACGGGGTTGCCTCCAAACATGTCTCCGATTATTATCGTTTGAAGGCATATACGACACTCATCGGTGACGAGAACGTGATGCCAATCCTGAGCGGTCCATTCGGCATGTTATTGGGTCCATCTGTACCACGCTGCATGGTGTCGTGGTTAAACGATGGACCTCGCCATGGACGTCGTGAGTGAAGCTGTGCATCATGCAGCCTGTTGGGCACAGTTTGAGTCGTAACACGACGTCTTGTGGCTGCACGAAAAGCATTATTCAACATGATGGCGTTGCTGTCAGGGTTCCTCCGAGCCATAATCCATAGGTAGCGGTCATCCACTGCAGTAGTAGCCTTTGGACGGCCTGAGCGAGGCATGTAATCGACAGTTCCTGTCTCTTTGTCTCTCCTCCATGTCCGAACATCATCACTTTGGTTTACTCCGAGACGCCTGAACACTTCCCTTGTTGAGAGCGCTTCCTGGCACAAAGTAACATTGCGGAATCGATCGAACCGCGGTATTGACCGTCTAGGTATGGTTGAAGTACAGACAACATGAGCCGTATACCTCCTTCCTGGTGGAGTGACTGACACTGATCGGCTGTCGGACCCCCTCCGTCTAATAGGCGCTACTCATGCATGCTTGTTTACATCGTTGGGCGGGTTTAGTGACATCTCTGAACAGTCAAAGGGACTGTGTCTGTGTTACAATATCCACAGTCAACATCTATCTTCAGGTGTTCTGGGAACTGGGTAATGCAAAACTTTTTTTGATGTGTGTATGTAATTCGCAGTTATAACTGAAATAATAAAAATAAAGTAGTTGCTGACAGTGTGAACATTATCGAACTATCGGTTTAGTAAGTCAAAGTTGCAAATTATTAACACGAATTCTTCACACAAGATTGAGAAAACTGATAGAAGCCGACGTCGGGGAAGACTAGTTTGGATTCCAGAGGAATTTACGAACATGGGAGGCATTAAAGACCCTAAGACTTCTCTTAGAGGATAGTTTAAGGAAAGGTAAACTTACGTTTGTAACATTTATAGGGTTAGAGAAAGCTTTTGACAATGTTGACTGTAAGTAGCAAGGCTAAAAAATATGGAGTGAAAGGCTGTTTGCGCCTTGTACAGAAACCAGATGGCAGTTACAGGTATAAGAGTCGAGGGGCATGAAAGAGGAAGCAGTGGTTGAGACGGGAGTGAGACGGGATTGTAGCCTGTCCACAATGTTATTCAATTTGTACACTGAGCAAGCAGTAAATGAGACCACCAAAGAAAAATCTGGAATGGGAATTACATTTCAGAGAGAAGAAACAAATACTTCGAACTTCGCCGATGACGTTTTAATTCTGTCGGAGACAGCAAAGGACTTGAAAGAGCAGTTGAACGGTATAGGTGGCATCTTAGGTGTATAAGATGACTATCACTGAAAGCAAAGCAATGATAATGTAACGCAGAGGAATTAAATCAAGTGATGCTGAGAGAATTAGATTAGGATACGAAACACAAGGCAGTACATGAGTTTTGCTATTTTGGCAGTAAAATGACTGATGATGGCTGAAGTAGAAGAAGATATAAAATGTAGACTGGGAGTGACAAGAAAAGCGTTTCCGAAGAAGAGAAATTTATTAGCATCGATTGTAGATTTATGAATTAGGAAATCTTTTCTGAAGGTCTGGAGTGCAGCCGTGAATGGAGGTGAGACTTGAGCGATAAACAGCACTATTTAATAGGTGCGGCAGGCCTGAATAGTTCTGCACCGCGAATTAAACAGAAGCCCTTATACACTCCTGGAAATTGAAATAAGAACACCGTGAATTCATTGTCCCAGGAAGGGGAAACTTTATTGACACATTCCTGGGGTCAGATACATCACATGATCACACTGACAGAACCACAGGCACATAGACACAGGCAACAGAGCATGCACAATGTCGGCACTAGTACAGTGTATATCCACCTTTCGCAGCAATGCAGGCTGCTATTCTCCCATGGAGACGATCGTAGAGATGCTGGATGTAGTCCTGTGGAACGGCTTGCCATGCCATTTCCACCTGGCGCCTCAGTTGGACCAGCGTTCGTGCTGGACGTGCAGACCGCGTGAGACGACGCTTCATCCAGTCCCAAACAGGCTCAATGGGGGACAGATCCGGAGATCTTGCTGGCCAGGGTAGTTGACGTACACCTTCTAGAGCACGTTGGGTGGCACGGGATACATGCGGACGTGCATTGTCCTGTTGGAACAGCAAGTTCCCTTGCCGGTCTAGGAATGGTAGAACGATGGGTTCGATGACGGTTCGGATGTACCGTGCACTATTCAGTGTCCCCTCGACGATCACCAGTGGTGTACGGCCAGTGTAGGAGATCGCTCCCCACACCATGATGCCGGCTGTTGGCCCTGTGTGCCTCGGTCGTATGCAGTCCTGATTGTGGCGCTCACCTGCACGGCGCCAAACACGCATACGACCATCATTGGCACCAAGGCAGAAGCGACTCTCGTCGCTGAAGACGACACGTCTCCATTCGTCCCTCCATTCACGCCTGTCGCGACACCACTGGAGGCGGGCTGCACGATGTTGGGGCGTGAGCGGAAGACGGCCTAACGGTGTGCGGGACCGTAGCCCAGCTTCATGGAGACGGTTGTGAATGGTCCTCGCCGATACCCCAGGAGCAACAGTGTCCCTAATTTGCTGGGAAGTGGCGGTGCGGTCCCCTACGGCACTGCGTAGGATCCTACGGTCTTAGCGTGCATCCGTGCGTCGCTGCGGTCCGGTCCCAGGTCGACGGGCACGTGCACCTTCCGCCGACCACTGGCGACAACATCGATGTACTGTGGAGACCTCACGCCCCACGTGTTGAGCAATTCGGCGGTACGTCCACCCGGCCTCCCGCATGCCGACTATACGCCCTCGCTCAACGTCCGTCAACTGCACATACGGTTCACGTCCACGCTGTCGCGGCATGCTACCAGTGTTAAAGACTGCGATGGAGCTCCGTATGCCACGGCAAACTGGCTGACACTGACGGCGGCGGTGCACAAATGCTGCGCAGCTAGCGCCATTCGACGGCCAACACCGCGGTTCCTGGTGTGTCCGCTGTGCCGTGCGTGTGATCATTGCTTGTACAGCGCTCTCGCAGTGTCCGGAGCAAGTATGGTGGGTCTGACACACCGGTGTCAATGTGTTCTTTTTTCCATTTCCAGGAGAGTATTTGTTGAACAGTCTACTCCTCAGATACATGAGTGACAAGAAAAGCGTTTCTGAAGAAGAGACATTTGTTAGCATCGAATGTAGATTTAGGTATTAGGAAATATTTTCTGAAGGTCTGGAGTGTAGCCGTGAATGGAAGTGAGACTTGAGCGATAAACAGCACCACTTAGTAGGGGCGGCAGGCCTGAATAGTTCTACACTGCGAGTTAAACAGTATCCCTCACATTTGTCGAACAGTCTACTACTCAGATACATATGCAACGGCAAGGCGAGTTACGTCAACCTGCAATCGAACTTAAATCTTCTGCTCGATATCTGTCCCGTAAACTTTTATCAGCGATGTAAATTAATATGGTCAAAACCACACAAAGTGATTGCATATATCCGCCTTGCTGTTCTGCCTTCCACCTACTACAAGAACGACACCGCCTGTGCAACAGACGCGCTTACAACATGCGCCGGAGCCTGGAGCGAGCTGCATACAAAACAGGTACACACACACACACACACACCCACACACAATGAAGTCTAAACCCAGTTCTCACACCCCAGAAAGCGCATAGCACAGATAGCTTTACTAACACCGCGCCAGACGTGCCTTACTTGCGCCCATCAAACATCACACTTTTCTTCCCAGCCGTCGGCCAGCCAACGGCTACTCATGGCAATCTCTGAATGCTTCCTGTCTGACCGTCCGCTGTGCCTTGTGGTGGTCAACATCCTTTTGTCTGTGGCACTCGACCTTGTCTCTGTAATCCACAGCGGCCTTCGATTCTGGTTCCGGACGGTGCTGATGGTGTAACATCGCCCGCTTGCTGTGCCCTGGGACGCTGCGGCACTAGCGCATACGTGGCTCTATTCGCCCTGCCCTACGAATTGCCGCGGATGTGAGACGTCTGGGGAAGACATATTTTTCAATATTGACTAAAGGCGTAAGTTGTGTAAGTGGGTTAGTGACTTGAATGTTTGCCCCGTCTACAGGTAGTGATCCCAGTACATGCGGAAACTTATATGAATGCTTGGTGTCTGCTCTCCCGGACACCACGCATTCATATAATCGATTCGGCTCGTTGGGCCATGAACCTACGTTGGACCGCCAGCGGGAATCTAAAATAAGCGAGCATGGATGACATGGATGGAGAGTGCGGACGGGTGACGCGAAGTAGGAGTGTGGGTCAGCTGGGACACATACCGAGACAGTTCGCGCATTTGCGGTAAACACTGTGTGGATGTAAATATGGCGTGTCACTCACGAAGGTAGCTGCAGGAACAAGTACCTGTATTACGGGTGTCAGAGAACTGGCCGCACTTGTAGCGTAATTGCTACACGTAAACGCTGCCACATGGCGCTACTAATCAACGAAGTTTTATAAAGTCGTGCCTCTGCAAAATGTAAAGAATTGTAAAGTAACGCACTTTCATGCTGTATAAATTGAAAGGAACTAAGCTCAATTTCTACAATCTCTGGTTACCATATACCGAATATAAGCTGCTCGTAAAGTAATACAAAACCAGGACATATTAAACGAAGTGGAAATTACTATAGTCACAAGTGAAAACAGTACAGTACTTTAAGATAAAGGAAACTATGTACAGTGCCAATGATACAAAAATCACAAATCCATAATGTTGAGTAATAAAGCGAGTAATACTGTAACCCGAAGTCCAGGTGCGAATTACAACCAGCATTGTAAGTCGCTTTAATTACAAACTAGCAAATAGATGAATAAAACGTAAGTGGTAAGACTGAGGCAGTAGATGTTAAATTAAGGACGATTAAAAGGATCGAACTTCATGAATATAATCATAGTACTTTACACCTAGACATTTGCAACTGAATGTATCATCAAACAATAAGACATACGATACATGCCAAAATCCATTATTTCTGGTTATTTCGTAACACGTGGTCTTGAAGTCAGTCATATTCGAACCAACATCTAGAGGACATAGACGTATGTATATTTCAAATCAAGGATAAGATCTAGGTGTTACATACACAATACATACATACCGAGTAAGGTAACTTAGTTTTAGTGCTTCATATATAGGAAGTGAACAAAAAAATAAAAGTGGTTCAAATGGCTCTGAGCACTATGGGACTTAACTTTTGAGGTCATCAGTCCCCTAGAACTCAGAACTACTTAAGCCTAACTAACGTAAGGACATCACACACATCCATGCCCGAGGCATGGTCGCGCGGTTCCAGACTGCAGTGCCTAGAACCGCTCGGCCACACGGGCCGGCAGGAAGTGAACACCTGAAGTCACAGGATGTTGTAACCTGAGATAAAGGTCCTAATTATGGCCATCATTATAAACTGAGGTGGCAAGATTCATGTTATACTGATATGCACGTACACAGGTGGCGATAGTATCGAGTACCTAAGGTAAAAAAGGCAGTGCATTGGCGGAAATGTCGTTTGTACTCAGGTGATTCATGTGAAAGTTTCCGACATTATAGTGGCCGCACTAAGGGAATTAACAACTTTCGGTGGAGCTACACGCACGGAGCATTCCATTTCGGAAATCGTTAGGGAATTCATTATTCAGATATCCACAGAATCAAAAGTGCGCCGAGAATACCTGATTTCGGGCATTATCTCTCACGACGGACAACGCAATAGCCGACGGCCTTCACTTAACGACCGACAGCAGCAGTCTTTGGGTAGATTTGTCAGTGCTAATAGACTAGCAACACCGCGTCAAATAACAACAGAAATCAATGTGGGACGTACGACTAACGTATCCGTTAGATTAGAACAACAAAATTTGGCGTTAATGGACTATGGCAGCACAGGACCGGCGCGAGAGCCTTTGCTAACAGCACGACATGGTCTGTAGCGCTTCTCCTGGGCTCGTGACCATGTCGGTGGTACCCTAGACGACTGGAGAACCATGGCCTGTGGACTGGTCAGATGAATTCCAATTTCAGTTGGTGAGAGCTGATGGTAGGGTTCGAATGTGCAGCACACCCCACGACATGGACCCAAGTTGTCAACAAGCCACTGTGAAAGCTGATGGTGGCTTCACATTGGTGTGGGCTGTGTTTACATGTAATGTAACCGATCATTGACTTAAAATGTTTATGCTCATCTACCTGGAAACCAATTGCAGCCATTGATGGACTCCATGTTCCCAAATAACGATGGAATTTTTATGGTTCACAATGCGTCGTATCACCAGGACACAGTTTTTCGTGATTGGTTAGAAGAACATTCTGGTCAGTTCGAACAAACGATTTGGCCACTTACCAGCATATCACCTGACATGAATCCCATCGAACGTTTATGGGACATAAGCGAGACGACAGTTCGTACACCGAATCCTGCACCGGCAACACTTTCGCAATTACGGACGGTTTTAAAGGCAGCATGGCTCAATATTTCTGCAGGGGACTTCCAACGACTTACGGCACCGGTCACATACTCCTCGCGAGGTGAAAAGGTCGGCACGGGAGTGAAATTTTTAGCGGGCCACACAGAACCGGGCGGGAGACCGTCGACTGAAAAGAAAGTCGGTTTTCCGACTGCGCGCACTACCTGGGCAGGTGGGCGTCGGACACGGCCCTCGCGGGCGTCCGCACCGGCCGCACGACGCGAGGCACCGCAACCGCGCCGAGGCCGACGCCGACGCCGACGCCGACGCAGGGGCTGGCGGGCAGCGACGTGGCGCCCTGGCACTGCGGAGGGGCGGCCGTCAGCCCGGCGAGGGGCAGCGAGCCGGGGGTGGCGGGGGCGGGAGGGTGCGGCGGCAGCGGGGGCGGTGGCGGCGGCAGCTCGTCGCTCGAGTACTGGATGTTGGTGTACTCGCGGCCCAGCTGGAGGCTCTTCTGCGGCCGCGGGGGAAAGGACACACAAATACGTACTTAAAATATTCAAAACAATGGTGAACATAGTCCCAGAAATAAATCAAAAGAGTTCTAATCCTCCAGTTCATGTCACATAGAGTTGCTTCACTACAGTGGGCAAAAGGAGATCCGACGCGATGTTAGAAGGTATCCCATGACTTTTGTCACCTCAGTGTATGTGGTCACTGTTACGAAACCCAATAGGCAATAGAGGAACCACAAAGTGGTATACTGGGTCCATTAGATGTGAATTACAATCAGAAGTACCTTATACTTACGTATGGTACAGGAAAAGTTTCATCCGATCGTATATTCAGAAGCATAAACTGAGTGAAATATATTCGAAGACCATGGTCCGAAGATTGCAGATAGAAACCAAACATAGCTGAATGTCTAGGTGCTACATATACTATGATGCATCAAGTGGTATAGCTAACAGTGAAGTGTTTCATATAAGAGACGCACATATTGGGAATGTATATAAATTACATGCATGAAAACCTACTAATGTCCATGTGTTTAGCTACTAATCGTTTTATGCCCATGGACACTGTCGTACTGTCTGATACTCCTATAGTTTCTGTTTTGTGCGGATGGTTATTTTATTATGTTTTATGTCACTTGACGCATCATCGTGTATCTAGCACCTACAGCTTCAGCTGTATTTCGTTTGTATCTGTTCCTCTTGTCTTACATCTTCGGACCTTGGTCTTCGAATATGTTTCAATTAGTTTCTCCCTTTACACATAAGCCTGCGCGATACCTTATTCTGTACCATACATAATCATAAGGCTACTTACGATTGTAGTGCACATACATCTAATGGGCCCAATTCCCACATCGTGTTTCCTGTATTGTTTGTTAGGTTTCGTAACAGTGAACACATTTAATGATGGTTATACCTAGCACCAACACCTCAGGTCACAACATTATGTAACTTCAGTTGTTCGCTTCTTTTATATGATGCTCTAAATACGGCTGCTGCTACTCAACCTGCTCTTCGTGGTGTAAAACAACTATCGTGGCCAGCAGAATCACCATATATTGAGCCAACTGAGTATAAATGGGATGTGGTGGAGTAGGAACTTACTCGTTCTACAGGGCTTGCAAGAACTATTGCCAAATTACAACGAATTGTGCAAGATGGATGGGACAATCTAACGCAGCGTCCCATTGGTCCTTTATGGTCATTTGCAGACGAGAATACACGCGAGTGCCGCCAGGGGGGGGGGGGGGGCAAACTGTGCACTGATGCAACTGTTTTGGAGTCCTCTACTGTGATATTTGCCTTTTATTTGGTCTGAATTTGTCATTTGTCATCATATACTCGCATACTCCTACAATGACATACTACCTGTCACATCTCTTGTCAATAACATGGCACTGTTCTTGAAGACGCTGACTTTTTTGGTCTTTTTTCGGCGGTATGAATATGCAACATATCATTTCCTAGCCGCCTGTGTGTACCCCGCTCTGTCGGGTGCTGCAGTCGCCTGGCCCAGTATTTGCTACGGGGGCAACGGGGTTTGATTCAGCCTGGAGCTGATGGATCTTCCCTAATCCTCCTAAAAGGGTTGTAGTCAACTGTAAACAAATGAGTGTTACTTGTAATCTGCCACGTTTAATGATATCGTCATCATCATCTGCCACAAGACACATTGCTAGACGAGGACATCCACTGAGTAGAGAACCAAGTACCCGTCACCTCTCACTGGTTTCCCTGAGATCAAAATTTAACACTATTCCGAACGGTCACATTTGAAATTACTTTGTTCAAACCTTTCTACTCCCTGTTTGATAGACATGATATCCCTAAATATCACTGTTGTTCAACTCATGCCAATATGTAGCATGAGTTGTGCAATTAATCGTAGACACTAAATCAATAAATTACCTATTCTGTTATTGCTTCTTTCATGAAGTCTGGTCTACGGTTGGTTCTCCGTTAGACTAAACGATATGAAAATTCTGTCACGAATGGGTCACTAAATTTGTTATTGCTCGTAACTTACAAAACTCGTTTCATTGAATCGGTTACTGTTCCTTGCCATTGGATGTGTGACTTTCGAGGTATAATTCCCACAAAAAGATCATGCCACTGGGTTGTGCTACGGGTCTCGTTTAATGTGTTTGCCATCCTCGAGTCGTAAAACGGTAGGTAAGGACATTCAAACGTAGAGCCGTTATTTCGTCGTGTCCTAATACCTCTTATAAAGACCTGGGAACGCCCACGCATTACACCATCGTAAAGTGCACCACGAGTCGGGGAAGATTTTGTGATAATGGTCAGGTGGTGCAGTGGAGACCTCTAAATATTCATGTATTAACATATTTACAAAGCGCCCTGTGGTCGCAGCAGTATTCTCTGAATACTAATGTCCATCCTGCTCACAGGCGAACGTAATATTCAGGAATAACTCTACAGTCATGGCGTCTGGAAGCGAAATGGCCGATCGTAATACGGCCGTCATAAGCAGGTGCATTAAAATTCTTTGAGCTCATGAAACTCGCTAAATGTCAAGACGTTATTCAGGAAAAATCTCCAGTATCTCATAAACACGAAGTGGACGGCCACCTAACTAATAGATATTCACGGTTACTAGGCAGCTACAGAGACTATGAAAATTACGTTATTGAAGAAAATGCTCGTATGTGCGAGCACTCGTTATTCGCACAACACAGTTTGTTTCAAGTCTACACATAAGCCATTGTGAATGTTATTATCATGAAGCGTTTCCCCGCCATGAAAATGCTACGATTTTCAAATATATTTCTCACGATGTACTGACGTGAAAATCTGGCACAGTTGCATCACGTATTTACTGAAGTTCATTTTCTAAAATTATTTCACCACTCTTGGCTGTTGCTAGGTACGTAATATTTTCGTAAACGAATGTCACGTTGCAGTCCGGAACCGCGGGACTGCTACGGTCGCAGGTTCGAATCCTGCCTCGGGCATGGGTGTGTGTGATGTCCTTAGGTTAGTTAGGTTTAAGTAGTTCTAAGTTCTAGGGGACTCATGACCTAAGATGTTAAGTCCCATAGTACTCAGAGCCATTTTTTACGAATGTCACGTTGTCAAGCTAAGGGTAACGGTCAGTACTTTTTCAGATAGCAGTACGAGTTCTTTTTTTTTTAAATTTATTCAGCTCGAACAAAATTTGCTCTTTAAAGAGAGCCACAAAGAAAACATCATGAACCTCGTGTCTGCTGCCCTCCAAACACATGCTGCTTGTGCACCCAATCACAGTACAGAAATTAGTTATCCTCCTAAATGTAATAAATTTACAACTACACGCACTCTGAGATTGTACAAGTAATCAGAAAACCAGGTGTGTTAAAAAAGTAAACGGAATTTTGTAATTTCGCCTATAGTAGTGATCTGATTCTCGCGAATTTCTTCATTGGCGTGTTGCTGAACATTTCTGGGAAGTATTTGTACTAATCGGACATCTAGTCTGCAGCTGTCAGTATGGTTACATATGCTTTGGTTGTTATATTTTATATAATAATGAATCAGTGAATTTGCAACATATTTTGTTATAAGAATGGAATAAAGTGCAGCAATGTTTTATAAATGTTAAAAATTGCTTTTGATGAGTCTACTGTGAGTGCAGAGAGGGTTAACGAGTAGTATAAGCGTCCCGATGAAGGCCGTAAGGACATAGAATATGACAAGCGCCTGGGTACCGCTTCATGTCATCAACCGATGAAATCATTGTAAAAGTGAAAGAAGTGGCTGTGAACGATCACTGGATCACAGTTCGGATTGACGTTGCATATCAGCTGGCCCATACAAAGAAATTTTTAGGGTGTTTTGGGTATGAAGCTTGTTAAAGCAAAATTTGTTCCAGAACAGTTGAATTTCGAACAAAAACAGTGGCGAATGCAAGTTGCTCAGAAGTCTCTGGATGAAGTCAACAACAATGGAGAACTATTGAATCGTGTCGTAACAGATGGTGAAATATGGGTCAATCGGCCAGTGCGAGGATTCTGGATCACCAAGATGAGCGCCGGTCAGAGTGGCCGAGCGGTTCTAGGCGCTACAGTCTGGAACCGCGCGACCGCTACGTCGCAGGTTCAAATCCTGCCTCGGGCATGGATGTGTGTGATGTCCTTAAGTTAGTTAGGTTTAAGTAGTTCTAAGTTCTAGGGGACTGATGACCTCAGAAGTTAAGTCCCATAGCGCTCAGAGCCACTTGAAACATTTGAACCTAGATGAGCGGTTAAATGCCGCGTGACTCAAAAAGAAAGAACAGATTTCAGTTGTGTGTTACAGGCAAACTATAAAAGTTAGAAAGACATTACGCATGTCTCTGGATAGGCGAAGGTTAAGTTTTGACAATTGCGCTGGTGTGTTAGAATCTGCGCGAAGTAAATCCATTGTTGAAGTACAATGTGCTCTCCACCGTCGATTTAGCAGCAAGCCGCCTCTGCACAAGCTGATTTATGACTGGCAAAAAAGTTCTTGTAAGTTGGTTGCATTTGCAAAGGGAGGAGCACTTGTCGGCCACGCACGTCTGATGAAGACATCGAGCGTATCCGAGATGGGTACCCCCTAAAGTCCTCATGACGGGCAGGCCAGGAACATCAGCTTCCTCAAACACCTGTTTAACGTGTTCTGAAACGATGCCTGCATACGTAGACTTACAAGCAGCAACTACATCCCGGCACGAATTTTGCGTTTCTCTTCTCCGGGATATGGTAGAGCACGCTGTTTTCCCGAACGAATAATCTTTTCGGATAAATCGAAATTTCATCTATGGGGTAAAGTAAGTCGTCATAGCGTAAGATCTTGGCATTGTCGTGGAACATGAAACAGACTCACCGAACCTGAATGTGTTTTGCATCGTTTGTTTTCATAAAGATTACTGACATTTATTTTTTTGCGGAGAAAACTGTGATGGGAATGTCGTACCCTGACAACACTTATTGTTTCCTCAACTTCACGAATAATTCAGTTATTTCATTTTTATGCATGACGGCACCCCGCCCCACTTTCACCTTGAGGTTCGCCGTTATCTTAGCAACAACACCCCAAAATGTTGGATTGAAAGAGATGGACGACAAGATCTTGTTCATTGTTTTCTAGTTTCCAGGTTATCAGATGTCATACCTTCCGATTTTTTCCTGTGGAGGTACATAGAAAAAAAGAGTCTTGCTCCCTCCTATGGCAACTACTCTTCAAGAGCTGAGAAATCAAATTGTCGAAGCTGTCTGTTCTCTAAATAGCGACCTGCAGTTTCGATATGTCTCGATCAACGGTGCTCATGTAGTGTGTGTGGTATAGTGTCGGTGTGCTCATAAAAATTTGAACTTTCCTCTATCTAATGACATATGTTTCATAGGTTGTCTGCAATAAACAATTGAAATCCGTTTTTTTTCGTTTTGAACCACCGCTTATGAAGTTTATGTTTACTGCTTTCTTCGATTTTAATGGTGTAGTGCATCATGGGTCGAACGATCAATAAGGAGTACTACCTGCAAGTTCAACGCTGTTTGTGTGAAGCAGTCCGGAAAAAAGACTTTATAGCGAAGCAGTTCATGGCTTTTGCACCACGACAATAGACCTGCTCACATTTTGTTGCTTAATTTTTAGCCAAAATCAGTTTCATAACCATGCTCGAACTTCCATGACTGCAGACGTGACCACATGCGACTTTAAAGAGCCGTCGTTTTACAAACATTGGTGGGACTAAAAAATGCATCACTCATATAGCTGCAAGCTGCTCCAAACATTAGAGTTCCAGAAGCGATAAGGATTGAAAAATGCGGTAGCGTAAGTAGGGACCATTTTGACGGGGACACATATGTACACGAACAAAAAAATTCTTTTAAAAAAAGAATGCCCATTTTTAACACACCTAGAAATTAAAACACTGTTGTATTCACCGGAGGTAGCTATGTTTATCGCTATCTGACAAGACAGGGAACGACTCAAGAACCAGCAGAAACTGGGGGCGGCACAGTGGGTCGCCGGAGTGTAAACAGGTGGGTGACAACTAGAGAAAGACAAACAACGAAGGCGGCACGGCAGAGTAACACGTCTAGCAAGTAAACCAAGATCGAAAGCCTAGGTCGTAGGGAATTCAGAACCAAGACAGCTATGTGTACCGACATTAGTACAACAGCGCAGAGAAATAACAACTGCGGGGCTGCTGTACTGTTGGTTTCAGAGGGTAGCTGGGCTCGTTGATTGGCCAGCAAGACAGCGGCAGTCTTAGTACTGAGACCAGCGGCCGCAGACGTAACAGGGCCATCTAGTGGCTCTCATTGAGTTTCTTGACTACCGGTGAGGCTTCAGACTCTCCGGGCTGGGATATCAGAGTAGGTGTCTAATATTAACGTTGCAGGAGGGAACCCCTCCCACAGATATCCCTAGTTAAATGAAGGTGACCTACTTGCACACAGGTTACAAGCTCTTCATGGGGAATGTTGAGTGGTACTTAAGATAGGTAAATAAATTAGTGAAATCAATGTGAAGTGAAGTAGAAATTAGAAAAATAATGAATAACTTAGTTTAGTTTAGAAGAATTACACACTGGCAAACAGCGGACAGAACAGCAGTGGCAACGTCCGGCGCTTGCAAGTCAGCACGTTCAAGAGAAGCCATCGCCCTCCCCACATAAGCGGACGCTGTCGATTCAGCCGTCAGGGTATCGCCCGACTGGCTCATGTGTTTCTCAAATATCAAATGTGACCAAAGGCCTTCGCCTACATTCCAAGAGCCAATGACCGACGTTAAGAAGATTCTTCGAGAAGCTTTTCAACGTGACAGAAGAGGCAATGACCGTGAAGTCGTTCACCTCCAGTGAACTGAAGTGAATAAATACGCGAGACACAGTGGGGCCAACAAGAGTAGTTTTCAGTTCAGTTCCCGTACAGTTCAGTCGGTGCTGAAGACCGTCATGCAGGAAGAAACTACCTCGTACACAGAAGTACCAAGTCCGCCGCTGTAATGGAATAGCAAGCAGCAGCCTCGCCGCCAGAAGACAGAAGTTAGAAGGTATTTGAAGACTGATTTTTGTGTAACCGGGTGACTCGTGAGGACGGGAAGGAGACGGCCCCACATCATCAGTCACCTGTGAGCTGGAATGAAGATCTGACAGCCGAAGACTGGCAAGCTGGACTCCGTTGTTCGAGTCCGGGACACTCGCCTTCCCCCGCCGCGCCGCTCCGCTGGCCGACGCACAACACTGTCACACGCGGCCGCATAGAGAGAGAAACACTGGGACGCCACATCCAAGGTATCACCATCCGATTCACGACTTCGTTCTCAATAATTAACGGGCCACCTCACGATGCGCGTCTCCAGTCAACTGGGCGACACAGCGACGCGAGATATACACCGCCAGGCGTAATCAGACGCCGCCGCTCACGCAAGCAAGGCTTCGCAAACGACACAGCGGCCGCTCTCCGAGCCAGAACAATCCAGTAAGGAAACCATTGTACAAATCTTTCAATAAAAGTTATCTTATGTAAAAATGCTGTTTCATTCTACCTCATACCCGAGCCAAGAAAGAACCCACCCTGCCCACATGTTGTTAAGAGAAAAAAAGTAATTTATTTAGTGTTTTTCACCCTGACATAATGCTTTAGAATCAAATGCCCTTTGCAGTAATGTTCATCCTGACTATTGACTAGCATCAAAAGAGAAAACCCAGTTACATTTAGTGTCAGAAGTGTTACAGGAAATATACGGTCGAGTTACATTAATGTGACCACCACCTATGCTCAACGTTTACATGCAATAACCGCTCACAGACGGCAGGGGGTACTCGCAGTGAAGGGGTATATAAAGCGTTCCGGAGAGAGGGTGGGGGGACGTGGAAAACAGTGCAGTCATTGTCATAATGCGGAATCAGAGCGCTCTAAAAGGGCATAATCATTCGCTTTCTGGCCAATGCAGGAAACATTTCCTAAACGGCTCTCTCTGTAAACTGTTCGTGTGCCGCCTAGGTTAAAGTTTATTGTGCGTGGAAAAATGTCGCTATCCAAAACGCGCTGAGGCAACTATGGTGCATTATGGGCCATGAACGTCGATGGGTAGTGGCAACTGTTGAGCAGCTGACTGCCCATATGAACCAAGGGGCTACTAACAGCGTCTCGTCAACTAATGTTCAGCGAACGGTGCTGCGTATGGGCCTCTACAGCAGGCACCTATTTAAGGCACCCAAGTCGACTGCTGGTTATCGAGGACGAAGGCTGGAATCTGCTCGCCAATATCGCAACTGGACGCCCATTTAATGGCAACAGGTGCCCTTTTCAGATGAATCAAGTTTAATGCTCCACAGGACAGATGCCCATTAGCTTCTATGGCGAGGAAGACGTGAAAGAGAACGCCCTGCTAGAATCATGAGAAGGGTACAGGCCGGAGGAGAGAGCATTATGGTCCTGGTAATGTTTTCGTGGAAGTCCCTGGATGACCTCGTTATTCTGCAGGGTAGAATGGCTCAACTCAAGTATGCATCTAACCTTGGGGACCATGACCATCCCTTTATGCAGTTTCTTTCTACTCGGAAAGATGGCTTCTTTTATCCGGATAATGAAACGTGTCACACAGGCCACAGTGTACGTGCGTGGGTCAAAGATAATCGGGGTCAGTTTACGGTACTGGATTGGCCATCAAACTCCCCGGATTTAAACCCAATCAAGAATCTGTAGGACTACCTCGATCGGGCAGTCCGCACCATGGATATTCAAGCAAGAAACATGTGGTTCAGCTGCCCACGGCATTTTCGTCCGCAAGGCGCCATATCCTTGTCAATAGCTTCCAGAACCTCTTAACTTCCTGCACGTCTCGCAGCAGTCCGCGCTGCAAGACGTGGTTATTCAAGCTGCTGATGGATGGTCATATTAATGTGACTGGACAGTATAAAACTGCCAGGTTAATTTGGAAAACATGTACGAAGGTAATCCCAAAAGTAACGTCTCCTACTTTTTTTATAAGTTCATAGATCAAAATTATTTCTACAATGGTTTACATCAGTTTACAGCTTGAACATTTAGTTATTTTCGACATAAAAATGGTTCAAATGGCTCTGAGCACTATGGGACTTAACTTCTGAGGTCATCAGTCCTCTAGAACTTAGAGCTACTTAAGCCTAACTAACCTAAGGACATCACACACATCCATGCCCGAAGCAGGATTCGAACCTGCGACCGTAGCGGTCGCGCGGTTTCAGACTGTAGCGCCTAGAACCGCTCGGCCACCAGTTTCGACATAATCACCATTTCTGTCGATGCATTCTTGTAGACGCTGTGGCAGGTTTTGTACGCCCATGTCATATGAACCTCTTCTTTCACCTCGTCGTCGGAGCTGAATCGCTTTCCGACCAAATGTTCTTTTAACTTGGGGAACATGTGATAGTCACTGGACACCGCATGTGGTCCTCAGTCAGGATGCGTCGCACCCGTCTTGCGCACACCTTCTGGTAGTTCAATATTTCCGTTAAAATTCTGTGAACGGTGCTTCGGGAAACCTGAGGAACCAACATGCAGAGATCATCCAGGGTGATCCGCCGATCTTCACGCATGCTTTTCTCAACCTTCAACACTGTCTCCTCGGAAATTGACGGTCTCCCGCTCCTTTGTTCCTCGTGAATTTCGGTCCCACCAGCTGCAAACTCTCTACACCACTTAACACCACTAACGAATATTTTTGACATCCATGCACGACTCACCACACACTTACGTCAACTGGCGATGGATTTCAATCGGCTCAGTGCCCTTTGCGTTCAAAAATCGAATAACTGCGCGCAATTCGCACTTGGCGGTAACATCCAAAGGGAGCTCCATTCTCAACGGCTGCCAAGCCAAGACTGAGCGCCTCAGCGCGGCGTGCGCATGTTTACACACAGCGCGTGAAGCACTCTTCGGAACAGTGTGACCAACTGCCACACAGACAGAGTTCTGTACTTATAAAGAAATAGGAGACCTTACTTTTGGGATTACCCTCGTATAAGATAATGGACAAGGCTCCGTCAGGTATTTTGATGCATTTGTATACGATATCGTCCGTAGAACTACGAAAAATGCATAGAGGGGGGTGTATACTATGTAACTTTTACCGAAAGTTTTACAGCACCTGTAGTATATTCATAAGATGGATGATATTTTCAGCACTACAGCACACAGGTAAACGTATGTGAATCTTGATGAGTATATTTGAACTATTCTTGGTATCAACATGTAACTGGAAGATTCATACTTCCCATTCTTTTAACTTGCGTATCATCAGCCGTAAAACATATAATAAGTAACAACATGACAGAATATTTAGGGGTAGGTGACAGTTGTAGCAAGGGGAGAATGGCATTTTGGTTATTCAGTCCCTAGTGATTTCACATTTATTTATCATCCCTTTCAAGCTGCATAACAAATTCAACGAAATATTGTAGAAATGTTCAGTGGCACACTTGAGAGGCGAGATCACTTCAGTCACACTGGAATGGGTTCTCTGGCTAGAAACTCAGGTCACGTCTATCTCTACACATGGTTAAAATGCGGTTTTTTATGATTTATCACCGCAGTTGTTACTTGTGACTAATCACAGTAATGCATCTACGATGACAAATCGCTGAAATCGCATTTTAACTTTGCAGAGAGATAAAGGTTGTGAACTCGTTAACTGCGATTTCAAGTTCTGACAAATATGAATTAAAATCGCTTTTACCAAAAAGGAGCACTCAAAGAAATCACAGATATCGGAAACTCGCCATCCCTAATTTGACGGCTGCATGAAATAGTTCCGGGCTTTAGCACTGTCAGTGGTGGTAGACTTGACTATTGGCGGATGAATGGTCTACTGAGTGTCTTTTGCGGAAGCATGGAGTAGTTCCTGGTATCAGCACCATCTCTCACGCAACTGATCACATAATGCGTGAGGCACCACGCTGTTACAACTGCCTGGTGTACGACGCCTGGCAGACACACAGGAGAAAACTAATGATACGTTCTCTAATCAAATGTGATTAATCTATTACACTCATCGGAGAAAATTCTGTGCAGTTTGTGGCGTAAGGATACAACCACATTCACGATGCGTAAGAACTGTTAACGTCCAAGACAATTGGTGTGAGGCGTAATATCTCTCATATTACCGTCAGCTGTTCTCCAAGGGTGCTGACTGCTAGAAAAATCTCTTATTTTAGCTTCATAACTGGGTGTGATACAACAGTGTTGAGTGGTAAACCCAATATGCCGTATAGTCATAAAGTTTTAATCACCACCTGGAAAGAGTAAAATTACGTAGTTATTTTCTTGTGTATCAGAAAGATAATGTATGCAGCGCTGGTATTGACTGCAATGGCACTGTCTTCCTGTTGGCTCTACGACTTTGTGTGACGCATTGCTTGTGGTGGGTAGCAGCGATGTCACATCAGTCCGCTTTGCGGTGTTGTGACATGAAGATCACCCCGCCTCTCACTGTTGCACCGTAGAAGAGCAGTACGTCATAAAAGACTTTCAGCTAGATACGAGTCCTATGTTTTGTCACAGCGAACTGTTTACAAGTGGACTGAACAGTTCAAAAGTGGTTCAAGGAGCGTGAAGGATGAGGAAGAGTGGACCGTCCAGCTACAGCCACGACTGGTACCAATATTGAATAAGTCAGCCGGCCGGTGTGGGCGAGCGGTTTAGGCGCTTCAGTCCCGAACCGCGCTGCTGCTACGTTTGTAGGTTCGAATCCTGCCTCGGGCATGGATGTGTGTGATGTCCTTAGGTAAGTTAGGTTAAAGTAGTTCTAAGTCTAGGGGACTCATGACCTCAGATGTTAAGTCCTATAGTGCTTAGAGTCTTTTTTTTTTTTTTTTTTTTAAGTCAGAACCTTGATTCTGAATAACAGACGAGTGACTGTTGATAACATGGCAAACCAGATGCAGATTAGTCCTGGTACCGCATGTTCAACTTTCACAAACTCTGTGCGAGCCGCGTTCAAAAGAACTCGGTGAAGAGCACAAATGCGTAACCGTTAGAAAATCTGTCAGCACCTACTGGACCGTCATGCTAACGAAGGTGAAATGTTTCTGAAACGGATTATCGCTGAAGATTTTGCACTCAGAGACGCTTTAAGAGGCCGTCGACTCTATTGGAAAACAAGTACAACGGTGGAACAGGAGCATTGAAAAACAAGGTGACTATGTTGAGAAACGGTCTCGATGTAAGCTGTTTACTCATGTTGGAATTAATTATAAAAATTGATTGCAGTTACTTATTGATAAACTGTCGTAAATAAAAGCTACTGCAAGTTCGTTTAGCCGACATGCATCCAAACACGGAAATTACTCCTCTGTGGTACAGAGGAAGGCTGGAACCGTGTTTATTAAAAGGCTTCTCAACAGATTAATTTTCTGTGGAAACAGCTAGTTCCTTAGGCACAGTTGGCCTCGGTTTGTCACTAGTCCGACCCTCGAGACTGTAGTGTGGACAGGGCGAGGACTCCGCAGATCTGTTTGCAGGTGTCCTTCGACGATGCTGGACCGCACTGCATAGCGAATGGCAGCGCCTTGGCGGAGGCTCAGTGTACGCTGCCCAGAGGCGACACGAGGACCGTACTGCCATCGGAATACGGACTGAGCTTTCGAACGTCAACTCTGTGCATGCCAAGTTCAACGTACTGCTGAACGCCTAGAAACGATGCGACTTCTCCATGCGGTACGTTCGCCTCGACGTGGTATACGCATCGCAGCGACAGTCAGCGACATTTGTTGAGCGTAACTGGCTCGCAAATCACACTATTTACGAAATGGGTTGACGCAAAATTCCTACGTTAGCTCTGTTAAACCGCATACTTCCTTCCGTATCCGCATGCCAGTCACGTTGATCTGTCTCTAGTATACATAAATACGAGTAAACATATTAATATCCATGAACGTGTTGTAAGCCAAAAAGTGAAGTAAAATGCCCTGTCAAGGAAATCGGCTTATAAAAATTCCATTACAAATACTGCAGTACCAAATTAATTCACAAAAGTTCTCCGAAAAGATAAAAATTATTTCATCATTCTCACTTTTTAGTAAAACTCTATTGTCATTCTTACTTGACCACTGTTACTGTTTAGTTGCAGAATCCTTACAACAAGTTAAATACAAAATTTCAAACAAGAAAGTGCAATGTGCCGACGCCTTAAGCCATTAAACAACGAACAGTGACACTTTGCTGTCTTATAGATAAAGCCAGTAGAACAAACCCAATCCTTAGAAAGCGCGCACTTATATTTACGTAACATCGAATATTACAGAATATACTTCTATTACAACAATAAGAGAGTATCAGAACCTAACAGAAAACGCGAAAGCTAGCAAAAAACTGTTTGGATCCAGTAAGACGCGAACCAGCATTTCACTGCACTGTGAATAATTTTCGTCCATACTTCGCTTTCTACAAGCTGTAATCGTAAATTTGTTATTAAGTGCCGCTTGGGTATAACTTTATTGTCTTAAGAACATTGCGTCTTTGATGGATTCTCAACGTGCCGTTGCCTCGAAACGATATACTATGCGTAATAAAATGGCTCTGAGCACTATGGGACTTAACATCTGAGGTCATCAGTCCCCTAGAACTTAAAACTACTTAAACCTAACTAACCTAAGGACATCACACACATCCGTGCCTAAGGCAGGATTCGAACCTGCGACCGTAGCGGTCTCGCGGTTCCAGACTGAAGCGCCTAGAACCGCACGGCCACACCGGCGGCTATGCGTAATATGCAAGCTAAAATAGTTCTTTAACCATCAACCTGATGTTTCCCGTTATTTTATAACAACAAATTTTACATTAAAGAAGGGTTTTCGAGAGATCTTCAGTTTTCTTGTGCTTAGAAACGGCATGTATTTATGTATATGTGCATTTCAATTTCTCATTACTCTGTACTGAACACAGACGGCGTCATGTGACGTAGGTGGGGTTATTTCATCTCACTGGTCTACGTTCAAACGCACGTTTAGAATATCTGACATACTAGATATCTGCAAGCCATCTGAAATGCTAGATATTGCTCTGCACGTTCGGAAAGACTCCGCAATGTGCTTCTTCCAAGCTATGACGTCAAAAACTCGGCGCACTCACCGTTCAAAAGCACAGTCCGTGTGCCGACGCTTTAAGCCATTAAACAACGACCGCAGACACTGCGCAGGGCTGCGCACACAGCGCCCTAAAATCTGAAGTTCTGGGCACGCCTCGTACTCTCGTGGCACGCTATTGCACTTGTTGGTAAGTTACAACGTCGAAGGTACAATAGAGCTACTATCGAAAGTGATACGGCTCAAACCGTTTTCGCCACATTAACTGCCATAGTAAAATGTAACAATAATCCACAAATAGTTTCGGCATAATGTGCAATACATCATATCTCATTTTCCTGTGGCCCGTCGAGGATACGTGCAGCTGGTTTTATCCAAATACACTAGGGGTATTCAATAACTGATGCAGCACGTTTCTTTTCCTCGGCCAATTTCTGTTGAGAACTGAGAAATTTGTTGTTGGGCATCGTGGAACATCCCCGGTTCGGCCCCAATAGTTTCATGAAGTTCCGGTAGGCGGCGACGCTATGAGCAGCCTTCAAAATGCCATCTGTAGCGCAGGTGTGTTCCAATCAGAGAGCAGTCACTGACTTTCTTTTGGCATCGCAGGTATTCGTAGCCGCTTGCAGAACTTCTACGGAGAACTGGCAGTGAACAAAAGCACGGTGAATCGTTGTGCGAAGCGTTTGTCATCGATGCAGTTTCATTAGACTGTTCTTCCTCATCCACCCTACAGCCCGGATCTCGCACCTTGCGACTTCCACGTGTCTGACCGAACGAAGGATATATTGAAACGTCCCCTTTAAACAATTATACATGACTGTGCTTAAACTGACACACAATATTTTTTAGCGCAACGCAATCTGACTTTCAAAATCCCTACAAAGGAATGGCCCTGACTAACATTAAACTATACCTTTCACAAATCACTTACCTCACAAAAATCTTCGCTGCTCAAGCTACTGCAATACAGCGAGCGCCACTACTGCCAGCTAAATAAAAGATTCAAACTATGGAAGGCACTAACTACTGATAGGGATAGTTAGCAAATGAAAGATATTAATAGAGAACAAACAATGTATTTACCTTGATATCATCATATATAAATATAGCAGTTCATGACAAATTTCAAAACTCCGCCATCTCTCTCCCCACATCCACCACTGCTGGCGGCTCACCTCCAACTGCGCAACGCTACGCGCTGTTCACATCCAGCTGCCGCTGCCCAACACTACAATGGCGAGTATTACAACAATGCAAAGCAGCCACAGACTGCACACAGCACTGCCAGTGATTTTCATACAGAGGTGGCGTTACCAATAAAAAAAACCTAAACAGCCTACTTACATAGCCCCCATGCTCCCCACAAAAAATTTTACAAATTGGATTGGGCAGTGGCTAATACAGATTTGAAAAAATTTTTCATAATTACAATAACAAAGAAATCAAATGCACACACTTATTGATACAATGTTGGTCAAAAGCTAAAATTTTCTCACAGTCCATAAAGACAGTCCTAATCGTACATAACAGTAGAATAGCAGTGTTTTTCTCAAAGTCTGAGCAGTAAAAGAAAATGCACACGGAAGTAGTGGATTTCCATGCAGTCTTGAAGAAGTAGCGTTGTCCTTCCAACGGAAAGACAGTGCTGACTCTTGACATGCTGACAGATAATGGGCCACAACAGAGCAAACCCACAGCAGAGTCAGTCGAAATTTTGAAGAGTATTGGTAGGTAGGTCATACCAGAGCAGACCCACTGTAGTCCTGGTAGAGATTACGGTATTGGTGGGCCACCAGAGGTGCAGACCCACTGCAGTCCTTGTAGAAATAATGGTATTGATGGATCATCAAAGATGTAGACCCACTGTAGTCCTTGTAGAGATAGCCAGCAGCCATCTGTTGTGACTGTGCAGGTGCACAATCACCATAGAAGAGTCTTGCGGATAATATAGCAAGTCCATAACCACCACTTGTGCACTCACAAAGTTTTTTGGAATTGTCCTTAGAACGAGCAATGCTGTTATCCAGTCCCTTGCTGAATTATTAACACACGTGCAAACACTAACAGTCCCTACTTCTCACATATTGTCCAAATACTATGACCAACAGAAACGTGTGCAGTGAAATGTAACTCACAAGTTAATAATATCATGAACTGGTGTCAATTACAATTTTATAACATGAGAATACAATTACAAAGGTACAAAATACATCATTAAAGAACATAACAATACAGATAACATTTGTAGTAAAACAGGCGTTACAAAAGAAGAGAAATAAACATATACGTCAGTGTTATAGGAATTATGACATGAGTACATACATAAAAGATCAGAATAACTTTCGAAACATCAACTTCACACATGAGCATTAACACAAAACAGAATAAATAATGTCTAAACATCTTTACAAAGTAAATAACACATTATTAATGCCAATTGTATTTGAGGATAACAGTATTCCTCATCATAGTGAATGTAACTTAGTATTAGAAGAGAAAAAAGTTCTATGAAACAGTACACAGAGACAGGAAGAAAACAAATACACAAGGGTACACAAACACATAGTGGGATAACACCAATAGGAAAGGACAGGGTTCGTTTTCAGTGTAACATGTGGTACTGCAGTCCAACCCAAAACTTCATATATCTTTCCTCTTATTTCATCCTTTGTTTCCACCAAAAAAAATTCTATCTAAGCCATATGAAACGTCCCCTTTAAACAATTATACATGACTGTGCTTAAACTGACACACAATATTTTTTAGCGCAACGCAAGCTGACTTTCAAAATCCCTACAAAGGAATGGCCCTGACTAACATTAAACTATACCTTTCACAAATCACTTACCTCACAAAAATCTTCGCTGCTCAAGCTACTGCAATACAGCGAGCGCCACTAATGCCAGCTAAATAAAAGATTCAAACTATGGAAGGCACTAACTACTGATAGGGATAGTTAGCAAATGAAAGATATTAATAGAGAACAAACAATGTATTTACCTTGATATCATCATATATAAATATAGCAGTTCATGACAAATTTCAAAACTCCGCCATCTCTCTCCCCACATCCACCACTGCTGGCGGCTCACCTCCAACTGCGCAACGCTACGCGCTGTTCACATCCAGCTGCCGCTGCCCAACACTACAATGGCGAGTATTACAACAATGCAAAGCAGCCACAGACTGCACACAGCACAGCCAGTGATTTTCATACAGAGGTGGCGTTACCAATAAAAAAAACCTAAACAGCCTACTTACAATATCAAAGAAAACATTACGCGAATGTTGGGGAGGTTATTCATGCAGCAAGACGCTGGCTCCAACGTCGCCCAGTAGAGTGGCACCATGCAGTCATACAGGCCCTGCCAGTAAGGGGGCCTAAGGCCGTCGAATTGAACGGAGATTGTGATGAAAAGTAGAGTTTTATAGTCTTACTTTTTGCACTACGTTGAACAGCGTCCATTTCCAGGACGGTTTCTGGGACACACTGCCGTCCCACAAGAAAATAAAGTGGCAAGGCGAAAAGTGAATGGAACTGTGAAGTGTGGTGTAGTGCCCTATGGACAGATGAATCTTAGCTTAGGCTGCAGAGTGTGTTTCGCTTTCGGTTCATCTGGTGTTCCCCAACGCACATTAAAATTCTCTGCTGTTGGCACCATGTCAGGAACAAGTATGTCGTGCATTATATTTTAAAAATGGACACAAACAGTCTCGACCGCAAAAACATTTATTTTGATGGTAACCAGTTTCTGTCAGTTTTTTACCATCCTTAGACCCTCATACCATGAGGGTAGGCGGTGGTGCGCTATTGAGCGGGTATTGCCACTTCGCGAATTTCAACTCTCTGCTATCTTGCATCAGAACACGATGTTCTTAAGTGCGCCCGGCCCCAATTATTTGAAGATAGTCTTTCAGTGTCATATATCGTTGGGGGCCAGTATCCTACAGAGGGCTGCGCCACAGTCCAGTTTTGGGAGCAGCAGTTATAGTCGGCGGCGCATAGTTCGTGTACGGTACGGAAGGAACACATAGGTACAAAGAAGTTAGCTGCGAAGAAACCATGGGTAACAGATGAAATACCTCAGTTGATTGATGAAAGGAGGAAGTACAAACATGTTCCGGGAAAATCAGGAATACAGAAATACAAGTCGCTGAGGAATGAAAGAAATAGGAACTGCAGGGAAGCTAAGACGAAATGGCTGCAGGAAAAATGTGAAGACATCGATAAAGATATGATTGTCGGAAGGACAGACTCAGCATACAGGAAAGTCAAAACAGCCTTTGGTGACATTAAAAACAACGGTGGTAACATTAAGAGTGCAACGGGAATTCCACTGTTAAATGCAGAGGAGAGAGCAGATAGGTGGAAAGAATACATTGAAAGCCTCTATGAGGGTGAAGATTTGTCTGATGTGATAGAAGAAGAAACAGGAGTCGATTTAGAAGAGATAGGGGATCCAGTATTAGAATCGGAATTTAAAAGAGCTTTGGAGGACTTACGGTCAAATAAGGCAGAAGGGATAGATAACATTCCATCAGAATTTCTAAAATCATTGGGGGAAGTGGCAACAAAACGACTATTCACGTTGGTGTGTGGAATATATGAGTCTGGCGATATACCATCTGACTTTCGGAAAAGCATCATCCACACAATTCCGAAGACGGCAAGAGCTGACAAGTGCGAGAATTATCGCACAATCAGCTTAACAGCTCATGCATCGAAGCTGTTTACAAGAATAATATACAGAAGAATGGAAAAGAAAATTGAGAATGCGCTAGGTGACGATCAGTTTGGCTTTAGGAAAAGTAAAGGGACGAGAGAGGCAATTCTGACGTTACGGCTAATAATGGAAGCAAGGATAATGAAAAATCAAGACACTTTCATAGGATTTATCGACCTGGAAAAAGCGTTCGACAATATAAAATGGTGCAAGCTGTTCGAGATTCTGAAAAAAGTAGGGGTAAGCTATAGGGAGAGACGGGTCATGTACAATATGTACAAGAACCAAGAGGGAATAATAAGAGTGGACGATCAAGAACGAGGTGCTCGTATTAAGAAGGGTGTAAGTCAAGGCTGTAGCCTTTCGCCCCTACTCTTCAATCTGTACATCGAGGAAGCAATGATGGAAATAAAAGAAAGGTTCAGGAGTGGAATTGAAATACAAGGTGAAAGGATATCAATGATACGATTCGCTGATGACATTGCTATCCTGAGTGAAAGTGAAGAAGAATTAAATGATCTGCTGAACGGAATGAACAGTCTAATGAGTACACAGTATGGTTTGAGAGTAAATCGGAGAAAGACGAAGGTAATGAGAAGTAGTAGAAGGTAATGAGAAGTAGTAGAAATTCGAACAGCGAGAAACTTAACGTCAGGATTGATGGTCACGAAGGCAGTAAAATAACCAATGAAGCAAGGAGGACATCAAAAGCAGACTCGCTATGGCAAAAAAGGCATTTCTGGCCAAGAGAAGTCTATTAATATCAAATACCGGCCTTAATTTGAGGAAGAAATTTCTGAGGATGTCCGTCTGGAGTACAGCATTGTATGGTAGTGAAACATGGACTGTGGGAAAACCGGAACAGAAGAGAATCGAAGCATTTGAGATGTGGTGCTATAGACGAATGTTGAAAATTAGGTGGACTGATAAGGTAAGGAATGAGGAGGTTCTACGCGGAATCGGAGAGGAAAGGAATATGTGGAAAACACTGATAAGGAGAAGGGACAGGATGATAGGACATCTGCTAAGACATGAGGGAATGACTTCCATGGTACTAGAGGGAGCTGTAGAGGGCAAAAACTGTAGAGGAAGACAGAGATTGGAATACGTCAAGCAAATAATTGAGGACGTAGGTTGCAAGTGCTACTCTGAGATGAAGAGGTTAGCACAGGAAAGGAATTCGTGGCGGGCCGCATCAAACCAGTCAGTAGACTGACGACCAGAAAAAAAAAACGGAGACCTATAAAGAACGACTCTGGTGAGAACAACCATGTCACTGAACTGTTTACAGTAATCCACTCTCTGCCCTACCGCCCTGTCCATAACTAATCCTGCTCCTCTTATAACTTTTTCTGCTGCCGTTGATGTTACCCTGCACTTGTCTGACGAGAAATCTTTGTCTTGTTTCCGTTTCACTTCAGTGACCGCCACTACATTTAGAATGAGCCTCTGCATTTCTCTTTTCAGATTTTCTAGCATCCCTACCACGTTAAAACTTTTGACATTCCACGCCTCAACTCGTAGAGCAATTCCTTCTCTTTGGTTATTCAGTTTGTTTCTCTTGGTCACCTTCCCATTGGCAGTCTCCTCCCAGAAATCCGGGTGGGGGACTAGTGCGCAATCTTCTCTTTCAGTTACAGAGCGCATGTCCTATGGATACACTTTATGCGCCTTTGATGTAGTGCGTCTTCATGTTGTTGATCACAGCTGATTCTTTAGTCTTTAAGGAGGAAGAGGGTGCTCTGAACCTATGTCTGCTCATCGACCCTCTTGACAACGATGTTGACAGAACAAGGGTGACTTCTTAGGCCGGAACGCTTCGGCCGCCTATGCTGATGATGTTTCTCAAAATTAACGCAATGGTGAGGTTGGAACCCGGGATCGAGGACGTTCTGATTGCTACTCAAAGACCCTATCTCAAGACTACATAGCAAAAACGGGTTACTGAATGGAAATGGGACAAAAAGAAATTTATGGGACAACCTGACTAATAAAGGGGGTCGGTTGGTAATGAAGTGAGTTTGTGTGGGGGTGGTGTTGGGGGGGGGAGGGGGGGGGAGAGTCAAATGTCGTAGAGGTATAGCAAGGTTATAATACAGTAAACAAGTTGAAATGGATGTAGGTGGCAGTAGTTAGGCAGAGATGGAGGAACTTGCACTGGATAGTCTAGGAATATGAGAAGCATCAAAGTAATCTTTGAACGACAGCAGCAGCAGCAGAAACAACAACAACAACAACAAAAACTCCGTGAGTACCCATCCAACCCAGTACGCCTCGATAGCTGAGTGATCAGCGCCACCGAACGCTGTGCAAAGAGGCCCGGGTTCGATTCCCGGCTCGGTCGGAGATTTTCTGCCCTCAGGGACTGGGTGTAGTGTTGTCTTCGTCATCATATCATCCCCATCGTCACGCATGTCGCCGAGGTGGCGTCAACTCAAAAAACTTGCACCAAGCATTTCGTTTTCTTATCCAGCCCTTTTATTAAGCGATCTAGGCGGCTTTATCCGTATAAATCTGGATGGTCGGAAGTGATTTTTATGCAACTTTTTGCTGCGGCTCCCGATGGTGCTCACGTGCTGATGTAACGGGACCGCCACATCTGTTTTACACGGCTGGCAGCCGGCGCCTGTCCGTCACACAACCGGTCCCAGTGCACTCGCGCTAATGGATGTTTTGCCAACTCTTGCGGCCCGCGCACAGGGGCCCACTTGCCTCTTCCCGGCTTGCGGTAATGTCCTTAGCTGGCAGGTAGTGTTGTTGCACGCTTCTGAGCGGTGGGTAACTCGGTCTGCGGAAGCGGCGGGCGCTAATAGAATCAGCACACATCAGAGTGCAGCCCCTTACTCCAGAAAGCTACGAGCGGCCCCCGTTCTGATGCACTGTCTAGGGAAGTACTGAACCTTATTGTCTTTTGAGAAGAACTTGTGTCTTAAGCTGATTAAACCACTGATACCGAAGTGTTACGTTGACACAGAGAGGAAGGGTAAATGTGTTATATTGAACTCAATAACTCCACAACAACGAAGCACTGGACTAGTCCCACCAGAAATGACTCTGTTCTACTAAGACTGCTTCCTGTCGTAATGTATCACGTGATACTTTAAGTTTCAAACGCTGGTGATTCCATATGCTAATATGCAAATAGGGCCAATATATAGCCCGAACTGAGACAGCTAACTGTTGATATGATTTAGTCGAACGTCACTTCATATACTACAAACCTTGCATATTGTGGTATCGTCCAAAAATCGCGGTGCCACTCCACAGTCTGCAACGTGCATTGATACCACAGATAATTGGGATGTCTCGCTGGCAATCAGCAACAACGAATGTGAGAGGCTGAAGTAGACACACCGTCCCTGTCAGCACAGCAGCGCTCTCACACGGAGGTCAGTATAGAACCAAACGCAGAAGCGTACTGCTCAAATTCATGAACTCGGCAGAGGTAGTCAACAGCATCGAGTAGGACTGAAGAGTTACTCAAGTCTCAGATGGAAACGTACTTTCCAAAATATTGATCATTATAAAATGGCTCTGAGCACTATGGGACTTAACATCTGAGGTCATCAGTCCCCTAGAACTTAGAACTACTTAAACCTAACTAACCTAAAGACATCACACACATCCATGCCGAGGCAGGATTCGAACCTGCGACCGTAGCGGTCACGCGGTTCCAGATTGAAGCGCCTAGAACCGCTTGGCCACACCGGCTGAACATTATACTTCAGGAGAAGAGTTTGTTAATTAGTGCATCAAGTGACGATTTAATAGTCAATAACATTAGTAAATTATCAAGCACTCGCGTTGTAAAGAATTGTACCACGTTAAATAAATCTTTTTATCATTGTTGTAATCAAGTAAACTAATATTTTATTCGTTATAGTTCAGATGAACCATCCCCCATAGCTATCAAAGAACCCATAGTTATGGCCAAACAGTCATAGTTTCGTCTGGTCGTAACACATTAATATTGTAATAATATCAAATAAATTTACCAACATAACTTCTGGCTATAGAATTACGTTGTTGTTGTACCTTATATTCCATAGATTTGCACTCTGTTGCTCTACTTGACACACTTAAGTGTAACAAATATAACATGCCAGTAAATATTGCGCCACAGCCTTATGTAGTGCTATTGACTATCCGTAGATACTGTTCTAGGCAGCTTTGGGTGTACCATAACAACTATACCTATGTTATGATATGGCAACTTACTGTACGCGTTTTACTAACAGATGTAGTTGGTGTACTATTGGACTGTATTTGTGATACACAAACAAACACACACACACACACACACACACACACACAGGCGCGCTCTTTTGAAAGGCATGTGTGTTTTTGCATGTGTAGTGGCTGTGTTGTCAAATGTGATATATATGTATGCTTGCATGTGCTTGTATAAGTAAGAAACTTCGTTTGCGAAGTATATATGTCTACGAAATGTTTCATGTAGGTTGAAAGTATAGACAATGTCACAATTTTTGTGAATGTATTGCAGGTGCTTGAAAATTTCTAACAGTCGAAATTAGCTAACACACTGACATTCGATATTATGAAATAGCACGGTTGATAAATGTATTACAGTCTGTTTGTCCATTTTTTTCTTAAAACATACTGGCGCTGTGGATGCACGTAAGCACCAGACTGTAAAACGTGACGTTTATTACTATTTGACAACAATGATGAGTCACGCATTTTATATTACTTGATGCCACTGATTTCATATCGCCTTGTAAACTGTTGTAAATACTTTCTGTTAACTGATAAAGGTCTGCTTACTGAAACTGGTTTTAAAAGAAATTTTTAACACCAGCTCTTGATGGTGAATCATGAAGCTTTTCAAGTATTTTCGAGCTATGGGGAATACAAACGTCTCAAAAATGAGATCGACAGGAAGTGCAAAATGGCTAAGCAGGCATGGCTAGAGGACAAATGTAAGGATGTAGAGGATTATCTCACTAGGGGTAAGATAGATACTGCCTACAGGAAAATTAAAGAGACCTTTGGAGAGAAGAGAACCACTTGTATGAATATCAAGAGCTCAGATGGCAACCCAGTTCTAAGCAAAGAAGGAGTATATAGAGGGTCTATACAAGGGCGATGTACCTGAGGACAATATTATGGAAATGAAAGAGGATGTAGATGAAGATGAAATGGGAGATACTGCGTGAAGAGTTTGACAGAGCACTGAAATACCTGAGTCGAAACAAGGCCCCGGGAGTAGACAACATTCCATTAGAACTACTGACGGCCTTGGGAGAGCCAGTCCTGACAAAACTCCACCATCTAGTGAGCAAGATGTACGAGACAGGCGAAATACCCTCAGACTTCAAGAAAAATATAATAATTCCAATCCCAAAGAAAGCAGGTGTTGACAGATGTGAAAATTACCGAACTGTCAGTTTAATAAGTCACAGCTGCAAAATACTAACGCGAATTATTTACAGACGAATGGAAAAACTGGTAGAAGCCGACCTCGGGGAAGATCAGTTTGGATTCCGTAGAAACACTGGAACACGTGAGGCAATACTGACTTTACGACTTATCTTAGAAGAAAGATTAAGGAAAGGCACACCTACGTTTCTAGCATTTGTAGACTTAGAGAACGCTTTTGACAATGTTGACTGGAATACTCTCTTTCAAATTCTAAAGGTGGCAGGGGTAAAATACAGGGAGCGAAAGGCTATTTGTACAGAAACCAGATGGCAGTTATAAGAGTCGAGGGGCATGAAAGGGAAACAGTGGTTGGGAAGGGAGTGAGGCAGGGTTGTAGCCCCTCCCCTATGTTATTCAATCTGTATACTGAGCAAGCAGTAAAGGAAACAAGGTATTAAAATCCATGGAGAAAAAATAAAAACTTTGAGGTTCGCCGATGACATTGTAATTCTGTCAGAGACAGCAAAGGACTAGGAAGAGCAGTTGAATGGGAGGACAGTGTCTTGAAAGGAGGATATAAGATGAACATCAACAAAAGCAAAACGAGGATAATGGGATGTAGTCGATTGTAGTCGGGTGATTCTGAGAGAATTAGATTAGGAAATGAGACACTTAAAGCAGTAAAGGAGTTTTGCTATTTGGGGAGCAAAATAACTGATGATGGTCGAAGTAGAGAGGATATAAAATGTAGACCGGCAATGGCAAGGAAAGCGTTTCTGAAGAAGAGAAATTTGTTAACATCGAGTATAGATTTAAGTGTCAGGAAGTCGTTTCTGAAATTATTTGTATGGAGTGTGGCCATGTATGGAAGTGAAACGTGGACGATAAATAGGTTGGACAAGAAGAGAGTAGAAGCTTTCGAAATATCGTGCTACAGAAAAATGCTGAAGATTAGATGGGTAGATCACATAACTAATGAGGAGGTATTGAATAGAACTAGGGAGAAGAGAAATTTGTGGCACAACTAGACTCGAAGAAGGGATCGGTTGGTAGGACATGTTCTGAGGCATCAAGGGATCACAAATTTAGCATTCGAGGGCAGCGTGGAGGGTAAAAATCGTAGAGGCAGACCAAGAGATGAATACACTAAGCAGATTCAGAAGGATGTAGGTTGCAGTAGGTACTGGGAGATGAAGGAGCTTGCACAGGGTAGAGTAGCATGGAGAGCTGCATCAAACCAGTCTCAGGACTGAAGACCACAACAACAACAACATGGGGAACCACCTTCTTAAAATACATTATGTAAGTGGCCTAGCGGGTAACATCGGCAGTTTCATGGAGCACTTGAAGAAGATGTTGTAGACAGGGTAGTCACTGGTCTAGAAAACTGTAAGAAAGCGTAAGAGCACATAGACGCTTGGTGCAGTGATGGGCAGTAAACCCGCAACAGGAACAAATGTGACGCATTGCTCATAAGTAGACAGAAACCCATTATTTTATTATTACACAATTGCAGAAGTATCGGTGGAATCAGTTGCATTTATTACATAACAAGGAATATAAGTATGTAGTATTTTAAGTGAAAATACAGCATGTAGCAAATCGCACGTAAGGCACACGCGAGACTGAAATTCATTGGAAGTGTAGTCCACCTGCGGAGGAGATAGCTCACAAAATCCTCTGTCAGTTTTTTTGTTCTTCAGCCTGGGATCGGAACCAGGTAGAAAACAGAATTACAACAAAGAGCAGCGCGTTTCTTTTCAGCTTCATTTAGTAATCGCGAAAGCGTCGCATAGATGCTAGCCCGTTCTAGTGGCAGGCACTACAAGCGAGGCGTTCTGCTTCACATGTGGTTTGCTGTTAATATTCCGAGGGCTTACAGTCCTGGAAGAGTCGAACAATGTATTGCCTTCTCCAACATGTGTCTCGTGAAAAGACCATGAAGGTAAAATGAGATGATTAGAGTTCACAGGTAAGCTTACCAGCAATAACTCTTCACGCAGTCCGTTCACGATTGGATCACGAAACAGGGAGAGGGACGGTGATACACGATACACTAAGTACCCACCGCCGCAAAACATAAGGTGGCGGGCGGAGTATAGATGCAGATGTTATTCTTCGACATCAATGGGGTACGATATGCACTCTGTTGATCTAAAACATGTATGGACAAAAATCCTGCGTCAAAATCGGACTACCAGTTTCGGGTCTTGCCGAGCCATTGTAAGAACAGTCTAAAATGTTGTTCAATGTGTACCACTCATCACATATCGTCGCATTTTTAGAGCTAAGTCACCCTAGTTAAAAAATCCTAAAGTGGAAATGGTTATGTAAACTGACAAAGTTAATCAGTAATCAAATGTTTTACAGTGCCCATTGTGCCACACATACGTAGAAACGATCGACAGCAATGATAGTTTTATATTTGGGTGGCAAAAGGTAAGGTAAGTGCAAGAGCAAGCATGGGCAATCCTTAGTGACCCGCGGGCCTGATTAACATACTTAAGCTTGCCGGCCTGCTCCTCAAATGAAGCGATAGCAGTGCTCCTAGAGAGTAAAGTCAAAACTGCGACATCCATGTGGTTAATGTTTATGGGGTAATGCACCGATATGAATGGCACTCATTTTCCGACACGGAACCCAAATAATTTGTGCGTCAACACACACGTTTTTGACATTACATTATTTTTTTAAGTACACCTAGTTTCCAGATGTGTATATACAGGGTGGTCGGAAATTCCCGCTACAGACTTCTAGGACTTGTAGAGGGGAGTGAGTAGATAATATTTTGAATAGGAACCCATGTACAGATGCCGGCCGGAGTGGCCGAGCGGTTCTAGGCGCTTGAGTCTGGAACCGCGTGATCGCTACGGTCGCAGGTTCGAATCCTGCCTCGGGCATGGATGTGTGTGATGTCCTTAGGTTAGTTAGGTTTAATTAGTTCTAAGTTCTAGGCGACTGATGACCTAAGAAGTTAAGTCGCATAGTGCTCAGAGCCATTTGAACCATTTAAACCATGTTCAGATACGTCATCCGACGAAGCCACAGATCATTGAAGTTACAGACGGCGGCGCCTTTTAATGTATGTATGTACACGATGATTCCCTGTTGATGTTACAAACTTTCTAGAATGATGGAAAAGGATAAATGTACGAATATGAAGCAAAGATTCCTATACTGGAAACGAACGAGTCGAAACTTATAAGCGAAATCCGTTCTTATACCTCTGATTGTGCAATATATGTACTGTTACTGTTGTTGCTAAGATTTTATGGTAGGCAACTTTCAGAGTTGGTAGTATGAATCAAAGCAAGGAAAAAATTTCCAGTAAAATAAGGCTCTAAATGCATACCTGAGGATCTGCGAGCACGTATTCATCTTCCTACTGTGAAATAGGTCTTTTCTATCGAACAAGTGCTCATAGATCACTCGGACTAGTGGCAGTCTAACGAGCGACTAATGACAATCTTGGTAAGGCTACCTGACATCTAACGAAACGAATGCAAAATGTAAAATTACGCCAAAGCTAGAACCGGCTGTCTGGGCTCCGCCCGCAGAATACTGCGCTAAGAGCGCCCGGAACAAGAAGGAATGACTACCACTAAAGTAGAAGAACTCCACCCAACCTACCCTCAAGAAGCCGTCAAACTTACACGCCTCACCGGACAGCGGCGGCAAGGCGAGGAAATGTACACTGCCGTTACATACACCAACCACCAGGACAGATAACTGGGGCGTTAGCGGCCACATGACAGGAAAATACCGCTGGTTGAACTTAACAGTGAAAGAAGCTGAAAGTAGTAAATAGAAATTAGAAGCTCAGGAAGGATGATCAGATCCGCCTTCCCCTGGTACTCCACTCGCTGCTTTGCGCATCGGCGACACTACGAGCAGTAACACGAACCCAAGTCATTGGAGAATTGCGAGATTTCACAATGGTGGAGGTTTCTCTAGGCAATGCACTCAACTTAAACACGCAGGATCCGGTTTCGACGAGGTCGTGCACCCTCGTAACCGCTGCCCTTCGATCCGGCAGTCCATAAACGCCGCCAACGGACCCGGCGTGTTGTCGCTCTGCCCGGACTTCGCTGCTCTTGCGTCCTCAACCGAACTCCACACTCACACCAAACGGAAGAAGCACGAGGTTGCCCGAAAGATGGGGCAGCAGACCTATATATACCGATAAGCGCCGCTGCCGCCACTAGCAGACAGGCAACGCTTACGAAACCGAGTGACGGCAGTGAAAACGAGAAGAAGACAAACAACGCAACCATGCCAACTAAACGATACCGTCTGGCAGAAACCTACACACGGCACCAACGCGAGCCGCAGCTCGGCTCAATATCTGCAGCGACTTCAGTGTGGGAACCTCAGCATGTGAACCGAAATTCACTTACTGGAAACAGCTTTCGGACGTTTTACGTAGCACATGAAACGGGCTAGTTAGTCTGCGAATGCGATGAACTGATGACGTTCAGTAAAGGACGGAGCTGTGATAGTTGTCAAAACAATTGTGACAATTGACTGTATTAAAAGATATTTCTCAGCTGAATAACAATGCATCGTTGAGGTAAGGCCGTCTTCAAAGGTCTGCCGCCAAATTAAAGTCGCGTATTATGTTCCGCTACTTAATTCGCTGCTTGTAAACAGTCTCAGGCAGGCACTACGAAACACTTCCGCCATTGCAACACCGTGCCACATCTAAGAGAGCGCCTCCTTCTTCTCTCGCGCTGCCGCTAGCTAACCCGCGCACACCTGCGCCCGTAATTGCGTTACGGCTCCGCGCAGCTGGATCACGCCGGACTGACGGCTGAAAGCACTGCCAGCCGTGTTCTGCCGTTGCCTGGTGGCCCGGCCTGTTGCTTTCTCTGGGACGCCACATCCTCGGTAATGACACTGTGTCAGCGACGGCGCCCTTTCCCCAGCCGGCCCTACAGGACATGAAACCAGGTGCGGCTATATGCAAAGTGTCTTGTGCTTCTTACGAGCTGAGAGAAGTAGGTGAAATACATCTCTACATCGGCATCGATACTCCGCAGGTCACCTCCCGGTGTGTGCTGGGGACTGTTTCTGATACCATAATCTCTTTTCCTACCCTCCAACCCCCACCCCTTCCCCTCCACCCCACTACTATCCCATTCGTGAATAGCGCTTGGATAGTATGAGAGTCAGTAAACCTGATTTTTCTCTTGTGATCATATCCCCGCCCACTGAACAACAATTCAGTCTTACCACTGCGCAACTTTCCTTGGTGTATTCTGAAAGACTAAGGTCTGCAACTGTGTCAGATTGTCCGCAGTTTAGGTTTATCAATGTTTCCCTGGGTGGTTCGAAGTAAATAACGGAATGGTTCGGTAGAGACCATAGCACATTCCTTTAGCCTTCACCAAATCTACGTATTTGCATTCACGGTTCCTTTTCAGGACTTCCAAGCCTACTTCATTGCTACTAAATTTCTATCCCACTTCAGGCCAAAGTGCAGTTTCGTAGACTTCACGGAGGAATTATTCGAATGGGACGGGAATCGGTAGATGCGATGTTCAAGTACAAGCATATGGTTACAATTTCAGCAAAACTGGACGAATTATTTAAGAACGTCACAATCTGAGCAAGTCAGTAACGTGTTGATCCGCCCTTGGCCCTTACGCAAGCAGTTATTCGGCTTGGCATTGATTGATACAGTTGTTGCCTGTCCTCCTGAAGGATGTCGTGACAAATGCTGTCCAACTGGCGAGTTATACCGTCAAAATCCCGAGCTGATTGGAGGACCCTACCCATAATGCTCCGAACGTTCTCAGTTGGGGAGAGATCCTGTGATCTTGCTACCGAAGGTAGAGTTTAATAAGCACGAAAAAAGCAGTAGAAACTCTAACCATGTGCGGACGTTATCTTGCCGAAATCTAAGTTCAGGATAGCTTGCCATAAAGAGTAACGAAACAGGGCGTAGAATACATCGGCAGATGACAACCAAAGGGGTCCTACCACAAAAGACGACACCCCAGACCATCACACCTGGTTATCGGGCCGTATGATGGGCGACAGCCAGGTTGGTATCCCATCGTTGGCCGGGGCGTTTCCAGACATATCTTTGCAGCTTGTCGGGGCTCAACACGAAGCCAGACTCGTCATTGAAGACAAGCCGGCCGGGGTGGCCGAGCGGTTCTAGGCGCTACAGTCTGAAACCGCGCGACCGCTAAGGTCGCAGGTTCGAATCCTGCCTCGGGCATGGATGTGTGTGATGTCTTTAGGTTAGTTAGGTTTAAGTAGTTCTAGGTTCTAGGGGACTGATGACCTTAGAAGTTAAGTCCCATAGTGCTCAGAGCCATTTGAACCATTCTTTTGAAGACAATTCTACTCCAGTCAGTGAGATTCTAGGCCGAAGACGTGTCTGGAGCCGCCTGAACAGCGGTGGGATACCAACCTATCGCCAGCCATATGCCCCAACCACCGGGAGTGATGGTCTGGGATGCCACTTCATTTCATAGCAGGAGTCCTTTGGTTGTTATCCGCGGCATACTAACAGCACAGCAGTAGGTCAACGACATTTACGCCCCGTTTGGTTGCCATTCGTGGCAGGTCACCCTAAACTCACATTTCAACAAGAAAATGCCTGCCCGCAAACGGCCAGAGTTTCTACTGTTTGTCATCGTGCTTATCAAACACTGTCTTGGTCAGCAAGGTTGGGTTCCCATCAAACAAGAATGTTTGGAGCATTATGGCCAGGACTCTCCAACAACCTCCGGATTTTGACGATCTAAAGGGCCAATTAGAATTTGGCACAATGTCCTTCAGGAGGACATCCTACAACTCCGTAGAGCAATGCCAAGCCGAATAACTGGTCGCATGAGGGCCAGAGATGGACCAACGCGTTATTGACTTATTCCATTTGTGAAGTTCTTTCTCTTCAATAAGTCATACAACTTGTCTCAAATATTTGTTTTTCTGTAAATGCACATCACATCGAACGATTTCCGTGCCATAGGGATAATTGCTTCGTGGTGTGCCGTATTTTTTGTCTTAGAGTGTACTTCTTTCTATACTCCGGAATAATTAGCCCCAGTTCAGTAAATAAAGAAAAACGGATTCAGCATGTTACCTGTCTTAGTTAGCACTCCATCATCCCATTGCCTGCAGTACTTCAGAAAAACTATTCTTTGGCTGTAATTGCTACTGCACAACATCGATACAACCCCCCCCCCCCCCCAACCTACCCCCCTCCCTCTTACTCCTTTCATTCCTCTTTTCTACAAGACAATAGCGAACGCTGATGCACACACACACACACACACACACACACACACACACACAGGGTGAGACACACAAATTCAGTCTGGCGTTATCAAAATTATGATTCAATAGACTGTTGAGAAATGACAGTTGTTGACGGGGAAGTAACTGCAGCAAAAATATGCATTGTGGCACAGGCTTTTCCTCGAATACATATGGAACAAAGGTTTGAAAAGTTCATTATCAGGTGGGACACAGTCTTTATGCTAAGCTGTCCCTCCCTGTGGAGTTCCAAGCGACAGGGATGAGAGTCTTAGTTTCGCAAGATTTACACCAGATTTTTTGAGTAATCTACAGCTATGAATCCATTACATATATTTCCAACGCATACAACTGACTTCTTTGGTGCTACTGAAACATTGTCGTAAATATAAGCGTGTAATGCGTGCAAGCTCTCCACATGCTGAATGATCAAAGTGTCTCATAGTAATTCAACTAAAATACGTATTAATCTTTACTCTGAAACAGAAATATGCAATCATGTCACTTTCAGCTATGTTTACCTGTTGCATAAAAGAACGGCAGTCGACGATGTTGCCGTTTCTTCCTCAAGTTCTTCCTAAGATCTACAGTAATCTTTGCAACCTCTGATCCCAAATGGATTTCTGTAAGAAACGAGTCAATAACGAGAAATTTTTTCTTCAATATAATTTTGACATTCTCTCGCAAAAAGATTAAAAGATGTGAGAAATGGTTTTGTTAACTCTGTAATGTATTTCTAAACATCATTGCTAGATTTCTATACTTTCGTAATCTCAAAAAAAGCGTAGCGCCTCGATATTAATGGCACTTAAAACAAAAACTTTATTTTGCATTTTCAACTTTTCGTGGCGTAATGAACAGTCCATTAAATTTCAGGCATGCAGCCGCGCAGATAAAATTTCTTTCGCTGATTTATCTTCCACTGATACATGGACCAAAAACTTTATTATCTGCAGTTCAGTCGGCAGTCAGTAAGCTTTTTATAAATTACTTAATTTGTAATTTGTCTCATTATATATTCAATTACGAAAGAACACCATAATTCTGTGGTATGAAATACCTCCTCAATTTTTTGGGTCTAAATAAGTTATGAATAACATACAGTGTTACTTGATTCTCATGAGTGATATGAGATATGGCATTTTGAATGTTTGACAGTTTCATTTTTCAAATAGAATAGTAGTTCATACTAACAAATATTCAATATTTCACCAATAGCGAATGAAATACAGAAAAGAGCAATGGAAAGTGATCAGTAACGAAACTTGGCATTATTGTGAAGTAAGGCGCATTGATGTAATTGTTGTTAAATCTAGATATTATCTTAAAACATGATACACAATTCTATCTGATAAAAATATTTCCATCTTTAATTTCTTGATACATTATACTAACGATCCATGTTCTATTTCTTTTTCAGATTTCATCCGGTACCCTTCAACAGATTCCTTAAGGTAAGCTTTATCTCGCCTAGAAGTGTTACACTAGAAGTCACTGAAGTCCTGATTTTATGATCTCTTTTGTACGGTAATTAAAACAAAAGTGCGAATCTTAACGCTGCAAGCTAGTACCAATGGATAAGTAATGGGACATATCTTATGGTCTGATACTGTTCCTGAATCGGTTAGGTAAAAGACGCTAAGTCAGTGACCACCACCTTTTTTATCAAGAAGATCCACCGAACACCTACAATTTTTCTGTGAAATTTATTCGCAGGCAGGATTCCGAAACGTATATGTCGATAATCAGACCTGTATGATGCACCAGAATGACTTAATACCACATGTGAGAGCTGCCGCTGTAAATTCTCTGCGCAGAGGTCGATGGGCAACCATGCAGCATGTCATAAACAAAAATTAAAACCAAGTTTGAGCACCGAACTCAGCTCGTAATTTTGGGAACTGATAGTGGTGGCCCTTATATTTGGTATGAAGTTGTTCTGGCGCATCGTACAGTGTTGATAATTAAAATAAAAGTTTAGAAATTAGCCGCCAAATAAACTTCAAAGTTTCAGCTCTTTTTCCAACACAAAATGGAATATACAGCTGTGTACGCCACCCGAGTTTTCGCCACGAGTAAATTCAATTTTCCCTCTATTTTCCGCACTAAATATTTTTTTGGTCGACCTCATTTTCTTTCGTTTGTTGTGTGTGCTTGTTTAACTGAGGGGAATCAGTGCAGTGCAGGCCAATAAAGTTGTATCGAAATGTTAACGAATTTCGTCTCCCACGTACGCACATTCCATTCACACCACCAAAAGAGTATTTTCTCTCTTTGTTGTCCGGAATTTCGTTACGGTTAGTACTGTCCACAGCAGCGTCAACACGCTGCTTGGCAGTGTCACTTACACGTTTTATTTTGGAAGCAAGAATTGTTTTGTTACGATACAGTGATACACCTCTTTTATTAACAAGCACCGACTATTATAAACGATCGACTATTACAACAGGCCGGGTTCCGTCAGTCAGAAACTCTTCCAGTTGACTACTCATTTTCAAGGGAAACACAAAAGTTATCAGTTGCCTAAAGAATTACGCCTTGACGACGAAATGATGATAGAGTTGGAGTCTTAACTGTAGACTACGCCAGCCAGAATGTAAACGCATGATTGCTTCGTATACACGATCACACTTCTGCTCTTGCTAACAGCTGCATATCTCTAACTTTTCATAATCGCTGGCTATTGTTAATTTCCCTATACGGTTACCTAACCGTTAATTTGCGTTAAAGACATCACAGAAAATCACCGTTCTCATCACAAGTTAAATTGTACAAAATGTGTACAGGTCATTTGTTTGCATATCTGTTGACACGTATAGTAATTTCATATCGGTAACGATACACCTAATTACTAATTAACGCCTGAACAATTGAATTGCAGGCACGCATCTAACAGCGCGTAGCATCCACTTTGGTAAAGGTGATGATACGCATTGGCAGGAGTTATGAAAAACCGAATGCGTCCGGTGGCATCATTCGTAGTCTACGATGAACGACAGCCACCTTCCTCTGTCAACTCATTACAGTTGCTGCTCGGGGGGGGGGGGGGGGGGGGTTCGGACGCAATCCCCTTCATGCCCATGTTCTACAAATCTGTCTGAATCAACCGTAGAGGAACAGTGTGATCCACTGTCTTCCTGAAAGTAGGGTACTACTATGAGGAAACAGATAAAGATCGCGTATCCAAAATATAGCTTGGATTCCTGCATCGTTCATTCGTAAGATACTATGGTGGATTACCAGTAGCTTCGTTTTATTCCACTTGAATATTCCGCACTTCAGTTTAACATTACCATTATCCTGAAGACAATAATTTATTGGCAAAGGGAATGCGACGCCTGCATCTACATATACTGAAGGGCCAAAGAAACCGGTACACCTAAACAATATCGTGTAAGGCCCAAGCGAGCACGCAGAAGTGCCGCAATATGACCGTGCATGGGCAACGCCTGAAGCAGTGCTGGAGGGAAATTATACCATGAATCCTCCAGGGTTGTCCATAAATCCGTAAGTCGACGAGGGGTGGAGATCTCTTCTGAACAGTACGTTGCTAGGTATTCCTGACATGCTCAATAATGTTCATGCGTGGGGAGTTTGCTGGGCAGCGGAAGTGTTTGAGCTCAAAAGAGTGTTCCTGGAGCCACTCTGTAGCAATTCTGGGTGTGGAGTGTCGGTCGCACTGTCGTGCTGGAATTGTTCAAGTCCGTCGGAATGCACTCTGGACTTGAACGTATGCAGGTGATCGGACAGGATGCTTACGTACGTGTCACCTGTCAGAGTCGTATCTAGATGTTTCAGGGGTCCCATATCACACCAACTGCACACGCCCCAAGCCATTAGAGAGCCTCCATCAGTTTGAACAGCCCCTGCTGACATGTAGGATTCATGGATTCATGAGGTCTTCTCCATATCCGTACATGTCCATCCGCTTGATACAATTTGAAACGAGACTCGTCCGACCAGGCAACGTGTTCCTAGTTATCAAAAATCCAATGTCGGTGTTTTCACAGGCCCAGGCGGAAAGTAAAGCTTTGTGTCGTGCAGTCATCAAGGCTACACGAGTGGGTCTTCGTCTCCGAAAGCCCATATAGATGACGTTTCGTTGAGTGGTTCGGTCGCTGACACTTGTTGATGGCGAAGTATTGAAATCTGCAGAAATATACAGAAAGGGTTGCACTTCCTGTCAAGTTGAACGATTGTCTTCAGTCATCTTTGGTACCGCTCTTGCAGCATCTTTTTTCGGCTGCAGCGATGTCGGAGATCTGAAATTTTACTGGATACCTGATTTTCACGGTACATCCGTGCAATGGGTTTACGGGAAATTCCACACTTCATCGCTACGTCGGGAATGCTGTGTCCCATCGCTCGTGCGCCGACTGTAACAGCACGTTCAAACTCACTCAGATCTTGGTAACGTGCTATTGTAACAGCAGTAACCGATCTAACAACCTCACCACACACTTGTTGTCTTATACAGGCGTATTAAATACGCATGCCTATACCAGTTTCTTTGCGCTTCAGTGTATAAATCCCGAAAGCCAGTGTACGGTGCTTACTTCTTATTGTTGTGATCGATTTTCTGTCCTGTTCCGTTTGCTAATTGAATGAGGATAAAATATCTGTGCGGCTTCTACGTGCAATGAACTAATTTCACTCTCATTGACCCTCCTTATAATGAACGATGGTGGAAGTATTATTCTCAAACCGCCTTATTCGAAAACTTTCACTAAATATATACTTCACTATGTTTGCGAGACATCTACATTGTCTTTCTTCCAATGATTCTCACTTAAATTAAATTAACAAAAGCATAGGAGTATGTGTTACACGAAAGGTGTGTTCAAGTTACTACTACTACTATTATATTTTTTCAGTTTCCATTCGGTACTCCAAGCAGAGCCTACCGATTAATTTACCGCTACAGCGTGGTTAAACTTTCGCTACTGATCCAGCGTACCTAACGGATATAGGAACGATGTTCAGTTTGTGGGAGGCTGAATTTGCGTTGTTAGTAGTATTAGTGCCATCAGTTGCCGTTAGGAGTCGGTACTAAAAAATGGTTCAAATGGCTCTGAGCACTATGGGACTTAACTTCTGAGGTCATCAGTCCTCTAGAACTTAGAATTACTTAAACGTAACTAACCTAAGGACATAAGGACATCACACACATCCATGCCCGAGGCAGGATTCGAACCTGCTTAAAAATATTTCTTACGTGTGCAAAGGATGCTTTGATTAGAGTTACAGCCATGATTCAAGAGTATTTTACGGCATTATTTGAAAAAGAGCCAAAAATGGTTAAAAAAAATTCCGACGTACGCTGTTGCACAAAAACAAATTTTTTTCAATAGCTTCAAAACCTGATGTGATATTCCAAAACGTTTTCAGATTAGAAATCGGCTTGTAAAATAGCACTGTATAAAGAAAACACGTCAGTCATGTATAGTTCGTTTATTCAGCGTAATCGTGATAGCACACGATTTGGATTTTCCATATACACTAGCTTAGTTCGAGAAATGTAAGTCTTCCAGAGTACAATGATCACCTGATGAGTATTTTTTTTACTCGGAACGCGCCGCATAGAAATACAAAACACTCATACATCAATTTCATTAGAACATTTCTGTGAAATCTTTGAAAGAAAGACGACATAGTTATCGACAATCGCTGTTGGGTATTTAGATAACCTGTATTTGGAGAAGACAATGCGACCATTGTATTGCCACCATTGTACCAGGTGCAGATGATTAGATTCTGGGGTGTGGGAGGAGGCGTGACTGCACATGTTGTTACTGTCTCACCATCAAACTTAAATTGCCATAAACCCTACTTTTAGCATCCTATAGCTGAACTCGATTTTAATAATTATTGTAACAGCAACAACAAAAAACATATATATACACTAGCCTTTTCCTCACAGCTTCACATGCTTATACAGTATGTTCACGACATATACTGCACATGTCTCCTCCTGCCCCTTTCTGTGTCCACCTTTTCCTCCCCCATCTCTTCGTCCATCTCAGCCTCACACCACTGACAGTCCACGTACCCTTCCCTACTCTAGCTCTCCATTTCCTCTTGCCCTCTTTCTGTCTCGTTAACTTCTCCTTCAGCTTTTCTGGAAGGGCCTTGGAAATTATTGTGTGCCCCTAGCATGTAGGCTGCACTGCAAATCAGCGTGGCAAGGCAGGACAATACTATTCTCATACAATCCACGTGTCACAAATGGCAGCCTGCTCTGTGCTGAGGGTTGGAAAAACGTGGTTTTTCTTGATCTCTGCTCATATTGGAGCTTGGAGGTTATAAAACCCACAGTGCTGATACTCGTGACACCTATATATATCGCAAAACCAAGAAAGAGTTATGCGACTGTAACGAAACTTGGGAGTTGGTAGGCGCACTTATACATCTGAAAGATGATGCCTGTTCAAATTTCAGTCGAGTTGCATAAGAGTGGCGCTACTTCGGCCACTATGGGGGTGCAAATCAGGTTTGCTATACACAAACGCTGTAATGGTTGTCTGCATTATCTAGCTTTGAGATTGGATGAGGTGAGTTGATGTTGGTCAAGAATGCCTGTAAGGCGACAAAGACGCTGTTATCAGCACCTCACTGAGTTTGAACGAGGTCGTGTAATGGGGCTATGAGAAGCTGGATGTTCCTTCAGAAGTATTGCAGGAAGAGTTGGCTGGAATGTAGACACTGTAAATGATTGCTGGCAGCGGTGGTCGCGAGAATATGCTGTAGCAACAAGATTGCGCTCTGGATGTCACCTTAGAACTACCAAGAGGGAAAGACCCTCGTTTTCGATGTAGGTGTATGGCTCTGGAGCATCATACAGCATCTGCAGCAGCATTTGGCATCGCAGTGAACGAAGAATTGTTACAAATGGGTTACTTCAAGGACAACTGTTACCCAGACGCCCTCTAGCGTGAATTCCACTGTCCCAAACCACAGCCATTTGCTACTTCAGTGACGACAAACGAGAGTTCATTGGAGGGCAGGGTGGAGATTTGTTATGTTTGCTGATGAAAGCTGGTTCTTCCTCAGTGCCAGTGATGGCACTGTTCTGATTAGAACGAAGCCACTTGAGAGCCTGCGATAAACCTGTCCGCATGCTAGACACACTGGATCTACTCGTGGAGCTACTGTGCAGGGTGCGATTTCATGTGACAACAGGATCACTGTCATGGTTATCCCATGTACCCTGACTGCAAATTTGTATGTCAGTCTTGTAATTCGATATGTTGTGGCTCCATACATGAACAGCATTCGAAGGCAGGTTTTCCAGCAGGATAACATTTGCCCACATTCCACTGTTGTCAACCAACAAGCTCTACCGAGGGTCGACGTCTTGCCTTGGTCTGCTCGATCGCCAGATCTGTCTCCAAATGAGCACATGTGGGACATCATTGTATGATAATCACAGTGTCATCCACATATCAGTATTCTGTCCCTATACTGGCTGACCAAGTGCAACAGTCTTGGAACTCCACCCAACAAAGTGACATCTGGCACCTGTACCACACAATGCATACATGCTTGCACTCAATACTTGGAGGTTACATCAGTTATCAATGTACCAGTGTTTTACATGTCCAATTGCCTGCGCTCGCGCGTTCGTGTGCGTGAACGTGTGTGTGTGTGTGTGTGTGTGTGTGTGTGTGTGTGTGTGTGTGTATGCGCGCGCCAGTGAAACTGTATGAAATAAACTTATACACTACTGGCAATTAAAATTGCTACACCACGAAGATGACGTGCTACAGGCGCAAAATTTAACCGACAGGAAGAAGATGCTATGATATGCAAATGATTAGCTTTTCAGAGCATTCACACAAGGTTAGCGACGGTGGCGACACCTACAACGTGCTGACATGAGTAAAATTTCCAATAGATTTCTCATACACAAACAGCAGTTGACAGGCGTTACCTGGTGAAATGTTGTTGTGATGCCTCGTGTAAGGAGAAGAAATGCGTACGTTTCCGACTTTGATAAAGGTCGGATTGTAGTCTATCGCGATTGCAGTTTATCGTATCGTGACATTGTTGGTCGCGTTGGTCGAGATCCAATGACTGTTAGCACAATATGGATTCGGTGGGTTCTGGAGGGTAATACGGAACGCAGTGCTGGATCATAACAGCCTCGTATCACTAGCAGTCGAGATGACAGGCATCTTATCCGCATGGCTGTAACGGATCGTGAAGCCACGTCCCGATTCCTGAGTCAACAGATGGGGACGTTTGCAAGACAACAACCATCAGCACGAACAGTTCGACGACGTTTGCAGCAGCATGGACTATCAGCTCGGAGACCATGGCTGCGGCTACTCTTGACGCTGCATCAAAGACAGGGGCGCCTGTGATGGTGTACTCAACGACGAACCTGGGTGCACGAATGGCAAAACGTCATTTTTTGTGTTGTGTTTACAGCATCATGATGGTCACGCCGTCTTCGGCGACATCGCGGTGAAGCACATTGGAAACGTGTATCCGTCATCGCCATACTGGCGTATCACCCCGCGAGATGGTATAGGGTGCCATTGGTGTAACATCTCGGGCACCTCTTGTTCACATTGACGGCACTTTGAACAGTGGACGTTACATTTCAGATGTGTTTCGACCCGTGGCCCTACCCTTCATTCTATCCCTGCGAAACCCTACATTTCAGCAGCATAATGCACGACCGCAATTTGCAGGTCCTGTACGGGCCTTTCTGGATACAGAAAATGTTCGACTGCTGCCCAGGCCAGCACATTCTCCAGATCTTTCACCAGTTGGAAACGTCTGGTCAATGGTGGCTGAGCAACTGGCTCGTCACAATACGCTGGTCACTACTCTTGATGAACTGTGGTATCGTGTTGAAGCTGCATGGGCAGCTGTACCTGTACACGCCATCCAAGCTCTGTTTGACTCAATGCCCAGGCGTATCAAGGCCGTTATTACAGCCAGAGGTGGTTGTTCTGGGTACTGATATCTCAGGATCTATGCACCCAAATTGTGTGAAAATGTAATCACATGTCAGTTCTAGTATAATATATTTGTCCAATGAATATCCGTTTATTATCTGCAATTCTTCTTGGTGTAGCAATTTTAATGGCCAGTAGTGTATATACTAGACTTTCCCCTGAAGCTTTCTGGGATACACATTTCACACCTATATAGCACACATCTCCTCCATCCCCCTCTCTGTCCATCTCTTTCTCCCCGCATCACTCTGTCCATCCCATCCTCATCTATACCATTCACTCTTCCCCTTCCTCTCTCTGACCACATAGTCCCTTTCCTTCTCTCTGTCCATCTCCTCTTCCTCACTCTTCTGCAATCTCCAGCACCGCAGATTCTCAAGCCAACCCTTCATGTCCCTGTTTGTGTATATTTCGTCTCACGTGTTTCAATCTCTACCTGTCTACCTACTGTGCTCCCCCCCCCTCTCTCTCTCTCTGTCACTCACTTCTACACATCTTCCTTCCACTCTCTTCTCAGCCATATTTTTCAACACAAGCAGCCCCTGCAATGCATAGCAATACTACCTGCACAACAGACCGGTTATGCAGGTGGCCTAGATGTCAGGGGCTTGAAAAACACATTTTCTTTTGTATCTCTGCTAGTGTGGGAGCTAGGAGATTCTTATCCCTACAGTGCTGATTACCAGATAATAAGTAGTATTTGTGCCAGATTTGGTTGAAATTGATGCAGTAGTATATATATATATATATATATATATATATATATATATATATATATATATATATGTAAGGATAATATGGTATTTTATATGATGTGAAATCATAGTATGTATGTATTGAGAGTATACTGAGTACACTACCACTGTGAACACAGGCCTGCAGATATGGCTAGGTGAATATTTAACTGTGGAATGTTGTTTCTTTGAGTCTTTTCCAGTTATGTTCACAAAGTCGTCTTTCTGTGTTTTTACTTTTTTTATGAAGGGCCTTAGTTATATTGTGTTGTGTTACTGGCCTTCCTGTGGTTACTGTGTTACACCTGTTGTTGAGGGAAGGTACGGCTATCATGTGAAACTGCTCCTCACCTTGCTTTGAATATTCCATACAAGTGGCCAGGCGGCAATCAAATCCACACAGGCAAGCCTTGAAATCATCCTGTGGCAAACCTGACTCATGATTTATACAGTTCTTGCACCATTTTCAAGACGCTTACTTTTAATGCTACTTTATTCTCTGGAAGTTAGCTAACAATTTTGGATATTAATATGCATGAAAATATAAACGTTTTCACCAGAATTATATTTTTTGGGAGGGGGAACGAGTACGACCCCATTATCATTGGTCGACAAGAGAATTGAATAGAAAATAGAACTCGTTATGTAGGTGCAGTGTTTAAAACTGTGACGTTTCCATGATGTGTCATTCACACATAGAGGAGCCACAGCGTCTGGCTCATCCAGCCGATCACTAAAGGGAGAGTACTTAAATAGTTTACAAATAATACTTCTGATCACAGATTCATACTGAATGCTAAATTATAAATACCATCATAGCAATCACTGGTCAACTGCATTAATATTTAACATCAATTTTCTGATTTTCTGATTTATTGCCTAGGTGCAGAACCATTAAATGGTGTGGTTGAATCAATTTTAATATCAGCTGAACCAATAATATTTATGAAAGCTGCAAGATGACGCAAATTGTGAACAACATGAATGGTTCCATTTGAATTCCAGCCACAGACACACCAGTGTGGAAGGAGAATTATCTGTGGAGAGAGTTCTACTCCTGACGTGCAGCAGAATGTACAGTTTAAGTGCCTGAGATTCTCCCATGTCCCTGCAGCCAAAAACTGCAGCGTTGACCGTCCGGTTAGGTCGGCTACACGAACAGGACTACTTTTTCTCGGTGTAGACCCTCCACTGTGTTCCCTCTGAAGCAATAAAACCAGGCGCCATTCAAATGAAGATTCTTGTTCATGAAGCCCATTCGGATTCAACTCTTAAACGGGGCAGCTCGTACCCAGAATCTTGTCAGCCATTAGTACAGAAATCACCGTCAACTGCCCTTCTTTACTTTGGAATTAGTAGTGAGTAAAGCCGCATCGATATTACTTCGGTTTCACTGCGAGAGCATGCACACGCCTACCTCGCCTGTCGTAAACACTCTTACATGCAGCTTGCACCATGAGCTATTTGCATAATGCACATAATGATGCTGACAGGGTAAGAATTTATGCGCCTTTGCATTCGTATCTCTCGTGGTCCATCACGATAGCTCATGTACGTTACTTCTGATGTTTTCTGACGTTCTATTACTTAGGACTGTCTAGAACAGTAGTCGTCAAACTATGGCCTACGAACCACATGAGGCCCAAATCAAGTATTCGTGCGGCCTGCGGTTCTCAGCTGAATTTTATAATAATTTGCTTCTAGCAACTAAGAGCTGAATCCAAAAATGTCAGCTAACGTTGAGAGCTCCTCAGTAACAAACAAAAATACTTACAGAGACAGTAATATTTTAATATGCCCTTAGTCGTAACTGACGTTGGCGAATTCGGCCGTGAACTATGTGTGGTCGCTTAGAGTGAGTACATGGTCGCTGTGAGTTAAGAGTATTTGAAAGGGGGAAGATTATACTGTTTGCCTTCCAGTCCTAAGAGATCACGGGCCGTGCACGACTCGTACCGATCACTTGGTATGGTATAAATTTTGACTAAAACTGAGCTAAACTCCACCCGAACAGGCCATGAAGGCCCAACGGTACCGACCGGCCGCCGTGTCATCCTCAACCCACAGGCGTCACTGGATGCGGATGTGGAGGGGCATGTCGTTAGCACTCTGCTCTTCCGCCCGTATGTCAGTTTCCGAGACCGGAGCCGCTACTTCTCAATCAAGTAGCTCCTCAGTTTGCCTCACAAGGACTGAGTGCAGCCCGCTTGCCAACAGCGCTCGGCTGACCGGGTGGTCACCCATCCAAGTGCTAGCCCAGCCCGACAGCGCTCAACTTCGGTGATCTGACGGAAACCGGTGTTATCACTGCGGCAAGGCCGTTGGCATAAATTTTGAAACGGAAGCATTATTTATTTATTTTTATTTATTTCTGAAGTAAAGACCTGCTGCCTGTTGTTATATAGCAGGTCGGACATGTGTGATTTTGCATGTTCTATCATACAAATTCATTTCACATGGAAGTAACATGGGAACGTGAAAAGGCATTATAGACAATGTCATCTTCAAATGCTATACATGTTTGTAGTAAGGAATACAAATTAAATTGTGGTTTTTGTGATACAATCCAATGATTAGAAGAAAAATGACATACGAGATATTTAGTGCATACTTGTGATCGCTTCTCATGTTGCATAATGTATTTAAATATAAACACCGTTACGGTTTTAAATGAATTAATATCCCCTGACGCAGACACCTCAATAACACTTCGTCAGGCAATTACACTGTCTCAGCATGGAAGTCGCCATGGGTGGCTGCAGTCTGAAACAGTCGACACGAAGTGTTCCGAACGGTCCCAACTTTTAACAGGCATTACTTGGCATTCGGTGGGCAACATATCGTGCCCGTGCTATAGCTACTCTGTTGGGAGCTCGTAACATACTAATTTCTGTAGGTTACCGGTTAATTTAATTCTGTCTTACGTAATTTGTTTAATGAAAGTAATTTTATTTACTTAATTTACCCTCGGTTAATAATTATAAGATCGGTACATATGCGAACCTAGGTGGTGCCCCAAAATTTCAGTATTGGCTCTTCAGCAAAGACGTTTGATCCACTGTTATAGAGGCTGCAAGAGCTTTCATTTCTTGTTAAATTGTTTTTCGCTTGCCAGTTGTATTTTTCTACGAAGGACCAGCAATCTGATGAGCTGTCCAGAATTGTGGATTGCTGTCGTCCCGTACCGTAACAAGGCTACGTAGCATCCAAAGGTATTACCAAAATTTCGAGATATAATGAATATATTAATTAACTGCTCGTCTGTTATTTGTTAGTGGCCTTTCCACTATCCGTTTTTTTACATCACTCACCCAATCTGTGGGAAGGCCTGCATCGCTCAGGTGAAAGAAGACCTGCAGCTAAGAATTCTTTTATCTGCGGGTACGAAAGTGGTATCAGATATGGCAGCTAAGTTATTATAATTAATCTCCCGTTCACCATCGTATTTCAGAACACGACGCAACAAACGTACTCACAGCTATTCACTATACAGTGCCTCGAGGACGATGGAATTTAGATGTAGATACACTATTAGCCATTAAAATTGCTACACCACGAACATGACGTGCTACAGACGCGAAATTTAACCGACAGGAAGAAAATGCTGTGATATGCAAATGATTAGCTTTTCAGAGCATTCAAACCAGGTTGGCGCCAGTGGGGACGCCTACAACGTGCTGACATGAGGAAAGTTTCCAACAGATTTCTCTTACACAAACAGCAGTTGACCGGCGTTGCCTGGTGAAACGTTGTTGTGATGCCTCGTGTAAGCAGGAGAAATGCGTACCATCACGTATCAGACTTTATTAAAGGTCAGATTGTAGGCTTTCGCGATTTCGGTTTATCGTATCGTGACATTGCTGCTCGCGTTGGTCGAGATACAATGACTCTTAGCAGAGTACGGAATCGGTGAGTTCAGCAGGGAATACGGAACGCCGTGCTGGATCCCAACGGCCTCGTATCACTAGCAGTCGAGATGACAGGCATCTTATCCGGATGGCTGTAACGGATCGTGCAGCCACGTCTCGATCCCTGAGTCAACAGATGGGGACATTTGCAAGATAACAACCATCTGCAGAAAAAGTTCGACGACGTTTGCAGCAGCATGGACTATCAGCTCGGAGGCCATGGCTGCGGTTACCCTTGCCTCTGCATCACAGACAGGAGCACCTGCGATCGTGTACTCAACGACGAACCTGGGTGCACGAATGGCAAAACGTCATTTTTTCGGATGAATCCAGGTTCTGTTTACAGCATCATGATAGTCGCATCCGTGTTTGGAGACATCGCGGTGAACGCACATTGGAAGCGTGTATTCGTCATCGCCGTACTGGCGTATCACCCGGCGTGATGGTATGGGGTGCCATGGTTACACGTCTCTGTCACCTCTTGTTCGCATTGACGACACGTTGAACAGTGGACGTTACATTTCAGGATGTGTTACGACCCGTGGCTCTAACCTTCATTCGATCCCTGCGAAACCCTACATTTTACAGGATAATGCACGACCGCATGTTGCAGGTCCTGTGTGGGCCTTTCTGGATACAGAAAATGTTCGACTGCTGTACTGGCCAGCACATTCTCCAGATCTCTCACCAATTGAAAACATCTGGTTAATGGTGGCCGAGCAACTGGCTCGTCACAATACGCCAGTCACTACTCTTGATGAACCGTGGTATCGTGTTGAAGCTGCATGGGCAGCTGTACCTGTAAACGCCATCCATGCTCTGTTTGACTCAATGCCCAGGTTTATCAAGGCCGTTATTACGGCCAGAGGTGGTTCTTCTGGGTACTGATTTGTCAGGATCTATGAACCCAAATTGCGTGAAAATGTAATCAAAAATGGTTTAAATGGCTCTGAGCACTATGGGACTTAGTATCTAAGGTCATCAGTTCCCTAGAACTTAGAAGTTCTTAAACCTAACTAACCTAAGGACATCACACCCATCCATGTCTCTAGGAAGAATTCGAACCTGCGACCGTAGCGGTCGCGCGGTTCCAGACTGTAACGCCTAGAACCGCTCGGCCACCTCGGCCGGCTGTTATCACATGTCAGTTCTAGTATAATATATTTGTCCAATGAATACCCGTTTATCATCTGGATTTCTTCTTGGGGTAGAAATTTTAATGGCCAGTAGTGTAGATATATTAAAGAAAATACTACTTCCTACGTACCCTGTCCATTTTGTGCTAGACAGTATGCACGGCCCGAGCGCACTTTGCCACGGTGATCACAATCGATTCTCATCAGGAACGCAACGAGGCCAACAGCTAAAATGGTCCGTTTTATTGAGTGACGTGCGATCCGCATTCCCTCTGGGTCCAAATCAAGATCGCATCACGCCCGGAGCGGTAGTTGAGGCCGCCTGCACACGCCGGCGGCGGCAGATGCACGAGCGCAAGCTGCCGCCTCGGTGCGCCTCATAAATCATTCATGGAAGCCGCGCGTCCCTCCGTCTGGGTCAGACGGAGCGCCCTACCCGATCGCGCTCCCACAGCCCGGCTAACTGGGTTGCTTAACTATCCCGCCGACCTGCCGTTCCCGCGGTGGGCCGCGAGGTGCGAAGATCGCCGCAGCCAATCGGCCACCGCTAAATACGTTACCCAAGTCCTCCACCTACGTTCCCGACAGCGCGCGTAACGGGCTGCTTCGCTAACTTCAACACTGCCTTCGTCTCACTCAGTAGAAGGTGTCTTCTCCTGTAAGCTGTGAGTTTACCTGTGCTTTGAATACTATGTTTGAGGTATCTCAGTAAACATATTGCGAGCTTATTGGACCAGATTCGTGATAGGTTAAAGGCCTTCTTTGCGGATAGAATATAAAACGTCATTATTAACGGAACAAAATTGACTAACGTAAACGTATAAGGTGTGCCAGATGAAAAGAACACTACAGCTACAAGTTAAAAAAAAAGGATGGTTCAGCTGTCACTACCACAACCTGCGAGAGATTCTCATATTTTCTCGCTCGCTACTTGCAAACTATTACTCCTACAGATAAAATGAACAAGACCTTTTCTATAAACGTAGGCTTCCGCGGCCATTGTCACAGCTAATAAATTTTTTCTTGCTTTGTGAGTGCATTTTCAATATGTAAAACTACCAACGTTTCGGTCACTGAAGAAGGTCACTTGCAACAGTGGCCGAAACGTCGGTAGTTTTATATGTTGACAATGCGGTCACAAACCAAGAAAAATTTTATTGACCAGGGCCTTTTTTGCAGAAAATTTAATGTAAGTAAATTTTGCTCTAGGGTGCGTTTCTGCTGGAGACCCGCTACGGCCGCAGGTTCGAATCCTGCCTCGGGCATGGATGTGTGTGAAGTCCCTTGGTTAGTTAGGTTTAAGTAGTTCTAAGTCTAGGAGACTGTTGACCTCAGATGTTAAGTCCGATAGTGGTCAGAACCATTTGAACCATTTTTTTGCTGGAGACCACCGTTTTCTAGTCATTCAAGAAAACGTACAAAATTTACATTCAGACACATCTCTACCCCCATCTTATCCTTCATCAGTCAGGATTTCTAGCATGTTGTTCATGGAAGTGCCTCGTACCGTAGTATAACATTTTCCGACTGCCGAACTATTCCCGATATTTCACCGTTTTTAGTCTTGATTATCTGGCCTCATTGCGCCACCTAGGTGAATGGAGCGCTTCCGAATTGTAAAATTAGCTTTTGTGTTAACTTTGCCCAACAAATTTAAGAATTTTAACAACATAGAATAAAAATTAGCATCGTTGCATCCGTCAGGGCTTCTGATAACGAAACTGCTTAAGTTCGGATCGAACTGCCAACGTAATTAGTTTCAGCATGACGTTTACAAAAGTCGTTTTTCTTTCATTAGCCTCACTGACATGTTCAGATTAACACTGTTAACTAAATAGCCGATTATTCTGTTGTTGTAATAGCCCAATCAATAGAGGCCAAGAAAGTTGAAAATGGGAATCAGTTCGTGCAGTCGGAAATTTTTACAGAGTGGTAGAAAGGAATGAGGGACGAGTGTGGACGTAGAGCTGCGTTTGAAGGTCTAATAATTCTACAATCGTGGCCTCCTATTAAAACTTATCACAGTACAAAATTGAAATACATTAAATTTCCTACAAAAAGATCCTGTTCATAATAATTCTACAATCGTGGCCTCCTATTAAAACTTATCACAGTACAAAATTGAAATACATTAAATTTCCTACAAAAAATCCTGTTCATTTTTTCTACAGTACTAATAGTTTGAGCGTAGCGGGCGAGAGAATACGAAAATGTCGAGCGTGGTCAGAAATAACGTTGCTGATTGCATAAAACGACCGCAGTAGGGGAAGTTGGATCACCTTGTACAATTAAAATTTATGTGAAACAGTACTACACTTAATTACCAATGTCATCGATACACCGATCCCAGTGCGTAGGAAGGTAGTGAATGGTTGGAGTATAGACACACCTGGGTTGCTGTCGGATCCACTTTTCCACTGTGCCCTGCATTTCCTCTGATTTTTCATAGATTGATTTAAGGGGTCGAAAATAAGCAATTTGCCTAGGGAGATATAGGAACTGTAAGGGCAATGTTGCAGGACCTACCATCGAAATTTTTGCTTCTCGGCCACATGTGGTCTATCGCTTCATGGAGAAGAACTATCCCATTGGAGAGATTGCCCCTGCATTTGTTCTTTATGGCCTGTTTGAGCCTCAGCCGCGTATTGCAATCCTACTCAGCTTAACTGTTACACCCTGTGCTAGCGAGTCGCTGCGCTGAGGCTCTTCATCGTCGCAAAAGAAACTGCGCATGACTTCTCCTTCCTTCTTGGTAGAGTCGGCTTTTTTGGACGAGAGGACCCGGGATACCGCCACACCATTCTCATCCTTTTGGAGGCAAGTTCGAAGTGACTAGACTATGTTTCATCACATAAAGCAATCTGAGAAATGTAGTCCGTTGCTTGCCTTGTAAGGCAAACACCAATTCTCGCAGTCATCTGATTCGCTACAAGATAATTTGTGCACCCACTGTGCACGAACTTTGTCATAACGGAGCTTCTCGTGGATTACGTTATACACATTTCCTTTGATTATAAACAGTTCTACAGCAATGCCACGTGTGATGAGCTAACGATTCGACCGTATGGCCGGACGCTGTGGCCGAGCAGTTCTAGGTGCTTCAGTCCGGAACCGCGCTGCTGCTACGATCGAAGGTTCGAATCCTGCCTCGGGCATGGATGTGTGTGATGTCCTTAGGTTAGTTACGTTTAAGTAGTTCTAAGTCTACGGGACTGATGACATCAGATGGCAAGTCCCGCAGTGCTTAGAGCCATTTGAACCATTTCTCGACCGAATGAACGCCTTATGGCCGGACGCTGTGGCCGAGCAGTTCTATGTGCTTCAGTCCGGAACCGCGCTGCTGCTACGATCGAAGGTTCGAATCCTGCCTCGGGCATGGATGTGTGTGATGTCCTTAGGTTAGTTACGTTTAAGTAGTTCTAAGTCTACGGGACTGATGACATCAGATGGCAAGTCCCGCAGTGCTTAGAGCCATTTGAACCATTTTTCGACCGAATGAACGCCTTATGGCCGGACGCTGTGGCCGAGCAGTTCTAGGTGCTTCAGTCCGGAACCGCGCTGCTGCTACGATCGAAGGTTCGAATCCTGCCTCGGGCATGGATGTGTGTGATGTCCTTAGGTTAGTTACGTTTAAGTAGTTCTAAGTCTACGGGACTGATGACATCAGATGGCAAGTCCCGCAGTGCTTAGAGCCATTTGAACCATTTTTCGACCGAATGAACGCCTTATGGCCGGACGCTGTGGCCGAGCAGTTCTAGGTGCTTCAGTCCGGAACCGCGCTGCTGCTACGATCGAAGGTTCGAATCCTGCCTCGGGCATGGATGTGTGTGATGTCCTTAGGTTAGTTACGTTTAAGTAGTTCTAAGTCTACGGGACTGATGACATCAGATGGCAAGTCCCACAGTGCTTAGAGCCATTTGAACCATTTTTCGACCGAATGAACGCCTTATGGCCGGACGCTGTGGCCGAGCAGTTCTAGGTGCTTCAGTCCGGAACCGCGCTGCTGCTACGATCGAAGGTTCGAATCCTGCCTCGGGCATGGATGTGTGTGATGTCCTTAGGTTAGTTACGTTTAAGTAGTTCTAAGTCTACGGGACTGATGACATCAGATGGCAAGTCCCGCAGTGCTTAGAGCCATTTGAACCATTTTTCGACCGAATGAACGCCTTATGGCCGGACGCTGTGGCCGAGCAGTTCTAGGTGCTTCAGTCCGGAACCGCGCTGCTGCTACGATCGAAGGTTCGAATCCTGCCTCGGGCATGGATGTGTGTGATGTCCTTAGGTTAGTTACGTTTAAGTAGTTCTAAGTCTACGGGACTGATGACATCAGATGGCAAGTCCCGCAGTGCTTAGAGCCATTTGAACCATTTTTCGACCGAATGAACGCCTTATGGCCGGACGCTGTGGCCGAGCAGTTCTAGGTGCTTCAGTCCGGAACCGCGCTGCTGCTACGATCGAAGGTTCGAATCCTGCCTCGGGCATGGATGTGTGTGATGTCCTTAGGTTAGTTACGTTTAAGTAGTTCTAAGTCTACGGGACTGATGACATCAGATGGCAAGTCCCGCAGTGCTTAGAGCCATTTGAACCATTTTTCGACCGAATGAACGCCTTATGGCCGGACGCTGTGGCCGAGCAGTTCTAGGTGCTTCAGTCCGGAACCGCGCTGCTGCTACGATCGAAGGTTCGAATCCTGCCTCGGGCATGGATGTGTGTGATGTCCTTAGGTTAGTTACGTTTAAGTAGTTCTAAGTCTACGGGACTGATGACATCAGATGGCAAGTCCCGCAGTGCTTAGAGCCATTTGAACCATTTTTCGACCGAATGAACGCCTTATGGCCGGACGCTGTGGCCGAGCAGTTCTAGGTGCTTCAGTCCGGAACCGCGCTGCTGCTACGATCGAAGGTTCGAATCCTGCCTCGGGCATGGATGTGTGTGATGTCCTTAGGTTAGTTACGTTTAAGTAGTTCTAAGTCTACGGGACTGATGACATCAGATGGCAAGTCCCGCAGTGCTTAGAGCCATTTGAACCATTTTTCGACCGAATGAACGCCTTATGGCCGGACGCTGTGGCCGAGCAGTTCTAGGTGCTTCAGTCCGGAACCGCGCTGCTGCTACGATCGAAGGTTCGAATCCTGCCTCGGGCATGGATGTGTGTGATGTCCTTAGGTTAGTTACGTTTAAGTAGTTCTAAGTCTACGGGACTGATGACATCAGATGGCAAGTCCCACAGTGCTTAGAGCCATTTGAACCATTTTTCGACCGAATGAACGCCTTATGGCCGGACGCTGTGGCCGAGCAGTTCTAGGTGCTTCAGTCCGGAACCGCGCTGCTGCTACGATCGAAGGTTCGAATCCTGCCTCGGGCATGGATGTGTGTGATGTCCTTAGGTTAGTTACGTTTAAGTAGTTCTAAGTCTACGGGACTGATGACATCAGATGGCAAGTCCCGCAGTGCTTAGAGCCATTTGAACCATTTTTCGACCGAATGAACGCCTTATGGCCGGACGCTGTGGCCGAGCAGTTCTAGGTGCTTCAGTCCGGAACCGCGCTGCTGCTACGATCGAAGGTTCGAATCCTGCCTCGGGCATGGATGTGTGTGATGTCCTTAGGTTAGTTACGTTTAAGTAGTTCTAAGTCTACGGGACTGATGACATCAGATGGCAAGTCCCGCAGTGCTTAGAGCCATTTGAACCATTTTTCGACCGAATGAACGCCTTATGGCCGGACGCTGTGGCCGAGCAGTTCTAGGTGCTTCAGTCCGGAACCGCGCTGCTGCTACGATCGAAGGTTCGAATCCTGCCTCGGGCATGGATGTGTGTGATGTCCTTAGGTTAGTTACGTTTAAGTAGTTCTAAGTCTACGGGACTGATGACATCAGATGGCAAGTCCCGCAGTGCTTAGAGCCATTTGAACCATTTTTCGACCGAATGAACGCCTTATGGCCGGACGCTGTGGCCGAGCAGTTCTAGGTGCTTCAGTCCGGAACCGCGCTGCTGCTACGATCGAAGGTTCGAATCCTGCCTCGGGCATGGATGTGTGTGATGTCCTTAGGTTAGTTACGTTTAAGTAGTTCTAAGTCTACGGGACTGATGACATCAGATGGCAAGTCCCGCAGTGCTTAGAGCCATTTGAACCATTTTTCGACCGAATGAACGCCTTATGGCCGGACGCTGTGGCCGAGCAGTTCTAGGTGCTTCAGTCCGGAACCGCGCTGCTGCTACGATCGAAGGTTCGAATCCTGCCTCGGGCATGGATGTGTGTGATGTCCTTAGGTTAGTTACGTTTAAGTAGTTCTAAGTCTACGGGACTGATGACATCAGATGGCAAGTCCCGCAGTGCTTAGAGCCATTTGAACCATTTTTCGACCGAATGAACGCCTTATGGCCGGACGCTGTGGCCGAGCAGTTCTAGGTGCTTCAGTCCGGAACCGCGCTGCTGCTACGATCGAAGGTTCGAATCCTGCCTCGGGCATGGATGTGTGTGATGTCCTTAGGTTAGTTACGTTTAAGTAGTTCTAAGTCTACGGGACTGATGACATCAGATGGCAAGTCCCGCAGTGCTTAGAGCCATTTGAACCATTTTTCGACCGAATGAACGCCTTATGGCCGGACGCTGTGGCCGAGCAGTTCTAGGTGCTTCAGTCCGGAACCGCGCTGCTGCTACGATCGAAGGTTCGAATCCTGCCTCGGGCATGGATGTGTGTGATGTCCTTAGGTTAGTTACGTTTAAGTAGTTCTAAGTCTACGGGACTGATGACATCAGATGGCAAGTCCCGCAGTGCTTAGAGCCATTTGAACCATTTTTCGACCGAATGAACGCCTTATGGCCGGACGCTGTGGCCGAGCAGTTCTAGGTGCTTCAGTCCGGAACCGCGCTGCTGCTACGATCGAAGGTTCGAATCCTGCCTCGGGCATGGATGTGTGTGATGTCCTTAGGTTAGTTACGTTTAAGTAGTTCTAAGTCTACGGGACTGATGACATCAGATGGCAAGTCCCGCAGTGCTTAGAGCCATTTGAACCATTTTTCGACCGAATGAACGCCTTATGGCCGGACGCTGTGGCCGAGCAGTTCTAGGTGCTTCAGTCCGGAACCGCGCTGCTGCTACGATCGAAGGTTCGAATCCTGCCTCGGGCATGGATGTGTGTGATGTCCTTAGGTTAGTTACGTTTAAGTAGTTCTAAGTCTACGGGACTGATGACATCAGATGGCAAGTCCCGCAGTGCTTAGAGCCATTTGAACCATTTTTCGACCGAATGAACGCCTTATGGCCGGACGCTGTGGCCGAGCAGTTCTAGGTGCTTCAGTCCGGAACCGCGCTGCTGCTACGATCGAAGGTTCGAATCCTGCCTCGGGCATGGATGTGTGTGATGTCCTTAGGTTAGTTACGTTTAAGTAGTTCTAAGTCTACGGGACTGATGACATCAGATGGCAAGTCCCGCAGTGCTTAGAGCCATTTGAACCATTTTTCGACCGAATGAACGCCTTATGGCCGGACGCTGTGGCCGAGCAGTTCTAGGTGCTTCAGTCCGGAACCGCGCTGCTGCTACGATCGAAGGTTCGAATCCTGCCTCGGGCATGGATGTGTGTGATGTCCTTAGGTTAGTTACGTTTAAGTAGTTCTAAGTCTACGGGACTGATGATGACATCAGATGGTAAGTCCCGCAGTGCTTAGAGCCATTTGAACCATTTTTCGACCGAATGAACGCCTCCACATCCGACCGTGGAGGGCAAGCTTAGCGCAAGCACTTTAAGCCCGCAAGACCTAATAAAACGCTATCTAATTATGATTTACGTGCCCCGTAACTTCAGATTTGTGTTCTTTCTGTTCAAAAACCACCGAAGTTGAAGTTGTTATTAAGTTGGTGCGTAAGTTAGTAGCAGTTTTGTTTTGTATGTTGGTTTTCCGGTTGCTATGGATTTATTTATCGATTGTCATTCTTTGTTTGTAGTTCACTGTTGCGAGTTGAATTTACATGTTGTGATTTTGCCATTTGGAGATAATGGCTGCAGCTGTGGTCGCTATAAAAAGGAATGCCAAGTGGAGAAATCGGAACATTTCCGACATATTCCTCTGTTTGAGTTCAATAGAGGGATAAGAGCAGCGGAGGAAGCCAGAAACATTTGCGAAATTTTTGGACAGGTCAAGGCAAGAAAATGGTCTTCTCGTTTTAAGGAGATCTGTTTTGACATTAGTGACTCTCCACGTTCAGGAAGACCTTTGGAGTTTGATGAAGATCGTTTAAAAGCATTAACCGACAAGGATCCACGTCAGGGTACTGGAGAACTGGCAAGTAGATGAACTGTGACCATTCCATCATCGTGCGACATTTGCTTTGCATATAGTGCATATGTGCACCTCTGCTTGCTCGTCATCAATTGGCTCGTGAACAACACCGACCATTCCTATCATGCATCGTTACTGGAGACAAGAAATGGTGTGTTTTTGCTAATGTAAGGAAAGGAAAGGACTGGTTAAGCCCAAACAAAGCAGTAACTCCCCCTGCAAAGACCTTGGAGCATCCACAAAACATAATGTTACGCGATCTGGTAAGAGCTACGGTGTGGTATACTGCGAATTGCTTCCCTCATCAGCCGGCCGGCGGTTCTAGGCACTTCAGTTTGGAACCGCGATTCCGCTACGATCGCAGGTTCGAAATCTGCCTCGGGCATGGATGTGTGTGATGTCCTTAGGTTAGTTAGGTTTAAGTAGTTCTAAGTTCTAGGGGATTGATGACCTCAGATGTTGAGTCCCATAGTGCTCAGAGCCATTCGAGCCTCCCCCATAACTGAGACGTCTTGCAGACGCAAACCAAGAACAACGACCAGGGAGACTGCATGAACTGATGCTACTCGATGATAATGCCCTCCCGAATTCTGCTAGACTGACAAGAAACAGTATACAGGAGCTGGGTTGGTAAGTCAGTCCGCACCCACCTTATTCACTTGATCTTGCACCCTCAGATTTTCATCTCTTCTGCTCTCTATCGAACAACTTCAAGGAACTTCCTTTCCAGATGAAAATGCACTCCGAACATGGCTCGAAGAGTTATTCACCTCAAAACCATGTGATTTCTACAGTCGTGTAATCGAAAAGTTACCCCAGTGTTTTTATTTATTTATTTACACGTAAAGTTCCGTAGGACCAAACTGAGGAGCAAATCTCCAGGGTCACAGAACGTGTCAGTACATGAAACTACAACGTAAAAGTAATAAAAGATAAAAATCAAATGTTTGTGAAACCAAATTTCAAGGAACTTCTGGACAGAATAGAAGGAGTGACCCAAGAGGAAACTCTTCAGTTTCGATTTGAAGGCGCGTGGATTACTGCAAGATTTTTGAATTCTTGTGGTAGCTTATTGAAAATGGATGCATCAGTATACTGCACACCTTTTTGCACAAGAGTTAAGGTCGTCCAGTCGAAATGTAGATTTGATTTCTGCCGAGTATTAACTGAGCGAAGGCTGCTTGGTTTTTGGGAATAAGCTAATACTGTTAACAAGGAATGACAATAAAGAATGTATGTATTAAGAGGCCAAAGTCAGAATACCAAGACTAGTGAACAGGGATCTGTAACGGTACCACCGACCACCTAAAACGGCAATCAATGCTAACGTTATACTTCTGCGAGGAATTTTTGAAAGTTGTGACCGTGAGATAACCTACTGGAAACAGAACAATCTAACTGGGATTCGTTTCCAAAACACTCCAGCAAAGTGTAACCAATAGTAAACGGTGAGACAGGAACAGACGTTCTCCAAGCACAAAAGCAAGTTGTTACATTCCATATTAAAGCTAGTCGCCAGCCTAATTAGGCATTCTTGTGTCAAGCAAAATGATAAACCAGAAGGCAGTGCTAAGGCTAACCTAATCCTCTTTGACACACACACTAAACTCTTTCCTTACATCTGTTTCTACAACAACACAGTAACCTAACCTTGCAGATAATCATGCTACTAACAAATAAATGGCCATTGAGATAGTAAACAGTAACATATGCCTCTCAACAACACATACCTTAAATCAACTAGGTGTAACAGTTTAATAAAACCAATTACTGACACACATGAAACTAACAGCAATACTGAACAGGGAAAAACTTGAAATGATTCTGAATTTAAATTCGGGGGTCTGCTAATGATCATAATCTGTAACTTCATTGTTTAGTACAGGGTCTCTATGCCCGTGCTTTAACCAACGTGCATTACAATAGTTGTTGTTGTTGTGGTCTTCAGTCCTGAGACTGGTTTGATGCAGCTCTCCATGCTACTCTATCCTGTGCAAGCTTTTTCATCTCCCAGTACCTCTGCAACCTACATCCTTCTGAATCTGCTTAGCGTATTCATCTCTTGGTCTCCCTCTACGATTTTTACCCTCCACGCTGCCCTCCAATACTAAATTGGTGATCCCTTGATGCCTCAGAACATGTCCTACCAACCGATCCCTTCTTCTGGTCAAGTTGTGCCACAAACTTCTCTTCTCCCCAATCCTATTCAATACTTCCTCATTAGTTATGTGATCTACCCATCTAATCTTCAGCATTCTTCTGTAGCACCACATTTCGAAAGCTTCTATTCTCTTCTTGTCCAAACTATTTATCGTCCATGTTTCACTTCCATACATGGCTACACTCCATACGAATACTTTCAGAAATGACTTTCTGACACTTAAATCAATACTGGATGTTAACAAATTTCTCTTCTTCAGAAACGCTTTCCTTGCCATTGCCAGCCTACATTTTATATCTTCTCTACTTCGACCATCATCAGTTATTTTGCTCCCCAAATAGCAAAACTCCTTTACTACTTTAAGTGCCTCATTTCCTAATCTAATTCCCTCAACATCACCCGACTTAATTCGACTACATTCCATTATCCTTGTTTTGCTTTTGTTGACGTTCATCTTATATCCTCCTTTCAAGACACTGTCCATTACAATAGATAACACAGTAAATAGTTCTTTCTTGAACTCGGTTTGATGCAACTAAACAGAATGCAAATCTAGCTACATTGCCTTCATTAACTAACTAGCGTAGTACATGAGGACTCTTAAACTGTCATGGTTTGAAGAACCATGCTCATTATCAAAACTACACCAGTTTGTATGACAAATGGTGATTATTCTTATCATTAAAAATTAATTAAGTAAAGTACAACAAACTATAACTCTTCAAATAACAAATGTGCTTTCATAAACAGTCTTTTGACGTACTCAAAAATATAACCGGCTGTACAAACGACAACACTACATTCAATTCAAGTCCAACCACTTTCGCATAATAAATTAGAACACTCGGAATTAAATTCACTAGGAGATAGAGTTTTGAGCAACACCACAATTATTATAATAAAATTAACCAAATTTCACAAATACCTGGTCCATTTATAGAGTGCCAAATATAAACAACTTAGTGGAAGGCTAGTGGTACTGGTGGCGTTATTTGCAGCGATATTAACCTGGCGGCGATGCAATAATAGCAATATCTTCTGGTAAACCTTCCGGGGTGTAAGATCGTGGTCCATGAAACTCTTCAGCTCCTAACGTTTCGTCCAGAGCTGCGCTGGACATCTTCAGAGGGGTGTTTCTCCTCCGGTGAGTCGGCAAGACTCACCGGAGGAGAAACACCCCTCTGAAGATGTCCAGCGCAGCTCTGGACGAAACGTTAGGAGCTGAAGAGTTTCATGGACCACGACCTTACATCCCGGAAGGTTTACCAGAAGATATGTCATCCGGTCGTGAAAGCCTTCATACAATAATAGCAATACTTTTCACCTCGCCGTGTTACATATCTTCTTGGCGTCGGAATTATATTTATAGGGCCAAAAACTATGACATTGTAATGGTATCACCAAATGCAGAATTCGAGGACCATAAATACTGCCCTTAAGCTCTTCTGGCCTCAAAACTCCAGGAATATGAGTCACAATGGTCCTCTACTGCTAGGGAGGTGTTAACCACAGCACTGCTCATCCCAGTCTCCTTACTCGTCACAAGGGACAGGTTGCCACTTGCGCGCCAACCATATCTTTTCCACTCTGCCAGGCTACTTCCGTAGCTGCGGGGCTTCCCCACATCTTTTACATTCAGTCCTACGTTCCGTAACTAAGGACCAAGTCATTTACAGTACATTAATAACAATCCTTCCATTAGTTATTTAAATCCACAAGCAAAATTTAAACAACATCGTTCAAAAGTTTCACATAACTGAAACATGTATACATAGTCAAAGAATTTCCATGACAGATACAACAATATACATAATAAATACTACAAACTGATATAGAAATATCGATACAGATACAAAATAGGTCAAAAATAGATGTTACAAGTCGACAAGATGGTTCAAATGGCTCTGAGCCCTATGGGACTTAACATCCTGTGGTCATCAGTCCCCTAGAACTTAGAACTACTTAAACCTAACTAACCTATGGACATCTCACACATCCATGCCCGAGGCAGGATTCGAACCTGCGACCGTAGCAGCCGCGCGGTTCCGAACTGCGCGCCTAGAACCGCTAGTCTGGAAATGTGAACTGTTCTGTTCGCAGTCTGTTGTAAATAGTTAAAGAGAATATATTGTCTCTGTTATTTGTAACTATTGTGTTTATCAAACTTACGGAGGAAACGCTACAAACTTATGCACCAATACAATGTTTTGCATTCCAACTAATCAATACTACAGTGTAATAGTTTGGAGAAGGATTTATCATTTAATACAAGAGCAAGACATTTATGAAAGAGAGCAACGCTGTAAATTGGTTTGTTCTCACATTACTTATAACACTTAAGTCGTTCGCACATAAATACGTCAATAAACATGGAAACGTATGCTTGTAAGCATCAGTAACAAATTGTTGTGAGATTATAATAGAAATATTTTCGTTAACACTACTTGGAAAAGCCACAAGTATGTTCGTCTCCCGGTGCTAACGTGACCTAGCAGCATCCCATCTCTTCTGGAGTTGCTTGTCGTTTACTGCAGCGAAACTTACACTTCTTATTACTGTACAGAGATATCGATCGATTAAACCGAAGTAGGTGAAGTTTTACCCATTAATGAAGAACAGTAGGGCAGGTCCACGATCAATGTTGCACATCTGTGTCAAATGTCACGGCGCGTGCGCCGACACCGCTCGAGGGCTGTTTACCCATGCGACTGATAACTCATGTAACAGTTTGTCTCCGAGGTAACATGTGGAAGCGGTATTGTTTCATGCGTATATGTGATGTCCTATATACACCGATGTTTATAAAAGAAAAGTTGTAGACACGTACAAGTTCATATAGGGCGATAGAAAACAAGTTTTTCAATAATAAGTTTGATGGACCGTCTCTCACTTCCCTCAGCAAGATATGGGCGTATCCTTTCTGTACTCTGCGACCTGCCTTGATTACTGCTTTATTTACACCGCTGAAATAACAGGCACTAGAATCTTCATTTCTCGTTTCCGACACTTACAGTTTATAATTCGAGGCAGGGTAAACACCAGCAGACTTCAAGATATGTGTAGCAATCCCATTACCTAAGAAAATAGGTGCTGGTAATTGGGAATATTGCCGAAGACTCAGTTAAATAACCCTTAGTTGCAAAGCAAAAACGCAAATTATCTTTGAGAAAACAACGCGACTGTTAGAAGCCGACCTAGCTGAGCATCAACTTGGGTTCCCACGAAATAAAGAACACTCTAAGTGAATCTGGACTTACATGTTAACCTCGAAGATCGATTCAGGCTAGTCAGATCAACATTTACAGTATTTGCACATAAATCAAAACTGTTAAAATGGCTCTGAGCACTGTGGGACTTTTATTCTACCCGGTTACCATAGCGCTAAGTGTAGTTATTTTGTATTGTTCGATTGGAATTAATTGTTTTTTAACAGGTGACGTGCGTAACTAACATATAACTTTTAAAAAAAGAAAACATGGTCCAAACAGGCTGTAATATATTTACTGTCCGTGCTAGTAGCTAATTTCGAGTGTTAGTCACTTTCAGGCACTTAACACAAGCCAGAAGTTTCACGTAACATTCGATTAAAATTGGAAATTTGTGGTAAGGTCTTATCCGAGCAAACTGCTGAGGTCATCGGTCCCTAAGCTTACGCACTACTTAATCTAAACCAAACTAATTTACGCTAAGGACAACACAAACACCCGTGCCCGAGAGAGGACTCGAACCTCCGATGGAGGAAGCCCCGCGGAAAGTGGCAAGGCGCCCCAGACCGCGTGGCTACCCCGCGCGGAACACGCGATTAAATAGCCCGTACATATGTAAAGCCATAAATCACTTTCATGTGCGTATGTGGCAGAAATACACTCCTGGAAATTGAAATAAGAACACCGTGAATTCATTGTCCCAGGAAGGGGAAACTTTATTGACACATTCCTGGGGTCAGATACATCACATGATCACACTGACAGAACCACAGGCACATAGACACAGGCAACAGAGCATGCACAATGTCGGCACTAGTACAGTGTATATCCACCTTTCGCAGCAATGCAGGCTGCTATTCTCCCATGGAGACGATCGTAGAGATGCTGGATGTAGTCCTGTGGAACGGCTTGCCATGCCATTTCCACCTGGCGCCTCAGTTGGACCAGCGTTCGTGCTGGACGTGCAGACCGCGTGAGACGCCGCTTCATCCAGTCCCAAACATGCTCAATGGGGGACAGATCCGGAGATCTTGCTGGCCAGGGTAGTTGACTTACACCTTCTAGAGCACGTTGGGTGGCACGGGATACATGCGGACGTGCATTGTCCTGTTGGAACAGCAAGTGCCCTTGCCGGTCTAGGAATGGTAGAACGATGGGTTCGATGACGGTTTGGATGTACCGTGCACTATTAAGTGTCCCCTCGACGATCACCAGTGGTGTACGGCCAGTGTAGGAGATCGCTCCCCACACCATGATGCCGGGTGTTGGCCCTGTGTGCCTCGGTCGTATGCAGTCCTGATTGTGGCGCTCACCTGCACGGCGCCAAACACGCATACGACCATCATTGGCACCAAGGCAGAAGCGACTCTCATCGCTGAAGACGACACGTCTCCATTCGTCCCTCCATTCACGCCTGTCGCGACACCACTGGAGGCGGGCTGCACGATGTTGGGGCGTGAGCGGAAGACGGCCTAACGGTGTGTGGGACCGTAGCCCAGCTTCATGGAGACGGTTGCGAATGGTCCTCGCCGATACCCCAGGAGCAACAGTGTCCCTAATTTGCTGGGAAGTGGCGGTGCGGTCCCCTACGGCACTGCGTAGGATCCTACGGTCTTGGCGTGCATCCGTGCGTCGCTGCGGTCCGGTCCCAGGTCGACGAGCACGTGCACCTTCCGCCGACCACTGGCGACAACATCGATGTACTGTGGAGACCTCACGCCCCACGTGTTGAGCAATTCGGCGGTACGTCCACCCGGCCTCCCGCATACCCACTATACGCCCTCGCTCAAAGTCCGTCAACTGCACATACGGTTCACGTCCACGCTGTCGCGGCATGCTACCAGTGTTAAAGACTGCGATGGAGCTCCGTATGCCACGGCAAACTGGCTGACACTGACAGCGGCGGTGCACAAATGCTGCGCAGCTAGCGCCATTCGACGGCCAACACCGCGGTTCCTGGTGTGTCCGCTGTGCCGTGCGTGTGATCATTGCTTGTACAGCCCTCTCGCAGTGTCCGGAGCAAGTATGGTGGGTCTGACACACCGGTGTGAATGTGTTCTGTTTTCCATTTCCAGGAGTGTATAATCCTATAGTGCACTAGGTTATATCTATTAGTAATACTAATGGATGTAGTCCAGCGCACTATTGTATTGTACACGGTCCAGTCGCATTAATATGAACACCGGCTATGTTCGACGTATTAACCACTCTCAGAAGGCAAGTGGCAGTTGTAGCAGACGGTATATTAAGCTTGCCGGTGGCTAGGGGGGGAGGGGGGGGGGGGGGGGAGATATGGAATGACAATGAAGTCGGTAATGTCGTAATGCGAAAACGATGCGATTTTTCTGATGTCCAAAACGACATGGTCATTGGCTTTCCAAGGTTGTAAGCATTTCCCAAAATACCAAGTCTGTAAGAAGTTCGTTTGCTGGCGTGGTGAAAGTATACCGTGCATGGCAAAATGGCGCTATTCGAAACCGGCATCAAGGCAACTGTGGCGCACCACGGGCCATAGATCATGGGGGTGAACGACTGCTGCGGATGTGTGTACACGGTCGAATAGACGTACAGGTGTCGAGCAACTCGCCCCTCCCCCCCCCCCCCCCCCACCCCCCCCCCAGATGACAGATGAACCAAAGTAATATTAACAGTGTCTTCTCACAGACTGTTCAGCGAATGTTGCTGTGTACGGGCTCCACAGCAGGTGCCTATGCTGACTCCTGTTCATCGGCGACGAAGGCTGGAATTAGCACCCCAGTACCGCAACTGGATGTCCACTGAGTGGTGACAGATGGCCTTTTCACAGGACACATGGCCGTTGGCGTGTACGGCGTGAAACGTCTGAAAGCAAGCACACTGCAACAGTCGTCGGATGGGGGAGAACGTTATGGTCTGGGGAATGTTTTCGTGGCATTCGAGTGTTTTCGTCATTCTGGAAGGGACAATGGATCAACACAACTAAGCATCTGTTCTTAAGGACGATGTCCACATCTACATGCAGTTTGTTTTTCTTCGGCAGGATGGCATTTACCAGCAGAACAATGCAATGTGTCCCACAGCTCGCAATGTACGTGCGTGGTTTGAAGGGCCCAGAACTCCTGTGGCCCTATAAATGACCAGATTTAAAATCATTCGAGAATCTGTGGGACCATCTCGGTCGGGCTGTTCGCGCCATGTGTCCTCCGAGAAACCTAGCGCAGCTGTCCAAGACACTGGAGCCGGCAGGGCTCCAAATCCCTGCCGGCACCTTCTACAAGTACACTGACGCTCTTCCTGCACATCTCGCAGGGGTCCGCGTTGTAAAATGTGGCTATTCTAGCTTCGGTACGTGGTCACATTATTGTGATGGGACAGTGTATTTGTGGCACATACACACACACACACACACACCACACACACACACACACACACACACACACAAGCGATGTGTGCCTTTATGCAGGAACTATTTAATGAAACGTGATGTGAAGCCTGAGACTTGTGACAAGTGCTTGGAAATGACAGTCGAAATTAGCTAATAGCACGTAATAAATTTATGGCAACCTGTTTGAACCATGTTTTCTCTCTTTAAATTATTGAGGCTGTGGACACCCATTAGATAAAAATTGTAATATATTATTGTGTAAAATAGTACTAAACAGTTAAGTATAGATTTAATGATGGAATAACGTGGTCATTTAAACAGTAATGAACTGTTCGAGGCTAGTGGTATAAGTGAAAATGGCGAAAAACAAGCTGTTGCAGCAAGGTTTCTAAATAAGGAAGGAGGTATAATTTCTAAGAGGTGGGATCGTTCTTGATTGACAAATGAATATGTTCTCATTACGTTGGCAACGATAAAACCAGTTCAGCACCCATTCCTGCAGATCTGTTGCCAGATTTAGCTGTAATGCCACACGACGCTGACAGCTTCTTCCACAACTGTACAATACATTTCTGAATGTTGACCGTACACAACAGTGATCATGAATCGACTATTTTCACTGACGAAGCTGTCCGTATTTTCTCTCTGCGCACCCCTGCTGGCGTAGGTTCGCCTCAGTCAGTCAACATCATGAATATCCGGTAGACCATCAATCAACATTTGGCCCGCCTGCTGAAGACATGTCCGTAGAATACAAAAACTCTATCGCCAGCATCACAGGAATTGATTTTCTCCGCTCGCAAAAATCAGACCATGTCACGCAATATACAGCCGGTATGACCTGCAGTGACGCAATCGCTACTACAACTCTTTGGCGTCGACAGTTTCAATGGTGAGTGGTGGGAAGTGCACTAGGCAACTTTTATATGTTAGAGAGCGGAGAACGTGGAAACGGCATATAACATGGCTATGTGCAAAAGAAGCATTACTTTCGAATGAGTAATTTCTTTGATTCTTGTTATACGTAAAATTTTCTCAGAAAAATGTAATGTCAATACTTGTAGTGATAGATCATCATCTTGGATTTTACGTCAGAGTTGGATATTTTTTAGGAATCAATAAAATTACTTTCGTAAATAAAATTGTAATGATCAGTTGGCCTCAAAATTTATTGTTTTGAACACCATGTCGCCTTCCTCCGACCTTTGAACTGTTAAGTCCAGCCGGTTATAGAGTCACTTTCGACCACGACGAAACTTGGCCACGTACGTGCAGCAAAATTATTGTCAGGACTGAATATAGCGATCAAAAAGAAATTTTAGGCTCACGTAAAGTATTTGTAGGGAAGCACTAACTATAAGTTTGCCGTTGATGCAGGTAGAAAAACGTTCTAACATGGAAATGAAGCATTTTCGCATATAGATGCATGTAACCTGTTTTTTTCGTCCATGTTTGAGGACTGTGTGCTGAAAGATGGTGGTAGTCCTCTACCAGAAATAAATTCTGAACATAGCAGGCGTACTGGTCTGTACCAATGACCAGTCCATTCCTTTCTTTAACACAGTAACATATTTAAGACTAGCCCTTGACAGGATATGGGAAAATCACGCTTTCATGCTATCCAAACAAAAATCCAACTAAACTACTAACAAGATACATCTGGGATCAATATCCGCACTTACACATTCTTTGTTCGACACATTCTAACTTATGCTGCTATTGTCTGTAACTTCTCTATCTTTCCTTGCATTCATCCTTTCGTATGAGGTTTCGCTGGTTTCGTGACTTGACAAGTTTATTTTATTTTGGCTGTTTGGCTGGATGCTTTTCTTGTTGCAGCAGAAGCAACAGTAGTAGGGTAGTCGAATGCGCCATTTCTGTATAATATTTTCTGAGCAACAGATTGATGAACCGAACAGCATTTTCCCAGACGGCAAAGTGCCTAGGAACTTGAATTCGACTGCGACCCAAGGCTGGACGTAGGCAGACATCTACCGATTATGACATCTTCGCATTAGGACGACCTCGCCCCTAACATTCTGTACACTTGTCTGTGGCTTATTTTAACATCTGAGTGGCCACCTCAAGCTGTTCTACCCACCAGCTTTCTTAGCTGTTTTGTAACACCCTCATTTTCCCATATATTCACTCGCCAAGAAAGTTTTTCTCTAAGAAAATTCTGCCGTGAGATCACAACTGCTCCCCTGTCATCCTGAAAGTACTACCTGCCACAATACAGGCCGTGGTTTGTTCTAAGCCTCAGCTGACTATATCCCTGTCACCCATTACGGCTGAGCAAGTAGCGGCCTTATCGCTATTGACATAACATCGCCTCACACAGTGCCGTGGGAAATGTTTTCCATGCGAGGTCACTCCACAATCGGGCCTCGCATCGCAGCTATTGACGCCTTCACACCAACGTTTCTCATCGAGGCCCGTGAGACCGACATCTGACGAGGTCTATGGGACATGGACGCTGTGGATCAATGCCAGGCTGTGCCCATGATGAGGGCTTGCTCCTGTAGCTGCTATAAGCTTCTTGGAACAATGAGGAATTTTTACTATCTGTCTTGCTGCAGCCATCTTCTCCTCCAACAGACTCCTTTGCCCCTGCTGAACCCATCTATCGACTGCCTGGTGGGAGAACGGGACACACTCGTGACAAAGCAGAAGAGCGGCCCCCATCCCTCAAAAGCGGTCATTACGCACCAGCCCACTACATAAGATCGTCCATACTCACAGAATATTTTGTAGATGCTCTGGTCTCAGTAACTGCCGGATTTTTGACAGAGGCCTGAAACTAAATCGATCTTCCCATTTGGTGATATGGCGATACCGTGGGCGCCAGTACGTCACAGCTGACAACTGGAGTATACAGAGGCATACCAGTAGCCTGTCAGCAGCATCTGCCACTTGGCTGTGGTCAGAAGCACTTGGTAGAAAGCTTGTGTCCTTTGATGTGACTTAAGGTCTAGGAACATTTACCATTTTGGTTATTTTACTATTACTATCACATGTACTTTTACTAACACTGCAGAACACAGAGAGGGGCAAATATGAGGACCTACACCGCATGTAACTACAATCATTATCATAAAGTGAGCCACGCTACAAGAAGAACAAAGCGGATTGCGATCATTGTTGGCCTGTAAGTGGATGGTTTGACACCTATCAAATGATTACAACATCAGTCTGGAAGAAGAAACACTTATTGTGCTACACAGCCACAAAATGTACGTCTTACTGTGGCACCTGGTACCCATCGTTGTGGATAAAAGTGTAAGAACATAAGGCATGGTGCTGTAACAATTCATCCCATGCTACTAGCATCCGAGCTTGCAGATCCTAAAAATAGTGGATAGAGTCCTGTTGATATGCTCCATCGCACTGTGTCTGGCCAATGCAGAGTGCTCACAGGTACGAGGCGTACTCGAGAAGTGGCAGCAGTATGAGGATGAGAACTGCCCTATTGAAATAGGGGCAAGGGCGTTCATGAGGAGCAGAGCTACTGCTAGCAGGACCCTATCTGTGCACCCTTAGGCTGTCATGGAGCATGTCAGGAACACTAATTAGGAACGGAAATGGTGAATGAGTACCCCAAGATAATGTTCCTCACTCCGTCACACCAGGCTGGTGGAATGTGTAGTGGGAGTCTATGAACCACTTCCAGCCACCTCCAACTGGGACTCGTCACGAAGGATGACTTGCTGCCACTCTGCAGTGCTCCACATCCGTCACTGTGAAAAACAGGCGAGTCAGGTGCGAGGCTGTGTGAGTGGCGGGTATTATAAAGGTTGGTGTGTAGTGAGGCCTGCATCATGCAGGCGGCTGTTATATTAGTATGTTGCGTAAAAGACAGGACAGCCAGCTGAATGGCCCCAATCATTGCCATTTGATCTGCTCAGCGTGGCAGACAGTCCTTTGGTGGGCCTCCATTGTGATGCATGTTGGAAGTCCAGGTCCTATGCACCCTACATACTTGCCCTCATATATCCATTGCTACCAACATAAAATGGTGGTGCCCTTATGACCAGTGTAGTGAACAATATGATGATAGGACCACCCAGCCTCCCACAGCGTCACTAAATTAGGCTGTTTGTACTGTTCCAGCTGATCAACCTCAAAGGTGTTGCATGTGCATTGTGCATGTTCAGTTGATGCTCTAGTGACGCTGTCTACTACATATTGGCTGGCACGACCACTGGATGCCCTCTTACACCAACCGATGCACACGCATCACAGTACAGTCGCCCCTGCAAAAGTAATCACTGGCATAGCTGATGGTGTGCAATACCCCACTCAGTCTGGAATTGGTCGGTTGGGTCCTTGTCTTGGTGCAGCGCTTTTTATGACAATGCACAGAACGCATTCAGAGCTAGCACGGCTGATCTTATGGATAAATTTGGATCTTAACATTCCTCGAGCGGCCGCAGCGTTGGTCAGAGTGACATCCCTCTGCGGTGCCTCAGCAGCCTAGACACGGGAACGCTACCTGGGCGATCGGCGGGAGCGCGGGAAGTGGAGGCCCGCGGGCGGTGGTGCGTGGCGTAGTGCGGCGCGGTGCGGCGCGGCGCGTGAGAGCCGCTTAATTACGCGTGTTAGGCGCGTAACGACCGGAAGCGCGGCCCGCTTCCGACAGCCGCTCCACGGAACAGCACGCCCGGGCCGCGCCCAGCCGCCCAGCTTCCGCTGCCGCTGGCGTCTGCCGGGCGTCTCTGCAGCGTCAATCCGGCGATCACATCGCACCCACGCCTCTTGTGTGTAGCCTCTCTCCCTAGTGTACACAAGTTTTTGATGACTGTTCTGCCCATATTCACAACATACAAAAAAAAAAGGTCACCTGTATGAAATATCAAACACATATAGCCCCTTGTCGTTATAATGGACTCTGTTCAGCGAAGAAGAGAGTCGACATTTCTTCAGGTAGTTACACGATGAATGCTTTCAAGACCGGGTATCATAGCTGCTGGTAAATCGTCAAGGTTAAATGGTCATGGTGCCTGAAACTTTCCTGTTCTTAACATCAAGTCCAGAGCCGCACTGAATACCTTCAGAAGTGCTAGTGGTTCCGCTGGATCTTGCCCACTGATGGGTCGGACTGGAAGTGCAATGCCGACGTTACGGTACGGTAGCAGAGACCTACAGCAGCGCTCCTAGTGGCATGGCAGTAAACTTCGAATATGAGAAAATACATCGCGAGATCTCCGTTCTTGGTTTGCCTGAGATACTAGATGATACACCACTGGCCATTAAAATTGCTACACCACAAAGATGTCGTGCTACAGACGCGAAATTTAACCGACAAGAAGAAGATGCTGTGATATGCAAATGATTAGCTTTTCAGAGCATTCACACAAGGTTGGCGCCGGTGGCGACACCTACATCATGCAGTTGACCGGCGTTGCCTGGCGAAACGTTGTTGTGATGCCTCGGGTAAGGAGGAGAAATGCGTACCATCACGTTTACGACTTTGATAAAGGTCGGATTGTAGCTTATCGCTATTGCGGTTTATCGCATAGCGACATTGCTGCTCGCGTTGGTCGAGATCCAATGACTGTTAGCAGAATATGGAATCGGTGGATTCAGGAGGGTAATACGGAACGCCGTGCTGGATCTCAACGGCCTTGTATCACTAGTAGTCGAGATGACAGGCATCTTGTTCGCAAGGCTGTATCGGATCGTGCAGCCACGTCTCGATCCCTGAGTCAACAGATGGGGACGTTTGCAAGACAACAACCATCTGCACGAACAGTTCGACGACGTTTGCAGCAGCTTGGACTATCAGCTCGGAGACCATGGCTGCGGTTACCCTTGAGGCTGCATCACAGATAGGAGCTGCTGTCAACAACGAACGTGGGTGCACGAATGGTAAAACGTCATTTTTCCGGATGAATCCAGGTTCTGTTCACAGAGTCATGATGGTCGCATCCGTGTTTGGCGACATCACGGTGAACGCACATTGGAAGCGTGTATTCGTCATCGCCATACTGGTGTATCACCCGGCGTGATGGTATGGGGTGCCATTGGTTACACGTCTCGGTCACCTCTTGTTTACATTGACGGCACTTTGCACAGTGGACGTTGCATTTCAGATTTGTTACGACCCGTGGCTGTACCCTTCATTCGATCCCTGCGAAACCCTACATTCCGCAGGATAATGCACGACCGCATGTTGCAGGTCCTGTACGGGCCTTTCTGGATACAGAAAATGTTCTACTGCTGCCCTGACCAGCACATTCTCCAAATCTCTCACCAATTGAAAACGTCTGGTCAATGGCAGCCGGGCAACTGGCTCGTCACAATACGCCAGTCACTACTCTTGATGAACTGTGATATAGTGTTGAAGCTGCATGGGCAGCTGTACCTGTACACGCCATCCAAGCTCTGTTTGACTCAATGCCCAGGCGTATCAATGCCGTTATTACAGCCAGAGGTGATTGCTCTGGGTACTGATCTTTCAGGATCTATGCACCCAAATTGCGTGAAAATGTAATCACATGTCAGTTCTAGTATATTTGTCCAATGAATACCCGATTATCATCTGCATTTCTTCTTGGTGTAGCAATTTTAATGGCCAGTAGTGCAATATTTGTCATTTTTACTTTCTCCGTGGCATTGCTAGTTTGGTGATAAAGTTTCCTGGACACGTTTTTGTAGCGTTGCAAAGCAATATATTCGAGAAATCTCAATCAAATACTAAGATTCACTTCTTATGACTTAAAATTTTGTAAATGACAACGTGGCACCCTCTGGAGGGCAAAATTGTTTATTTGTAAAACCCAGTATTGCAGTTTTCATTATTTGACCGTTATCAAGTAAAAATGTTACTCCTGATTACTACTTCCGTGTGCGTACTGAAGTATTTGAATCGCATCGTAAATATGTTGCTCATATTATGCTTAATTTCTGATCGCAAACTGCTTTCGTCACAGGGTATTCTGTAGATCCATGTCTGTTTGTTAACTAATCATCGTCTGAACAGCCATCGAAGGCCCAACAGTACTGACCGACAGCTGTGTCGTCCTGAGCCGCTACGCATTACTGAATGTGGATATGGAGGGGCATGCGATCAGTACGCCACTCGCCCGGCCATTATCAGCTTTCGAGACTAGAGCCGCTATTGCTCAATCAAGCAGCTCCTCAATTGGCATCACAGTGGCTGAGGGCACCCCACTTGCCAACAGCACTTGGCAGACCCGGACATTCCCCCCTCCAATCCCAATGGCGCTTAAATTCACGGATATGACGCGAACCGCTGTTACCACTGCAGCGAGATCGTTCGCGTCTCTTTGTTACTGCTTACGAATCTGTGTGCGAAGCGCTCGACTTAAATGCATTGTAAATGTATTCCTCGTATTCTACGTTATTTTTGTTTGCATCCGTTTTTCGTACTTCTGCATGTAATGGAGGCCACTGAAATTTTTATTGACTTCTGCAAAAATGTATTGTTTGTGGTACCTGTAAAACCCTGTGAACAGATTTGTGTAGCTACCGTTCCATTCTTTGTATTTGCAAGGAAGAAATCTGTAGTGACTACGACTACAAAGAAATCTACAACTAAATTCATACTCTGCAAACCACTGTGAAATGCAAGGCATTCGATGGCAAGAAGCAACACCATTCAAAGCAGAATTACACACTCATTCCGTGACAAGATTTAATAAACGTAAATAGTAATTATGCCAAAACCTGATAACATGGATTTCTCCATTAAAAGCGAGAAAGTACGGCAAACGGATGCAAACAGAAAATGTTGTAGAATAAAAGCAGTACACTTAAAATGCATTGAAAGGAAGCAGTTCATACACAGTAACAAATGCACGTAAGTTCACAAAACTCTGTGCGATGCAACCAAATGTGGAATCTTTTACGCCTCCCAGTATTACGGATACGAGCAGAACTCAATCAGAATACGAGCAAAATGTTTACAATGCCATTCAAGGTGTGCAATACACATGAGAATACGCAATCCTAAGCATAAAGTGGTGAAACCAGCTTCGGTTAACTATGAAACGAAAACAAACATGGAAGACTAAAACTCACCCAGTAAGATAGCGACACGACGGATTGATTAAACTGCAACGCTCCAAGTGCCCTAGCAGTAAACCAAGGCAGTGTTATCGTAATTCCCTATATGAGTTCAATCCCCGTGGCTTGGACACCGGGAGAGCGACGTAAATACTGTGGAAAATAGGCGTGGTAGAAGTTTGCATGTGGCAGAGGTTGAAAATATGGCTTCAGTTGTAAATTACTTTATTTTCACACGACCGGTTTCGGACTGTCATAGGCCCATCCTCAGGTGTCGTAGCTGTGCTGTGATCCCCGAGCGCCGCGTGTGCTGCCTATGAGCGCGCTCGGGGACCAAAGCACAGCTATGACACCTGAGGATGGGCTTACAACAGTCCGAAACCGGTAGTGTGAAAATAAAGTAATTTACAACTGAAGCGGTATTTTCTGACTCTGCTATAATGCTCAGTTGCAGATGTTCTTCCAACAGGGTTGTTTGTAGTCTGCGTGTGGTTGGCATAGAAAAACCTTGTCAGAGTTCTCGGGGTTCGGAGTGCCACGTAAATACCGTAGAAAAGGGTTTGGTACAAGTTTACACGTGATCAGCAGAGATAATCTTTGACAGTGATCCCTGACAAGGATTATCGCTCGGATCAAGTGTAAACTTCTACTACGACCCTTTCTCACAGTATTTACGTCGCTTTTCCACGTCCGACCCGTTAGCCGGTAGTACTCAACCACCTGCATCGCTGAAGATGTCCAGTGCAGCTCCGGACGAAATGTTAGGAACGGAAAAGTTTCATGGACCACAGCAGTACAACAAAGAAGATTTCTACAGGTACGCTGTCCCAGCTTGTGCCACTCAGTCATGATTAGCTACCGTAAATTTACCAAACTGCGGGTGTTCAAAAATGGCTCTGAGCACTATGGGACTTAACATCTGTGGTCATCAGTCCCCTAGAACTTAGAACTACTTAAACCTAACTAACCTAAGGACATCACACACATCCATGCCCGAGGCAGGACTCGAACCTGCGACCGTAGCAGTCGCGCGATCCCGGACTGAGCGCCTAGAACCGCGAGACTACCGCGGCCGGCAAACTGCGAGTCTGTTGATTGCTGCTTCTCACCCCTTTCTCCAAATAGCCCCAGATATTTTCTTAGTTTCGAAATCTGGTAATTTAACGGCCACACTGTCAGCCATTTGAAAATGGGCTTTGGAGTGGTGGGGGCGAACAAAAACACGTCTTCCGATCTGAAGATAGGTAATGACAGTCAAAACCAGTAATTTAGTTTTGAAACTGATGTCATTGTGCAGGGAAATTATTTATTTTCCAAACAAGGGATCACTGACCTTCTGAATGTCGTTCTTTCCAAAACAATAATGTAGTACACCGGCCGACATCTGTCCCTAATTCCCTCCAGGACACGCCCTCCCTGCGCAGTGCAATTTAATCATAGCAGTACGCCACCATTTGTCTGCATCTACATGATTACTCACCTAATCACACTTAAGTGCCTGGCACAGAGTTAATCGAAACGCTCTCTAGGGCTTCTGTCAGCTTTCTGTTAGCGCTTGCAGTTCTGTTTCTTTCCGAACACAGCTGCTATAGTTTAGAAGGGAGAGTTTGAAATTGTGGAATTTTGAAGTCGAAAAGATGTCTGCTCCAGGGAAACAACTCAACATGTAGATATGGATAGGTATCTCTTGAATGTGTAGCTCTTATTTTGGGTGCTTGCTAAGAAAAAACGCTGATTTGTGGCCGAAATCTTTCTCTTTTTGATTAATTATATTAGATGATAGTGTGACAGCAGTAAAAGCAATAAGTGCTTTCTCACGTCACAAATAGGGGAAGCAAGACGACAATCCAGAAAAAACAGGAAGGCTGTAGAATGTATGGTAAATATGAAGCTACCAGCATACAACTAACAACATCATGTGAGAAACAAAATAAACAAAATTCCCACTGAAGAGAGCAAATACAGTCTGAACCAAGTCCGGGAAACTATAAAACGGTGTCTTGCACAAGGAGTAATTCCTCTACTGCAGTTACAGAATTAAGTATTCCGCAGAGAGGTTGCTGCGACTGTGCAGTGACATGTCAGACTGGATAGACGAGAACCATCTCATCACTCCTAGGCTGTTACGAGACGGTTATACTGGCTGATTCGAAGGTTGTTCAAATGTTCAAATGTGTGTGAAATCTTATGGGACTTAACTGCTAAGGTCATCGGTCCCTAAACTAACACACTACTTAACGAAAATTATCCTACGGACAAACACACACACCCATGCCCGAGGGAGGACTCGAACCTCCGCCGTGGCCAGCTGCACAGTCCATGACTGCAGCGCCTCAGACCGCTCGGCTAATCCCGCGCGGCTCGAAGGTTGTTTTCGACGGCTTGAACGCTGGCCAAGGGCCACGCTTTATCCAAATAACCCAAAAAAGTAGTTTTAAAAGCAGATTTTTTTCTACTTTAACTATGAAATGTAACGTTAAATCAAAAATGGAATGAAAATAAAACAAAAAATTTATTAACATGATTAGATGGAGCTTCGCAAGAAAGCAGTGTTATAGCTATTTTTTTAAAAGATCTCATTTGCTAATATTTTAAGATTATTAATCAGTGATAATATTTGATGGATATTTTTTCTGTATTCAACAGGATTTTTTCAGCCTGTTTTTTGTTTTTTGTTTCTTTCCTATTTCGGATTTTTAATGTTCAGTTTGAATCTATCATTGTTGATATATGAAGATATTTAATGAGCATTTTTTATCTTCTTTTCGGGAATTCATGGATTCAGTGGATTTCGACAAATGAAGGTCGTGATATCGAAAAGGTATAACCTATATTCGTATTAGTAGCATAAAAAGATTTAACTAGATCATGCTATTGAAATATGCTTACATTTTATGTGTCTAAGTTATCTACGTTCAAAAAAAAAAATTTACTCAGTAGTTATCAATCCTTAGAGATACTATTTTGTCCTTGGTTAATGACGCATACTCAGACTCACACACGTGCGTTCTGAGTTGTCTCGTCACGGTTAGTATGGCTCCCCCCGTCGGAAGTTCGAGTCCTCCCTCGGGCATGGGTGTGTGTGTTGTCCTTAGTGTAAGTTAGTTTAAGTTATATTAAGTAGTGCGTAAGCCTAGGCACCGATGACGTCAGCAGTTTGGTCCCATAGTCCTTACCACAAATTTTTCAGAGTCACATAATTCGTTATCTCGCAAATGGCCGTAGTAGAATGTTTCCCCTTCTTGTATGACGGCTCCGGATTTCCATGTTAGTATCCCAGTTAACAAATAATCAACATACACCGAGCCTATCTTCATTAATGGTATACCCTGTCCAGTCTGTAGTATTGCCATGATAGGAAAGGTCATTATTTAATTGTAATTTATAAATGCTTCCAATAACAGTATCTCTTATAAATCTCTCTCTCTCTCTCTCTCTCTCTCTCTCTCTCTCTCTCTCTCTCTCTACCCCTTTCTCCCTATGTATGTATGTATGTATGTGTGTGTGTGTGTGTGTGTGTGTGTGTGTGTGTGTGTGTGTGTGTGTGTGTGTGTAAGCGCACGCGTAGCATGTGATACGAGTGCAGAACAACGGACAGTGTTCCATAAAAAGCCCTCTGCTCCTCTTACATCACGACACAAATAACTTTTAAATACAATTTAATTGTAAACAAATAATGGAAAGGTGTGTAAATTGATACATAGGAGCTTCTGTTCCGCGAATAGAAGTAAATTTAGGGAATTAAAATAACCCAGCACAGATAAATTTCATTCTCTTTTGTTTTGTTTAAATGGTCGCCTTTGCCACGAGCGCTTTTTTCAGTCGGCTGTTTCTATAGCTTCCCAAGTTAGCGCAACTAATGCCGTTGTAGCTCATTCGACGCCTCTCTTTAGTGGGATGAATAAATAGCGGCAGTATCGGAGTATCCTCCCGGCGATTGCTCTTCTGTTCTTACAACGTGTGTTTCAAACAGGCCTTCTCTTTACAAACAAAGAACTGACTGCACTAATTAAATCTCCTCTGCTATTTTATTTCATTTGTGTTTCCCACTTGTGTGTCATGCGTACTGATGGTGAAAAATAAAGAACGCATTCGGTTGTTTGGAGGTGTTAGTAGTTAGATTCCACGGCCAAATAGCGGCAGAAATAGGCCTTCTGTATACGACATCGGCTTACAGATCAGTTTCCTACCTTCTGGACCGGGTGTATGACAGTGTTTGCATACTGAGAGACACGACGTCCCAAAACCGTGATGATACTATCCACATCATGCTATTTCACATGGGACGGCCAGTTTTACTGAAGCGCCGAAGAAACTTTTAGGCATGCTTATTCAAATACAGAGAAATGTAAACATGCAGAATACAGCGCTGCGATCGGCAACGCCTATGTAAGTCAACAAGTGTCTGGCACAGTTGATACATCAGTTACTTCAAATGGCTCTGAGCACTATGGGACTTAACTTCTGTGGTCATGAGTCCCCTAGAACTTAGAACTACTTAAACCTAACTAACCTAAGGACATCACACACATCCATGCCCGAAGCAGGATTCGAACCTGCGACCATAGCAGTCGCGCGGTTCCGCACTGAGCGCCTTAACCGCGAGACCACCGCGGCCGGCATAAGTTACTCTCGCTACAATAGCAGGTTATCAAGATTTAAGTGAGTGTGAACGTAGTGTTATAGTCGGCGCACGAGCGATGGGACACAACATCTCGGAGATAGCGATGAAGTGGGGATTTCCCGTACGACCGGAATCTTAGGAATCCGGTAAAACATCAAATCTCCGACATCGCTGTGGCCGGTAAAAGATCCTGCAAGAACGGGACCAACGACGACTAGAGAATCGTTCGACGTGACAGAAGTGCAATCCTTCCGCAAATTGCTGCAGATTTCAATGCTGGACCAACAACAAGTGTCAACGTGCGAACCATTCAACGAAACGTAATTAATATGGGCTTTCGGAGCCGAAAGCTCCTTCGTGTACCCTTGATGACTGCACGACGCAAAGCTTTACGCCTGGCCTGGGCCCGTCAACACCGACATGGTCTGTTGATGACTAGAAACATGTTGGATTTATGGACAGCCCTGCAAGATTCATGGTGTCATTTCCCTCCAGCACTACTTGAGACATTAATCAAATCCATGCGGCTCTTCTGTGTGCTCGCGGGGGGCCCTACACGATATTAGGCAAGTGTAACCGTTTCTTTGGCTCTTCAGTGTAGTATCATTACAAGGATGATAGATAGAAAACGATTTTATATGTCTTCACTCATACATTTTTCATGGCAGTTATAGCGCAATCAGTGCTGTTTCTTTTCCCTCATATTAAATTTTGTTTCTAATGGCTCTCCATTTAAGTCACAGGTCGTAATATATGCAACATGTCATTGCTTTTAGTTGTCCTGCTGTCAGAATAATTATATGAATTTTCATGAAAGCCGGCCGGGGTGGCCGAACGGTTCTAGGCGCCACAGTCTGGAACCGCGCGACCGCTACGGTCGAATCCTGCCTCGGGCATGGATGTGTGTGATTGTGTGATGTCCTTAGTTTAGTTAGGTTTAAGTTCTAGGGAACTGATGACAGTTAAGTCCCATAGTGCTCAGAGCCATTTGAACCATTTTTTTTCATGAAATTTTATTAAATTTTTTGAGATTTGTTACATAGCACATTCAAAATAATTTGTAAACTTTATGTTTTTCATTCGATAACTAGATTGTTCAATATTACAAGCAAATCTTTGTCAGCTATAAATATACGAAGTAATGGTAGTAAGTTATGCAGAAAAATTGAATTATTTTGCAAAACCCTGTGTATGTTTGAACAGTTAACCTGACTCAGAAAATTATTTATGAGACATACAAACCTTTAAGACTCAAGCTGAATTACTAAGCAGAAACGGATTAACTAATGCGAGGAAATATTAAGGCCCTAGCTGTGGATCTTAAAGTGGAGAATTGCATACTGTTAGTAAATGAGATTAGTCGAAGATGTCAACAGCAACAAGTTTTAAATGAACTTATTAAGTTATTCAGTTGAAGACATAGACATGAAACACATCTGAGTACCTTACAAAACTAAGTTAATACTACAAAACTGCTCTATCATATGGTCTAGATTAAGTAAACCTGCTGGTTCCCAGAGTTTGTGGGCGTGCCCCATACACACAAATGACATACAAAGTGACAGCTGGGTTTCTAACTGAACCAATACAGTGCCTGTTTGCTTGAAAGTCTAGAAACGCGTGCATCTTGCAATGCACTGGTGGGCATGGGACAGACATTGGCAATGATCTGACAAAGTTTTGACCAAGGGCTATCCTAAGATACTGATGGTGCTAATTATGCTGACTTTAACATATCAGCATGAGATGTGGAGAGTGCTGCAATTGCGACAGCTTCTGTGAAGTACAGAACGAGATTAGTGCTATTCACCAACTCGAACTCCGGACTCCCGGTCGGTTACTCGAGTGGAGTTCGCTACCCTCAGAGATCTGTTGAGCGCCAAGACCCGTATCGAACTCTCCCGATCATTGCACCTCACCATCCCCGGACCGACTCTCAGTTTTATTTAGGCGCCGTACAGCCTTCTCCATCCTTCGCTCCCAATAAGACATGACCACCAGTCTTTAACAACTCTCAGTCGACCAACAGTGTAACTGCTTCATCCACAAAAGTGCAGCAAGAAAAACGTGCTGCGATAAAAATTCAGTGACATTTCAATTCGTCCCTCTTTTGCGAAAAGCGTCTCCATGTGATCTGTCCCCATGACGTTACAAGCGTTTTTACCAGTCATACGTTTTCATACTCAGCAACAAGCAACGAATCACAGGTCCTAAGTAAAAAATTGTACGCGAGGCAAGGCACTTATTTTGCGGATACCCCGAACACGGTAGAACGCTGGCTTACCACTGATAAAGTTCATTCCCTCGGCACTGCTTGGCTACTACGCTGGGCCCATGTCGTAAATGTACAATAGACCTGGAGACTCGCCCTGCGATGCAATTTGCACACTGACAGTCTGTCACGCTACATGCCATACATTTCATGAAGACTAGAGTCCCAGCTGGCTGTTTGGCCTTGCTGTTTTCTCTATGTCAGTCACTGTGGTCCTTGCCCCAAATCCTGAGTGTGCCCTTTTGCTAAGCTCTTTCAGAAAGCAAAGAAATCTGATGGTGCTAATGGGACTCATCTGACCGCGCCATATTAAATGTAATTAGGAGAAGAAATTAGTTATTGGCCACTGCATAAAGTCACTGCAGTCCAGTTTCCAAGATATTATTGTAATATTCTGCCTCCTCATTATCCACTTATTCGAATATAAACTGAGGTGAGAAAAGTCATTGGTTACCATCTAATGTCGTGTCAGACATCCTTTTGCTCAGCGTATTGCAGCAATCGACGTGGCATCGACTCAGCAAGTTATCGGAAGTCCCCTGCTGAAATATTGAGCCATGCTGCCTCTATAGCCATTCGTAATTGTGAAGTGTATCCAGTGCAAGTTTTGGTGCATGAACTGACCTCTTTTTTTATGCCCCATAGACGATGGATGTGACTGATATCGAGTGACCTCGGTGACCGAATTTTCCAGAAAGCTCTTGAAGTCAATCGCAAACAACTGTGACCCAGAGACATTGTGCATTCTCGTTTATAAAAATTCCATCGTTGTGTGAGAACTTGAAGTCCACGAATGACTGCAAATGGCCGAACATAACCATTTCCACTCAACGTTCGGTTCGGGTGGACCGGAGGACACAGCCATGTAGACACATTGTGGAGTCACCACCAGCACCCAGCGAGGTGGCGCAGTGGTTAGCACACTGGACTCGCATTCGGGAGGACGACGGTTCAATCCCGTCTCCGGCCATCCTGATTTAGGTTTTCCGTGATTTCCCTAAATTACTTCAGGCAAATGCCGGGATGGTTCCTTTGAAAGGGAACGGCCGAGTTCCTTCCATCCTTGCGCTCCGTCTCTAATGATCTCGTTGTCGACGGGACGTTAAACAATAATCTCCTCCTCCTCCTCACCACCAGCTTGCACAGTGCCTTGTTGTTAACTTGGGTACATGGCTTCGTGGAGTCTGCGCCACACTTGAAGCCTACCAACGGCTCTTATCCATCGAAATCGGGACTCATCTGACCAAACCACAGTTTTCCAGTCGTTTGGGGTGCAATGATGTGGTCACGAACCCAGAGAGGCGCTGCAGACGATGTCATACTGTCAGCAAAGGCACTCACGTCGGTCATTTGCTGCCCATTAACGACAACTTTCGCCGCAGTGTCCGAACGGATACGTTCGTCATACGTCCCACACTGATTTCTGCGGTTATTTCATGCGGTGTTGCTTGTCTGTCAACACTGACAACTCTATGGAAAAGTCGCTGCTCACGTTCGTTAAGGGAAGCCCGTCAGACGCTGTGAGGGGTAATGCATGAAATCTGGTATTCTCGGTACATTCTTGACACTGTGTATCTCGGAATATTGAATTCCCTAACGATTTCCGGAATGGAAATTGAAGTCTGTATCGCCTTGCGTGTTTCTACATTTCTCTGGAATCCAAACTAAACTTCTCCGAGATGGGCATGTTGCAGGTTTTGCTTTCCTCTGTAATATTTTGCCACCATGACTTAATTACTCCTACACCTACATCTATACTCTGCAAACACCTTGCGGTGTGTGGCGGAGGATACTTTGTGTATCGGTGTCGGCTCCTTCCTTTCCTGTTCCAGATACGAATAGTTCGTGGAAAGAGGGATTGCCAGTTAGCCTCTACGCAGGCTCGAATCTCTCTATTTTCATCTCCATGATCTTTCCGCGAAACAGACGCAGGAGATGGTATTACATTTGTTGACTCTTCTAGGAAAGTAAACCCTCGGGACTTTAAACCACACGAGAATGTGGAGCGTCTTTCTTGTAAGTCAATCAGTGAAATTGGTTGAGCATCTCTGTGACCCTTTAGTAGTTACTAAAAGAAACTGTAACGAAACTCTCTGATCTTCTTTGGATCTTTTCTATTTACCCTATCAATCGCATACTGACAAGCAGTATTAAAGTATTGGTTGGGCGAGTGTTTTGTAAGCTACCTCCGTTGTCGATGGATACATTTCCTTAGTATTCTTCCATTGACTCTCAATCTGCCATCTCCCTTACTCATGATTAGTTTTATTTGGTCGTTTCACTCCCAGAAATTTTAAGGGTGTAACTGCCTCCAGTAACTGTTCTGCAATTTTGTAATCATACAGTGATGTACCTTTTTGTCGATTTATTCGCAATACGTTACATTTGTTTACTTTGAGGATCAGTTGCAACTCCCTGCACCAAGCGTCGATCCTCTGCTGGTTTTCCTACATTCCGTTACGATTTTCTAGCGATGCAACTTCTCTGTATGCAACAGCATCATCTCCGAAAAGCCTTATGGCACATCTGACTTTATCTACTAGGTAATTTACATATATTGTGAAAAGTAATGATCCTATAACACATCCATGGGGCATGCCAGAGTAACTATTACTCCTAAGACTTACGTCCGTTCAGAACGACATGCCGTGTTCTGTTTGCTTGAAACTCTTCAAGCCAGTCGCACAGTTGGTCCGATATTTCAGAACGACATGACGTATTTTGTTTGCTTGAAACTCTTCAAGCCAGTTGCACAGTTAGTGTGATATTTCATACGCTCGTACTTTGTTTAGTGTGCGGCATTGTGGAACTGTATCGAAAGTCTTTCGGAAATCGAGGAACGCGGTATGTAGCGAGGCATCCATTTCTAAGAGTGGCGTTCAGTAAGTAATACAACACATTTTTTTTTCTGTCAGTTTCAGTTGAAATAATGCGGAAAATAGTACTGGGAGTTTAATGAAGTTCCGATGGATGGTGGCTGCGTTCCGAGCAGAGAGCTGTCGTTGTGTTTCTTTCGACGGGAAACTATTGCATCGCAGATATTCATAGTCGCTTGTCTATAGAGACCTGACAGTGAACAAAAACACTGTGAGTCGTCGGGCGAGGTGTCTGCCGTCGTCGCAACAACGTCGCTCCCACCTGTTCGACCCCCAATATGCCGGCCTGCTGCACATAGCTGTGACTCCTGCAGTGTTGGAACGTGCAGACACTCTCATTCGAGGTGATCGACGGATCACAATCAAACACCTCGCTGCCCAACTGGACGCCCCTGTTGGTAGTGCTGACACATGTCCAATATTTGGGGATACTCAAAGCGCCCGCTTGGTTCCTCGCTTCCTAACAGAAATAAAGACAAACTAAGCACCCTGTGTGCGGAATTCCTTGAGCGTTACAAGGCTGATCGTGGCAATTTTTTGTCGAACATCGTCACAGGCGATGAAAGATGGGTTGTGAAATGCCCTGCTTAACCAGCAGGACAGGGCAGATAGAATAAATTGTGGAAAGGGTCCAAAATAAGGGGCTATCATTTACACTCGAACATACAACTTTATTATTTGATCAAACATTACAAGAGCCCAAAAAGATTTTTTGAACACACAGCTTTAATCTTTGGAACTTAATTACCGGCTGAAAGCCACTTTAATTTAAAAACGGATGAAGGCCGATAACTTAAAACGCAAGCATAATCAGAAATTTAAAAGGCAAGCCTTATCTTAAAACAGTTTTTTTAGGTAGGCGGTAGTAAACAAGTTAAATTCAAATCGGCTAAAGGCCGAAGACTTAAAAATTTAAAAAAAAAATTTTTTTTGTGAATGCCAAAGTGCTCACATGAAACAGTACTTTACACTAGGCTGAAGGCCTTAAGAGTAAAACAACTCTAATTTAAAACACAAAACCGGCTAGAAGCCATACAAGTAGCAAATTCAAGAACAAATTTAAAATAAAAGTAAGGCAGTACACACAAGGGCGCCCAGATGTTCCGAGGGTCGGCCTGTAATTCGAACACTAACGCTCGCTTAGGTGAGACAGGCAATCGGGCCAACCAATCACGATACGACGACAACCCAACCGACCGACAGTCAGCGGACCCACCGACAAGATAACTTTCACGTCAGTCGACCAGGGCGCAACAGGGAGTTGAACGGAACAGCGTAGAAGATATTGGCGCCCACAACCAATCATACACGGAGCTGTCAAACTACACACTGTGCTGGACAGTGACAACACGGTGAGGAAACCACAGTGATTGAAATTTACGTCAACAGCCAGGGCAGGTAACCGGAACGTTAAGGGCTACAAGGCAGAAGATTCCGCTGGTGCACTTCAATTGAAATAACCAAATACAGTGGAACTCCACCGGAGGGTGGCTAGAATTTTGCAACTTGAAAACCACGTTGTTGCTCGCGAGACTATCCCAACAGCTGACAACGAACTCCAAACGACACAATGTGAACAGTCCTGACTTTCTGGTAGGTGAAATCAAAACTCAACTTTCGTGTACAGTGTCGGTGAGCCACGGACCTAGTAGCAACCGGAACAGCGCCACATACGCCGACACCGCGTAGAGACCGCCAGCGGGCCCCGGCCAAACTACTCCCCGCCGAGAATTCCACGTTGCTCCACGCCAATCTATCGACTCGCCGCACACCGGCCACCTGTCAAAGATAGTCCAAGGTGCGAATATCGATACGCACCGCTGCTGCCACCCGCGGAAAGAGAGGATAACAGCATAATCGCGATAACCACGGGAGACTAAACACAGAATCGCAATGAAGTAAACCTTCAGCGGATAGCTTGAGCCAGCCACGGCTCAGGTTGATCACTTTTGACTAGAAACAAAATGACAGCTCGTGAAGCGGCGCCGCACCACCTCTTCTTCCGTCTTCCATCTGTTTGTCCCAAAGAAGGATGTTCTCCGCGGGAAGCAGTGCGTGGATGATTGGGGGGGGGGGGGGGGGGTTACTGATGCAGCAAGACATTGGCTCCGACGTCGACCAGGAGAGAGTTACAATGCGGTGATACACGCGCTCCCAGTAAGGTGCCACAAGCCCGGCCGGTTGGTCGTGCGGTCTAACGCATCGCTTACCGGGCGGGAAGGAGCGCCTGGTCCCCGGCACGAATCCGCACGGCGGATTTGTGTCGAGGTCCGATGAACCCGCCAGTCTGTGTATGGTTTTTAGGCGGTTTTCCATCTGCCTCGGCGAATGCGAGCTGGTTCCCCTTATTCCGCCTCAGTTACACTATGTCGGCGATTGCTGCGCAAGCAAGTTTTCCAAGTACGCGTACACCACCATTACTCTACCACGCAAACATAGTGGTTACACTCGTCTGGTGTGAGACGTTGCCTGGGGGGTCCACCGGGGGCCGAACCGCATAATAACCCTGGGTTCGGTGTGGGGCGGCGGAGGGGTGAAGTGGCCTGAATAAAACCAAACTACATTTAAAAAACAGTTGCATGACTTATTGAGCACCTCTCATAGCTTTGCAAATGGGCTCAACTTTTGTTAATCGCAACCAGCGACACAGCACTCTTTGATGTTTCCAGCGAAAGAGTACTGAGTATGCTCACTAAGCACAGGGAACTATTCACCTGGCTGTCTTCTCCCATTTCTGACAAAATTCGAAAGCACACTGTGCTGCTAAATGCATCAGGTGTATATAGAAAGTTTGGCATAGAAAGGAAGCACGTAGGCGTAACTAGAATACGAAACTGTGGGTAAATACTACATTTTCATACCTGTTACAATGTCGCGTTCACCCCCTCGGACCCGCGGTAACGTTAGGTTTAGCCAGGAAACATGGCGAGCGGAGTGGTGCGAGGCGAGGTGCCAGTAATAATTCTGGCTGTCCGGGGGTTTCCCTGCGGCGGCCGTCCATTACGGGGCGCAGGAAGACAGCGCCGGCGGCCATTGTGGGCGGCAGGTAGGAGGCAGGAGGTAGGTCCCCGCATTGTCCTCCGAGACGCCGGCGCGCCATTTACATGGCAGTCACGCCTGGTGCCAAGTTGAACTAACGCGGCCTGCAGCGCCCTTTAATGGAACGGCCCTCGTCTTAATTCGGCGTCGCTGCAGAACGCGCACCTTTGTCTTGGCGCAGCCGCCGCCGCCGCCTCCAGGCTCGCCGCCCCCGGGCGCATTCGCCGCAACAAAAACCTGCCCTGCCCCGACTCGCCGCTAAGTAATGTCCGACAGAGGACACCGACAGCCCGGTCCAAGATGGCCGCCCGTCTCACAGACGGCCGCTGTGGGGGGACGCCGCCGGATGCTCGCATTGTCTGCCGTCGGCGCGAGCAAACATTTGGCCGCGGTCGCATCAAACAGCGAGACGGTCGTGTGAATTCCTAATTTTCTCAGTTTGACTTCTCTCTCAATAGCACACCTTCAGACACTGCTGGTGGAGGTACTGTACCATAGTCCAAAACCCCTTTCTTCTCTCATTAGGTGTCCATACACAAGCGGATTTCCGCGACGGGCTAAAACTGCGGGCCATTTCCGCGGATATCTCTGATGTATCTGGCCCGCCGGTCTGGGATTCGTCGTTTTCCGCTGATACGCAGTCCCTGCCCGTTGGCTGTTGCTCTCCAACCTGCCTGCAGGCAGGGTCCGTTCGTGTGTGAGGTCAGATCGGCGGGTTTTCGTGAGTTATCCGTGGATACAAGACTGCCGTACATGTACGACAGGACAGTGACCAAGGACGACGGATTTCAGAAGTTGCGGCTGTGTCTCATCGTAAGTAAGTTGGACAGTGAGACGTTTTGTAGACATTTTATTTACTTTGAAAGCTGTTAATATCTTCTAGAGAAAGTGTGGACGAGGCTAGCCTACGATAATACAGCACAAGCAACATTTTACTGGCGCGCACTATAATGGTGCTTTATGCAAACCATCCTCTCCCCTCCTCCTTTCCCTTTTACGCTTCTTTCAAGAGACCTGCGCCTTTCTGAGATTATTTTAGAAACTATTGAAGGCGATAATTGATTGAAACCCTCAGCTGCCGACAGGTGTTGTTGATATACCTCGATAGGGGCAGCTGAAAATGTGTGTCCCGACCGGGACTCGAACCCGGGATCTCCTGCTTACATGGCAGACGCTCTATCCACCCGAGCCACGGAGGACACAGATGAATAGCGCGACTGCAGGGACTTATCCCTTGCACGCTTCCCGTGAGACCCACATTCCCAACTGTCCACAATCTACATACGTAATGTACCTAATAGATATTTGCCCATCCACTCATTACCCGCGCACACTAAGGTGACGATTCCCGTAAGAGTTTGGGCAACCTGTTCGCATTCGCGTAGACAAAGGTCAATAGCTGGATAGCGTTTATATATATGAAGATAGTAACTGTTCTCGAAAGAACAGATACCGTTGATGACCGTGCAGCTTCTCTGGAATAAATGATAATTAGTCGGAACCCTCAGCTGCCGACGGGTGTTGTTGATATACCTCGATGGGGACAGCTGAAAATGTTTCCCAGTGAACATAGCACTGGACTTACAACATTTATGACAGGCTGTCGAGATAGCATCAGCTACTATTCTTTCAGAAATTTCCACGGACTGCAGCGATTCGTTGGAATGATGGAGGTCCTGTATAGTTTTAGATGGATATATTGTCACAAATCCTGCCATGAAATGTACTGCCACAGTCCGCCTCCAAGCTGAGCGGTCAGTGGGATGACTGCCATGAGAAGGACGAGGGCTCGATTACCGTTACTGCCAGGGATTCTTCTTTGGTAGAAGGAATGGAACAGGATGCACTCAGCCTCGTCATGGCAATCGTGGAGCTACCTGACCAATAAGTAGCGCCCCAACGTATCGAAAACTGACAACGCCCGGCAGAGCAGAATGCTGACCGCACGCACTTCCACACAGCATCCAGTGATGCCATTGGCAAAGGATGACACGGCGGTCGATCGGTCCTGATGGATCACATGGGGCCCGTGGGCGAAATATACGTAATGTATTGGCACCAGTATATTGAACATATTGCGGATGTAAATTTACGTCGGCAGAAAATCTCAGTAACAGAAAGTATATGGAGCAACCGCCCGTTTCGTCGAGGGATTAGTTGGGTGAGCGCCAGTTACGAAGATGCCCGGCAAACTCAATAGCTGCCGCTTAAAGAGATCAGTCGCGCGTAAAGGGGAGGACTACTATTGAATTTCCTAGAGCGTCTGACCCAAGAGGTTTCAGGCAACATCTAGCTTGCTCTCACGTATCATTTGGAAAATAGAGAAATTAGAGATTAAACAAATGCTAACAGAAGGTCGTTCATCCTGTTTAACATTCACTAATGGATCAGAAAAAAGTGAAATGGTAGTGATATTATAGACATTCCCGGATGCATCCAACATGCATGCCATCTTACTGAGTATAGACGTAGTTATAGCAAAAAACCGGATAGATGCAAGTAGGACTACCGCAGCGAGGATCACGTACGAACTTCATTATGTATACAGACAGTTCATCCATCCCGAGAATCGAGAATTTCGATGATTTTTGCCTGTTGTTGATACCGATACTGGCAAGATATAAAAATATGTGACATAAATGGTCGTATGGCTCGACTACATTGACGTAGAAGCATAAAATTAAAACACCGCCAAGGGACCGTCGGCTTTAATAAGTGACCTAAATTTCGACTTGACACGTCTACCCGTTCCTGAGTAAAAGGGACTGAAGTCGGCAAACATGATAAAAATCTTTTTCGGTTGATATAAATACAAATTTAAAATTCTGGGTGTTTTTCCTTGACTTGTAGTGTTAAATCTTGCTTCTTGACATAGTTCAGGATTCTGGGTCAGCGGTAAGTAACCTATAGGTTTTGATGACTGAGTTTGCAGGTATCAAAACATATTGTATAAATGGCCGTATTGTATGTTACATAAACTTCAGCTTGATCCGTCTATGCGCTCTCGAGAAAAGGGGTTTATAGCGGTTAGACAGAAAGACAGACAGACAGACAGACTGACGGATAACTAAGTGATCCTGTAAGTGTTTCATTTCTTACTGAGTGAGACACGGAAACGTAAAAAGTGACGGAAATTGGAAGAATTACACTATCAACACCTCATACTGGATGCCAGTGGAATTCGTTCAGATTTGATCAGTAGACGATTTTATTTTCACCATCTTCGGTGCAGTAATAATTAATTCCTGCAGATGGAGAATGGCGAACTAATAAATGTGTTGAAGTGAAACTTTTCAGATAGAGGCAGTCGACAGAGCATGACCAGAGGACGTGCACCATCTTTCGGACCCTGAGATCGGTCAAATCATTGGCATGAGGGACATGGGATGATCATGCTGACAGATTGCTTTCCACAGGTGTATAGTGAAATGAATGCAAGAGGTGGCGAGATGGTCTCGGGACAACTGTACGCTAACAAGGGTTGACACTGATCCTTTTGAACGGCTACACACTGGAAGATAGCATGATTCTTGGATTAGCTCTGACGAAAACATGGATCACAGTAGCTGAAACCCAGGCAGAAGTTACTTGCAGATGGTCACCACGAAATATCGGCAACATATCACTGGAAGCTAGGCTGGAATCTCTATTTACCATGCATCTTTTACTGCTGATACCATACCACACATATCACAGACTTGTTTAGTGAAGGTGTCAATTGGGACGTTCTGTCGTGTTCTTCGACGAGTCTCGCTTTTGTCTGTGGCCGTCATATCGACGATAATGCGACCTCGCGGAAGGTCACAGGAAGCAGCCATTATGGAGACCTACACCACTCCAGCTATTGGACACATTGCATGGGGTGGTGTTGGCTATGAGAACAGGAAAGAGAAGCTGATTGCTTACCCGTATTTGGTAATAATGATGAACCTGGTTGTCATAAGTCTCATGACCAAAAGTACTGCAATACCCAACAGTTGGCAACAGAGAAGCATTGAGGGATGCACGGGCCGTCGAGAAGCCTGCTCAGATCCAAATTGGCCCCCAAAGAACACCTCTGGAATGCGAGGGGACACGTGCACTTTTATGCGAGCCTCCACACACCAACTTTCATTAACTGACACAGCATAGTGTAGGGGTTCACTGGATCTAAGAGGGCTCAGGACAGTAGAGAGCAGCACAGCCAGGAAGCAGCCTTTTTGCATCCGGGTTGCAGGAACACACTGAGTGGTGCATCAGCGTGCAATGTGGAATCTGTAGTCGTAGCCCTTGGGGTTGCCCATGGTCAGTTCCGTGGCTCGTGCAAGGCCGAACAGTGGCTGGTATGTCCTCACAGGCTAACGTGACTGTCTGCGTCCACCCAAAGGTTCACCAATAGCATTGAGTGTAGTAACGCTTAGGCTTAACTCACAAAATCTGTATACTCCTGTTGACGGTTTTCGTGACTGCAAGAAGGTGCAAAATGGTTCAAATGGCTCTGAGCACTATGGGACTCAACATCTGAGATCATCAGTCCCCTAGAACTTAGAACTACTTAAACCTAACCAACCTAAGGACATCACACACATCCATGCCCGAGGCAGGATTCGAACCTGCGACCGTAGCAGTCACGCGGTTCCAAATTGAAGCGCCTAGAACCGCACGGCCACACCGACCGGCCAAGAAGGTGCAAGTCCAAAGAATGCCCGAGGGGTGGTCCCAGAATACAGCCGGTAAACATTACATGCACTGTGAAGGATTAGTGGGACCAGACGCCCGCCTCCCAAGTCGGTCATCTTGCAAGTAGGCAGACTAGTTCTTCAGCCATGGAAGGTCTACCCCTCCCTCGTCTTCAGCCAGTCACTGTTGTGACCAGCAAGAATGGCAGCTCACAGAGTTGATGTCCCTCCCCTACCCCCTCAAAGCAACATCACTGTGGCTCATAGAAATGGACTCCAAACGGGCAGTGGGTGGCAACATTTCTTCAAATGTCAATAGGTCGTCCTGCAGCTGAGGGGGATGGTCTTCTGGTTCTATCAGTGATGTAGATGGAATGGTCAGACCCTTGATCCCTGAGGGGAAGGAAGGGGAGAGTTATATAGTGGTCAGTGACATGATTCCACGTTATAGGTGACCAAATGTTCTCCAGATTTTCGAGCATGTGAGTATTCTCTACTGGACTAATGTTTCTTGCATAATATTTACAGGTAGTTACTCCACGGTGCTGTGTACACAGAATATCACTATGCCTCCTTTGCGGTGATGTCATCGTGATGAATCATGCTCTCTGTCGCTCAGTCTCTGACGGTGTGCGCCTTGCTTTTTTGTTCTTCCAGCGCCTCTGACTGTTTATGCTCGTTTCGCAACCATTGTGTGCTGTCTCACCATACTATGCTTGGACGTGGTTCCAGACAGTTCGAAAAACTTTATTCTTCGCTCTAATATAATTTGCTGTACAACAATATTTTAGAGCATCGCAAGACTTCAAGATGACATTCTGAAGCTGTTTACTTTAATGCGACAATGAAAGCAAGAGTGTATCCTTGCCTATGGAAATCATGCCTCATATTGCTGTTGACGATAGATATCAATTCTGAATGGAATGTTGGTTTAATTCTTTAGTGCCCATTACATGATGAACATCTCTACAAAGCTTGATGTATATCGGGGTCGTGTTTCATGGAGTTCTGTAGGAACAGAATAGCTGGGATCGTAAAGCTTGGCTCTAGTGAACTCTCAGGTGGCGGTATCCACGCTGGAAGTATTTTAACGCTTAGTGATTTACTTCACCGCGGCGGATGTATGGAACATTAACTGCTTATTACGAAGATCTGCACGCTGCCTGTAAAACCTCGTTCCAGCCGACACGTAATGGTCTGAGAGCCGAGATGCCTGCCGGCCGGCAGAGAGCGTTCATCTCGTTTCGGCTAATTTCGACCTTAATTGAGTAACAAATTCATTTTTTTGCTAAATAAAAAAGGAAAAGACAGGAAGGTAAAACAAAATAAGTAAAGGAAAGAATTCTGCCGCTGGGGACACTTAGGAATAATGCCTGAATAGAAGCGTGATTTTGATCTTGTTTGCTTTCAATCTGATCGTTTCTCGGTAATCTTGCTTATAACATGCCGGACAAGACTTTAAAATAAAATCTAAAGGTCGAAACAATGCAATTTCTTGCCCGAGTAAAGACGTGGGTGATATCGCTCTAGATCTGAATTTTCAGGTAAAACAGTTATCTCATTATACAGACGGTTCCAAAAAGAAAAAAAAAGTGCTACGCAAAACCCTCCGTTACATCAATCTTACAGAGACTTGCTGTTCTTTTGGCGGTAGCTCGTACGCTCCAAAGGCAGGGCGCAAGAAGTTTTTGCGGCTAAAATATTGCACACCACTTACCTGACTGTGCGGTAGCAAGCTAAAGAAGGCAATATGTTGATAACTATATCGTTAGTAATGTTTTCTTTAAGTAATCTATTTTATGCTTCCTCTAGCAACGCAGATGCAAAATGTAAAATATTCCACTAGTCTACCATCAGTGTTTCGGAAGCTGCAGACTTATTTGCATAAATTCGTTTACTCTTGTGAGAGGCATGGAGCGTACTTGTAACATACTTATTAAAAAATTCCCTGGCCCTAACAGCTTCAAGTTCGGTAATTCCTTTGTTATGCCTTTTGTCTCTCTCTCTCTCTCTCTCTCTCTCTCTCTCTCTCTCTCTCACACACACACACACACACTCACTCACTCACACACGAATAATCTCCCCATACAAAATGGTTATGATGGAAGTTGTTTCTTTCAGCCATCAGTCTTCTGACCGGTTTGATGCTAACTGCCACGAATTCTTCTTCTCCTGTGCCAGCTTCTTCGTCTCAGAGTAACAATTGCAACCTGGATGTATTCCAACCTATGCTTTCCTCTACAGTTTTTTTCCTCTGCAGCTCTCTCTAGAATTTCATGATGTCTGAACAGATGAACTGCCATCTTTCTTCATGTCATTGCTTCCCATACATTCCTTTCTTCGCCAATCTACAGGGAACCTCCTCATTACTCACACTATCAGTCCACTTAATTTTCAACATTCGTCTGTAGTACCACAGCTTTAACGCTTCGATTCTCTTCTGTTCCGGTTTTCCCACCGTGCATGTTTCACTACGATACGGTCCTGTGCTCAAAACGTACAATCTTAAAAATTTCTTCCTCACATTAAGACCTATGTTTTACAATAGTAGACCTCAATTGGATAGGAATGTCCTTTTTGTCAGTGATATACTATTTTTTTTATGTCCTCCTTGCTTCGTCCATCGTGGAATTCTGCCACCTAGGTAGCAGAATTACTTAACTTCATCTGCTTCGTAAAGCCTAATTCTGGTGTCAAGTTTCTCGTTTCTTCTCATGATTGTAGTAGTAGTAGCAGTAAAGCAGTTATCGTATCTGGAAAGACGGATTGCAAAGTAAGGCCGAAGCAGGAAAGATATCAGCAGTAAATTAGCACAAGCGAAGAAAGCTTTATTCTGAGAGCTGTCTGACATCAGCTACGTTGTCGAAAAAAAGGAAGAAGTTAATGAATTTGTGTGTGTGTGTGTGTGTGTGTGTGTGTGTGTGTGTGTGTGTGTGTGTGTGTAGCACAACATCGTATCCCAATGAAACGTGAGTCGTATGATGCTTTGAAGAGAAGAAACGGGAAACATTTGAACTATGTTGCTATCAAAGAGTCTTAAAAAATGGTTCAAATGGCTCTGAGCACTATGGGACTTAACATCTGTGGTCATCAGTCCCCTAGAACTTAAAACTACTTAAACCTAACTAACCTAATGACATCACACACATCCATGCCCGAGGCAGCATTCGAACCTGCGACCGTAATTCTTAAAACTATGTTGACAGTACAAAGTACAAAGTGAAGAACAATCAGAAGAACAGGTAAGGAATGAAATCTATGGAAGACCCTTACCAGAACAAAGGACATATTAGTGGTCCATCTTCTGCGGCATCTAGGGACATTTGGAGCTGGAAGGGACAGTAAAGAGGAAAGAAGAAGACGTAACGGACTCCAATATGCAATACAGATTGTAGAGATAATTTGCTGTGGTAATCACATACGAGTAAAGAGATGTCAGGAGATAGCAATAGATGGAGGACACCACAAAAAAATTTTTTTACGCCACGCCCACCTACGAGTCTGAATCCTATAGCTAGGACAACTTCAAAGTGAAGGCTAAGTAGTATGCAATGGAAGACAGAAGATCTGACACCGTACGATAAACGATGAATAATCTACTGTTACGGCTGTAATTTCATTGCCTGTTGGTTCCTTCTAAATATTGACTTAGCGACAAAAAGTTAAGACCTGCCCTGTCTTTGCCAAACACTGTGAAACTGTCCTGTCAGTGGCAAATCTGTTAACAAACATAACTGAAATATAATTATCGATGTGACTGATAGATAGAGACACGCAGCTTTCGAGTGAACTCCTCAAAACAAACTGACGACTGTCGATCGATTGTACTCTAATTCCTTAACAACACCTTTCGTTTTACAGCAGAGACTGCAGTTTTGGTTTAGCAGATATAGGGTGAAAGGCAATAATTGCTACGAAATTTGTCTCTATATTAAAGATATCTAGCGATGCAATATCATCTTTGGTGTGAGGTTTCTGAATTAAAACTTTATAAGCACCTGTGAATATTAAACAATCTTCCCCAATGGTTTTAAAATGAACCAGTCACTACTACAATAGAACAGGAATCATAATTTAAAAAATAGCATTCATGAAATATGCCTTTCCTTAATTCATAATTCACAAAATAGCGAGTAGGTTTTTATATTTGTACCTTAAGTAGGTTAACGTCTCTGTCAATACATACAGCCGGACTTAAAATCCTCAGTAATGTATAGGAGAATTAATTGGCTCTGAGCACTATGGGACTTAACATCTATGGTCATCAGTCCCCTAGAACTTAGAACTACTTAAACCTAACTAACCTAAGGACATCACACAATACCCAGTCATCACGAGGCAGAGAAAAAGAGAATTAATTGTTACATGCAAAAATAAAGGGTATAGGTGAAGTCTCTGACGCAAACACGTCAGTCTGAGTGCTGGTAAAGTGCAGCCTTTCTGTTCGCCACCGCGCTGGGAGGAAGAGAGATGGTGGGCGCTTCGTGCCGGCTAGCTTTTACCTGCGGGAAACATCCTCGGTATTAATAAACAATAATATTATCTTGGAACTCTTCGATTTGGTCCGTGTTTGCATAGAAAAACAGTAATATCAGATATTGCGTCCGCCTTGATGCAAAACACCTTGTTATTCGTTATTTCTTTATTATCCCAAACTAGTTTCAGTGACAAATATCACCATAATCAGTGGTTTTTTTTAATCTTATTTATTGTATGTTATAGCATGTTTTAAGCAATTATTGGCACTGTTTGCGAAATACGAGAGCTATCCACAAAGTACATTACGTTTTGGAATTAAAAATAAATAAAGTATAGGAAATTTTTTTGTTATATACAGATGAAAGCCACACCTAAATACTACTTTCCTACAGAGTTGTCATTTAAATTAAGGCACTTATCGTAGCGATGGACGAGCTTGGAAATTCCTTCGTCGTAAAATTCGGCCGCCTGCGCCTTCAACCACGTGGTTACCTCTTCTTGAAGCTGTGCGCCGTCATCAAAACGCTGCATAGCCAACAACTTCTTCATTGCTTGGAATAAGTGGAAATCGCTCGGTGCCAGGTCGGGACTGTACGGTGGATGAGGAAACGACTCCCACTTAAAAGATTCGAGAACTTCACGAGTGGCATTTGCCGTGTGGGCCCGGGCGTTGTCGTGAATCAGCAAGATCTTTGAGCCCAACTTTCCCCTGCGCTTGTTTTATATTGCTCTTCTGAGGTTGTGCAGAGTTTGGCAATACCTTTGAGAGTTCATTGTAGTGCCTCTTTCCAGGAAATCCACAAAAGTCACACCTTTTCTGTCCCAAAAGACAGTCGCCATCACCTTCCTTGCCAACATTCTCTGCATGCATTTCTTGGGTTTTGGGGGGGGGAATTTGTGTGCCCCCACTGCATTGACTACAATTTTGTCTCGCAGTTCACATGCTTAACCCATGTTTCGTCACCAGTAACGATGCGATCGAGTAATGAGTCGCCATCTTTCTCGTAAGCAACAACGCCCGAGCCCACACGGCAATGCCACTCGTGAATTTCTCGAATCTTTTAAGTGGGATTTGTTTCCTCATCCGCCGTACAGTCCCGACCTGGCACCGAGCGACTTCCACTTATTCCCAGCAATGAAGAAGTCGTTGGCTATGCAGCGTTTTGATGACGACGCACAGCTTCAAGAAGACGTAACCACGTGGTTGAAGGCGCAGGCGGCCGAATTTTACGACGAAGGAATTTCCAAGCTCGTCCATCGCTACGATAAGTGCCTTAATTTAAATGGCAAATATGTAGAAAAGTAGTATAGAAAAGTAGTATTTAAGTGTGGCTTTCATCTGTATATAATAAAAAAAATTTCCAATACTTTATTTATTTTTAATTCCAAAACGTAATGTACTTTGTGGATAGCCCTCGTATTTTCTGTGCTCTTTTTTTTTCTGTTGCCGTCTTTTTACTTAGCGAATATCATGTCATGTTCGTTGGATGGTATGTGGCTGCTTTTATACACAGAAAAACCAAACTTTTGCACTTTGTTTCTCATCCAGAATATTACGCCATCTTGCTGTTCGCGTGTCGAAAGTAAAAAGACGGCAACAGAAAAAATATAGCACAGAAAATATTTCGTAAACATCGCCAATAATTGCTTAAAACATGCTGTAACGTACAATAAATAAGATTAAAAACCCCCACTGATTATGGTGATATTTGTCGCCGCAACTAGTTTGGGATAATAAAGAAATAAACGAATAACGAGGTGTTTTGCATCAAGGCGGACGCAATTTCTGATATTACTGTGATCCTCGGTATTAATGTTGACGGCAGGCTAATTGGACCTGGGGCCGTCCAGGAAGGACTGGTACCAAGAAAAATCCTCGGCCCTATCTAGGTCTGAACCTGGAACATAAAGGGCCGAAGTTAAGTGTTCTACCCACGAGATCACCAGAGCCACCTATATGCGAAAGCAGCTGGGAAGAACTATAGAATGGGATATAATCAAAAGAATCTGTGGATAAAATGGGACGCCAAATGAGATGGGTTGATGAATTTACTGTTGTATGCGTGAAACTCGCGAACTAGTGTACAGTCATCTGTTGGGAGTTTGCTCAAGTCTTCGATTGTAAAAGTAATTCATAACGATCAGTCCTTGTCATTGATGTGAAATGCATGATGCAGCTCAGTCAGCTACTGCCTTCATACAAACAACGCCTCCTGGGCGACAATGTTGCCACCAAGAGATCTTTGATACAAGTTTAATGTTACACTGTCTAACAATGAAATACGCTAAGCGCGTGAGTAAAGCTCTGGTTGTTGCTCTTGTCAGTAGTGCATTTTACACAGACTAAGAGCTAACACCCACGAACGTAAACCTTAGATTGTTATTACTATATTGGGCAGACTAGCAGGCTATCAAAAGTAAGCTGACATCAGTGGACATTAATACGTGATGCGTCAACCCTTCGTTTTTCTGTAGTCTTTAACTCTACTGGGAACGCTTTCAACGAGGTGTCTGAAGTGGATTAATGTCATTCTGTTCTTCCTCAAGAGTTGAAATCGGACAGGTAGTGATGCACGACATTGGGCCTGGAACTAATTCGATCTTCCAATTCATCCAAAAGATTTCCATTGGGATCAGTCCTGGACTTGAGGCAGGCCAGCCCGTTTCAGTAATTTTAGCCGGCCGTGGTGGCCTTGCGGTTCTAGGCGCTTCAGTCTGGAACCGCGTGTCCGCTACGGTCGCAGGTTCGAATCCTGCCTCGGGCATGGACGTGTGTGATGTCCTTAGCTTAGTTAGGTTTAAGTAGTTTTAAGTTCTAGGGGACTGATGACCTCAGATGTTAAGCCCCATAGTGCTCAGAACCATTTGAACCATTTTTTTTCAGTAATTTTATTCTCCACAAACCATTACCTCATAGATACTGCTTTATAACAGGGACTCTGTTATACTGACACAATCAGTCTCCGATATGTTCCTCTACTGTACACAGTACACAGTGCTGTAAAAAATGTTCGTATCCTTCTGCATTTGGCTGGCCGTAGTGGCCGAGCGGTTCTAGGCGCTTCAGTCTGGAACCGCGCGACCACTACGGTCGCAGGTTCGAATCCTGCCTCGGGCATGGACGTGTGTGATGTCATTAGGTTAGTTAGGTTTAAGTAGTTCTAAGTTCTATGGGACTGATGACCTCAGATGTTAAGTCCCATAGTGCTCAGAGCCATTTGAAGCAATTGAACCTTGTGCATTTGACCACACCCTAACCAGGAACAGCGCCCCCTTACCATAACATCACCTCCTTCGTACTTCACTTTTGGCACTACACATGACGGCAGGTAACGTTCTCCCAGCATTCGGCAAACCCAGCCCTTACATCGGATGGCCACAGCATACAGCATGATTTATTACACAAAGTTACTCGTTTCCAGTAATCCACTATCGAGTGGCGTTGCTCTTTACAACGTCAAACGTCGCTTAGCATTGATTACAGAGAAGTGTGTTTGTGAGGAGGTGCTCGGCCACCGAACCTTACTCTTTTTAACTCACTACACTGAGGCACTGCTCTATCCGACTTGCTGGTATCGCTTTTGAACTCACGAGTAATTCCTTCAGCTGATACCACACAATATTTTACACCCACCCTCCTCAATTGTGGACGATCCCTGTTCATCAGTACATGAGTTCTACCTGGCCTTGGTGTAGCTGTGGTTGTTTCTCTGAGCTTCCACTTCATAGCCACATCACCAGCAGTTGACATGGCCAGATTTAGAAGGGTTAAAATGTTCCCTAACGGATTTGTTACTCAGGTGACATCCAGTGACTAGCCCACGTTGGAAGTCACTGAGCACTCCTGGCAGAACCACTCTGCTGTTACTGCCCCTCTACTGACAACACAGTACTCCCCGCCTCCTTTTATACTGCCAGGTCAGCCTCTCGTGACATCTACTGGCCAATTTCGCATTACATAGGGTTGTTGGGATTCCTTTGATCAGAGTCGTGTGACTAGGGCCCCCCGTCGGGTAGACCGTTCGCCGGGTGCAAGTCTTTCGATTTGACGCCACTTCGGCGACTTGCGCGTCATTGGGGAAGAAATGATGATGAGTAGGACAATGCAAGACCCAGCCCCTGAGTGGAGAAAATCTCCGACCCAGCCGGGAATTGAACCCGGGCCCTTAGGATTGACATTCTGTCGCGCTGACCACTCGGCTACCGAGAGCGGACTTTGATCAGAGTGTGTCATTAGTTTCTTTTTAATCCTAGTGTGCAAACCCTGAATCCAATGGCCCCAGAAAGAGATTTTCTGTATGAAAGACTTAAAAATTGATCCCCTGCCCATCAGGTATGCCCTTCCAATATTCAGTTACACATTAAAGTTACTAATAGAAATGTGTGTCATTAGTCTTAAAGGTCATTTAGATTTTCTTTGTTATACCACACCTTTGTATAACCTAAGTCCGATGGACCCTATGGCTTACGTTATGCGTCGGTTTGCCTTTCCTTAATCTATCTTCTAAGGTAAGTCGTAGGATCGGTATTGCCTCACGTGTTCCAACATTTCTACGGAATCCAAAATGATCTTCCCCGAGATCGGCTTCTACCAGTTTTTCCATTCTTCTGTAAAGAATTCGTGTTAGTATTTTGCAGCCGTGGCTTATTAAACTGATAGTTCGGTAATTTTCACATCTGTCAACACCTGCTTTCTTTGGGATTGGAATTATTATATTCTTCTTGAAGTCTGAGGGTATTTCGCCTGTCTCATACATCTTGCTCACTAGATGGTAAAGTTTTGTTAGGTCTGGCTCTCCTAAGGGCTGGCATAGAAAGATTAATCGTAGTGTGTATTGGCAAAATGTTGTTTCACAATAAGCAGTTAATTAACTTTGTAGAAAGCAGTTACAGTTTTGCCACAAACGTAAATAAATCAAATTCTGTGGAAAGAAAAACTGTTACGAAGTCCTTTATTTACATTGCTGTTGTTATCACGCCAATTTCTTTTATTTTTCATGGTGATGAATGCTTCACTTACCTGCACTGTTCATAAATAACAGATGCTCGACTGCGTATAAAGTATGTTCCGAAAGGGGCTTAACGTAAGAAACACTGAAGCTGAAGGGTATCACGGACCTCTTTGCGTATGCTAAAGCCTGTAGCCACTAGTCCTCCCTGCTTTAGCGTGCAGAGCATCACACATGGCCTCCAAATCTGAGGTACGATAATGTTTTCCCTTACAGTTATCGCAATTAAACCCGGCGGATGACTGGGCGACTCGATTGGCGACGCGTTTACGAACACGTGCGTCGCGGACCTGTTAGCCCGTCGCCAGAAACGCAGCTGACGGCATCGACACGGAATGTGAAAGCCGCTCTTTAGCATATCTGGCAGGTGTATCTGTACGCGCGCTCACCGCTGCCCGTGTTCCTGGCCGTCTAATCAGTGACCGGCCGAATGGGAGTGGCTGCTTAAGGACTCGCTCACCACTGGCGGAAACCGGCGTCCACGCACCGTCTTCGCTTTCGTATAATCGAATGCACTAATCCTCACGTTGCTGCATCGCCAACGCGCTCACTTTCCTGATGGCGGTCCGAATGGGTTCGTAGGAATCAAAATCCAATCAAAATTACTATACAGAAAGAATCTTGCACTCTGAAATCAAAACACAAACATGATACATCTTCCGAAACAAACAGAACTCCGCATAAAGCTCCCCTTCTAAAGCAAGGAAGATCCCTTTTTCATAACAAACGAAGCTCTCCTACGTCATTCAGCCTTCTCTTCTCAATTAAATACACTACTGGCCATTAAAATTGCTACAGCACGAAGATGATGTGCTACAGACGCGAAATTTAACCGACAGGGAGAAGATGCTGCGATATGCAAATGATTAGCTTTTCAGAGCATTCACACAAGGTTGGCGCCTGTGGCGACACCTACAACGTGCTGACATGAGGGAAGTTTCTAACTGATTTCTCATACACAAACAGCAGTTGACCGGCGTTGCCTGGTTGGTTCAAATGGCTCTGAGCACTATGGGACTCAACTGCTGAGGTCATTAGTCCCCTAGAACTTAGAACTAGTTAAACCTAACTAACCTAAGGACATCACAAACATCCATGCCCGAGGCAGGATTCGAACCTGCGACCGTAGCGGTCTTGCGGTTCCAGACTGCAGCGCCTTTAACCGCACGGCCACTTCGGCCGGCCGTTGCCTGGTGAAACGTTGTTGTGATGATGCCTCGTGTAAGGAGGAGAAACGCGTACCATCACGTTTCCGACTCTGATAAAGGTCGGATTGTAGCCTATCGCGATTGCGGTATATCGTATCGCGACATTGCTGTTCGCGTTGGTCGAGATCCAAAGACTGTTAGCAGAATATGGAATCAGACGGAACGCCGTGCAGGATCCCAACGGCCTCGTATCACTAGCAGTCGAGATGACAGGCATCTTATCCGCATGGCTGTAAACGGTTCGTGCAGCCACGTCTCGATCCCTGAGTCAACAGATGGGGACGTTTGCAAGACAACAACCATCTGCACGAACAGTTCGACGACGTTTGCAGCAGCATGGAATATCAGCTCGGAGACCATGGCTGCGGTTACCCTTGACGCTGCATCACGGACAGGAGCGCCTGCGGTGGTGTACTCATCGACGACCCTTGTTGCATGAATGGCAAAACGTCATTTTTTTGGGATGAATCCAGGTTCTGTTTACAGCATCATGATGGTCGCATCCGTGTATGGCGACATCGCGGTGAACGCACATTGGAAGCGTGTATTCGTCATAGCCATACTGGCGTATCACCTGGCGTGATGGTATGGGGTGCCATTGGTTACACGTCTCGGTCACCTCTTGTTCGCATTGACGGCACTTTGAACAGTGGACGTTACAATTCAGATGTGTTACGACCCGTGGCTCTACCCTTCATTCGATCCCTGCGAATCCCTACATTTCAGCAGGATAATGCACGACCGCATGTTGCGGGTCCTGTACGGGCCTTTCTTGAAACATAAAATGTTCAACAGCTACCCTGGCCAGCACATTCTCCAGATCTCTCACCAATTGAAAACGTCTGGTCAATGGTGGCGGAGCAACTGGCTCGTCACAATACGCCAGTCACTACTCTTGATAAACTGTGTTATCGTGTTGAAGCTGCATGGGCAGCTGTACCTGTACACGCCATCCAAGCTCTGTTTGACTCAGTGCCCACGCGTATCAAGGCCGTTATTACGGCCAGAGGTGGTTGTGCTAGGTACTGATTTCTCAGGATCTATGCAACCAAATTGCGTGAAAATGTGATCACATGTCAGTTCTAGAATAATATATTTGTCCATTGAATACCCGTTTATCATCTGCATTTCTTCTTGGTGTAGTAATTTTAATGGCCATTAGTGTATTTCTTCTCTTCACCAAGCAAACTGGCTTCCCTTCTTTGTCTAAAGCAAACGCATCTCCTCTTGCAGATCAGCACTTCTTCTCTAAGGCGAGAACTCCATCTGAGCTACTCGGTCACCATTAACGACACGTCCTCGCAGCTTCGCTTCAGCCCGTACCTTTCTTCTACCTTTCAAACGTCAGACAAGCCCTCCTATGAATCTTGCTAAACTGGCACTCCTGGAAGATCGAATATTGCGAAGAAGTGGCAGGAGGAACATACTCGTAAACCTAAAGTTGTGAGAGCAACTCCGATAGCTCAATCGACAAGAGCTTTGTTCACGAAAAAGGTTTTATTTGTTGAGAAATTTCAAAACAGCGTCAGTGTGTTTCTCAACGATCTTCCATATTCACGTATTCCACATCTTTTCCATTCACCTCTTCAAGGAAGATGTACTGTAGCGATAAAAATCTTCGCAATTAAGCCGTCAGTTTGTGCCAGTCTAATTTCGACTCAGTACAGGCAGACAATGACCGTAAATGAAGTCATCTAAGCTACAGTCAGGGTATTCAGAAATAAAACACTGGACGAGAGAGAAACTACGCCGTTGGCCTGGTTAAGGAATTATTCCACCATTCGTATAAAATTACCAGCAAATAACGTAAGGAATAATTTGAGCATTCGTATAAAATTACCGGAAAATTACATGCTGTACTGCTGTCTACTGAAAAGAACGCACGATAGCAAGGCAGACGCGATGCGCGTTTTCATTGTGTTGTGTTGTACAGCAGAATAGTACGCGTGGTTCGAAAAAACTCAACAGTTAAACACAGACTGGCACTATTGTCTAGCAATACTCCCAGCACATTTTTAAATAACGAATTAATGTAGTCTGTCGTCTTGTTTGAACGAATAACAACTTGTTTATTCTATTATATTTTAAAACCAAATCCCATAGACAGAAACCGTGAGGTCTGTGCAGAGTCGGTATTCTTCATGCTATATATATTATCGCAGAAATTACCGCCTAATAAATATTTATCACGATCGTCAGTGGGAATTTTTAGAAACCTGGATGCCACGTTACTTAGCAGCATTCAATGGTATTGTAATTATCCCTCCATAGACTTACTGAACTTGAATTACTGAACGTTAACGTTTTTCTCACTCATCCCGCCACCTTATCAATCAACACTGTCATTCGTTTCTCCTTTTCATTGTAAATTAATTTAATGATGTTTGCAGCAATTCGTCGCAGCCCCTCACACAGCCATTTTCCACTGTTGTTTTCTGTGGTTGTACTGCGGAACGGCAATATACAGCACTTTGAACTGAAACTTACAGGGTGTTTCAAAAATGACCGGTATATTTGAAACGGCAATAAAAACTAAACGAGCAGCGATAGAAATACACCGTTTGTTGCAATATGCTTGGGACAACAGTACATTTTCAGGCAGACAAACTTTCGAAATTACAGTAGTTACAATTTTCAACAACAGATGGCGCTGCGGTCTGGGAAACTCTATAGTACGATATTTTCCACATATCCACCATGCGTAGCAATAATATGGCGTAGTCTCTGAATGAAATTACCCGAAACCTTTGACAACGTGTCTGGCGGAATGGCTTCACATGCAGATGAGATGTACTGCTTGAGCTGTTCACAGAAAGAAGTCACAGGGGTTCATGTCTGGCGAATAGGGAGGCCAATCCACGCCGCCTCCTGTATGTTTCGGATAGCCCAAAGCAATCACACGATCATCGAAATATTCATTCAGGAAATTAAAGACGTCGGCCGTGCGATGTGGCCGGGCATCATCTTGCATAAACCACGAGGTGTTCGCAGTGTCGTCTAAGGCAGTTTGTACCGCCACAAATTCACGAAGAATGTCCAGATAGCGTGATGCAGTAATCGTTTCGGATCTGAAAAATGGGCCAATGATTCCTTTGGAAGAAATGGCGGCCCAGACCAGTACTTTTTGAGGATGCAGGGACGATGGGACTGCAACATGGGGCTTTTCGGTTCCCCATATGCGCCAGTTCTATTTATTACGAAGCCGTCCAGGTAAAAATAAGCTTCGTCAGTAAACCAAATGCTGCCCACATGCATATCGCCGTCATCAATCCTGTGCACTATATCGTTAGCGAATGTCTCTCGTGCAGCAATGGTAGCGGCGCTGAGGGGTTGCCGCGTTTGAATTTTGTATGGATAGAGGTGTAAACTCTGGCGCATGAGACGATACGTGGACGTTGGCGTCATTTGGACCGCAGCTGCAACACGGCGAACAGAAACCCGAGGCCGCTGTTGGATCACCTGCTGCACTAGCTGCGCGTTGCCCTCTGTAGTTGCCGTACGCGGTTGCCCTACCTTTCCAGCACGTTCATCTGTCACGTTCCCAGTCCATTGAAATTTTTCAAACAGATCCTTTATTGTATCGCTTTTCGGTCCTTTGGTTACATTAAACCTCCGTTGAAAACTTCGTCTTGTTGCAACAACACTGTGTTCTAGGCGGTGGAATTCCAACACCAGAAAAATCCTTTGTTCTAAGGAATAAACCATGTTGTCTACAGCACACTTGCACGTTGTGAACAGCATACGCTTACAGCAGAAAGACGACGTACAGAATGGCGCACCCACAGACTGCGTTGTCTTCTATATCTTTCACATCACTTGCAGCGCCATCTGTTGTTGAAAATTGTAACTACTGTAATTTCGAAAGTCTGTCCGCCTGAAAATGTACTGTTGTCCCAAGCATATTGCAACAAACGGTGTATTTCTATCGCTGCTCGTTTAGTTTTTATTGCCGTTTCAATTATACCGGTCATTTTTGAAACACCCTGTAGCTGGACGAAGTCACATGTCCAAGACAGTACCCGCCAATGCAGGCTCTATAATTAGGTTTGTCAAGTAATAACTATGAGTTACTGAGAATCGAAAGTTGTATCAGTTAAAAACTCTTCAGTGGAACGGTTTCCTAGCCTTTTTCTTCTGTATGATGGGGACGTGATGTTTACATTCCCGCTTCACAAAAATTTTCCCCTTTGACACTGGCGCTGAAATAAATAGCGAAATAAAAACTGTGGTGATACACACCGAACAACAAAACACAACATGGCCAGTAACGAAGTTTATCTGTGAGACAATATTTTTCAGACTGCCAAAAAACACAGAGCGCAGGCAGCCGCTGGTCATAGGGGTGGGGAAGTGCTGTTTCAAAAGTGACAACTACCAGCAGCATTTGAAACTGTTTAGAGACTGTGGTTCATAGGATTATGCAATAAAAGAAGCTTATTATGACACGACCCTATACACCAAAGAGTCGTTCCCAGTGTGTGATGCGGGCGTATCTGTAGACTATCTGCGTATCTGTATGGTGAACGCTGGTGCAGCTGAGCCACGTACGATGCAGGATCTGCAAGCATCCGAAAGCTTTTTTGGCCGTGACAAAGCTACTGAGCATACTGCGCTGTCACCTCCAAAGCCGTGTTTGGATTAGCCAATAAACGTCTCCTAGTTAAAATTGGGGAAATACGTCACCTGATTTGTCTCGCGCGAGGATTTCGGCTGGGACAGCCAGTGAGATATCGCTTGACGTCATTACCTCTCCTAGGACGAGACAGAGGAATCGTTTCATTACCGGACAATAACATACCCTTCACCTTTAATCTCAGGTTATTAGTGGGTTACAGACATCTGCAAACAAGCTATCATGCTGGCCTAGATCATTTGTATAGCATTGAAAAATTTTTGAGTAAAAATGAACTTCGTTTCATTCATCACCATCAACGTTTTTCAAAACCCAAAACTATTTCAATGATAATTTAAATAACAAACCACTGCAGCAACAACAAATTTTATGCAGTGTTCAATTATTTAAATCATTAACTTTCTTTGTAAGATTTCTTGTATCTCCAGTCAAGTGCTTCTGTGTAGTATTTTGTACTTTTGAGGTTCGACTTGAGGCAAATGTTGTAAGACTTCGCATTTTGTGATCCCTTTTCAGCACCGATGTCGCCTTCTCCTTCTCATTTTTACGGAACGCTTTAACTTCCAAGTTGTGAATAGTCATCACAGATGCCTGACTGCAGCGAATAATGTAGCGGCCATGGATGCCGCGGGAAAAAGGAGGGAAAAGGTTCTCAGAATTAAATTTCAATAAAATCTGCCTGAAAATATCAGAAGTGACAGGTCGTAAAATGAAAACGTCTAGTACGAAATTAGATGGAAAAAATCTGACGTGCTCAGTAATGAAAACATCGGAATGCGAAAATAGAGGAAACCAGAAGGTAGCTGCGATTATTGTTCGCAGGAAGGGGACGAAGGTGAAGTTCGTGGAGGAGGTAAGAGTGGCTGACAGGAGAATCATCGGACAGGGAAACAAATGGAGAACAACACGAAAAGGGAATTGGCGGGAGGCGGAAAGGACCATCGAATGTCGATTCAGAGCAGAATATCACTGAGTAGCTGTGGAATCAGATTTAAGACTCATTTTGGTGGCTAGTGTAAAAAACGTTCTCTAGGCGATCTGTCCCATGGTCATAACTGAAACTGTAAACTATTCAGCGAGAAAGTTAGCACCAAGGAAAGACTGGCGATTGCGAAGCCATGGGTTCACATTCCTAATCGTGGTCCTCGTTTTGTGAATATCCTCCAAATCGTCTCCTCAGACCGCTGAATGTTGATTGAATGTCTCATTTTATCTGTATGTGTGGATGTATATACAAAAGTATGTATGGATGTTTATAGGATTAAATACGATTTCAAGATATGCATCCAGAAACAAGTGCGGGCCGAAGAAACTAATGTGATTCGATTTCATTTCTACCACTGGAACTCTTGATAATTAAAGTTGAAACATGTCTAGCACATGAAAGGAAAGTATCAATTGCAGCTGAGTGGTTTATCTGATTCGTGGATGAATTGTGCTTCTTAAGCATTACCACTAACGTGTGTATCACTCTATATGCGTTTCTTGCAACTAGATTTCTGTGGTAGTTGCAGGCTCAACTTCCTACACTCCTGTACTTATGAATTATTTTTAGAGGGACTGTAAACCTTGCTTTAAGTCATGAGATACATATGAATAGTGACAACTCCCCGTCCCCTTAATATGAGCCATGTAGAACTTTCATTGCTACTGAGTGAGCCTCACATGGCCGACCTCTGCACCAAAAGATAAGAGGCTCGTGTAATCCCTACTTTGGAGTCTGCCGGCGTCCCTCACAGTGACCTTGCAATTGTTGGGAGAATATGTCAGAATAATAGTGAAATTGGAAGGTGTGAATTTTGTTGCCTTTGTGTTCTATACATGGCTACGTTAGAGGCAAATATCTTTAAAAAAGACTACCTGATAGTTAAATTTATATTCATTGTTAATAATTCTTTTCAGAAACTTTTCTTGCTACAGTCAGCCCTCATTTTTATGTCCTCCCTAGTTCGGTCACCATCATTTGCTTTGTTGCCCAAATAGCAAAATTTATACCTAGTTTTAATGACTCATTCCTAATATAATTTCTTCAGTATTACCTCATTTAATTCTACTACGTTCCATTGCCTTTGTTTTACTTTGAGATTCTTATCCCAGTCTCTTCAATTGCTCTTCCACGTTCTCTGGCGTCTCTGAAACAGTTACCATTTAATCAGCAAACGCCGAAGCTTTTATTTCTTCTCCATGAACTTTAATTTCCTACCCACATGTGTCCTAGGTTTCCTTCAAAGTTTGCTCAACGTACAGATTGAATAGCATCAGAGATAGGCTACAAACCTGCCTCACACACTTGTCAACCACTTCTCCTTTTTCATATTTTTCGACTCTTAAAACTGCAATCTGGTTTCTGTGCAGGTTGTAAATACTCTACACCTCTGTCTTTTTCCAACCATGACTTTAAAAAACTAATGGTTCGGTAGGATTCATAGCAACAGCACCTGTCTTCTTTGGGTTTGGACTTTTTCGAAGTCTGAGGGTAATACGCCTATCTCCTATGTCTTACTCACCAAGTGCAATAGTTTTGACATTGCTGGCTCTCCCAAGGATCTCAATAATTCTGAGGGAATTTCGTCTACTCCAGGAGCCTCGTTTCGACTTAGGTCTTTCAGTGCTCTGTCAAATTATTCTCATAATTTATCTCCAAGCTCGACATCATCTGTTTCCTCTTCCTATTTTATAACGTAGCTTATGTTCCCCCCTTGTGTAGCCGTTCTATATATTCTTTCACCTTTCATCTTCCCCTTTTTTGCGTAGTGCTGGCTGGCGAAAGTGAAGAAGAATTACAGGATCGTTGAATGGAATGGGCCGTCTAATGGGTACAGAAAACGGAGTGAGAGTAAATTGAAGAAATACAAAATTAATCAGAAGTAGCAGAAACGAGAATAGCGAGAAGCTTAGTATCAGAATTGGGGATCACAAAGTAGACAAAGTCAGGGAATTCTGCTACCTAGGCAGAACCTGGCGTTCTACGGATCGGAGCGTGGAATGTCAGATCGCTTAATGGGGCAGGTCGAATAGAAAATTTAAAACGGGAAAGGTATAGATTAAAGTTAGATATAGTGGAAATTAGCGAAGTTCGGTGGCAGGAGGAACAGAAATTTTGGTCAGGTGAATGCAGGGTTATAAATACAAAATCAAATAGGGGTAATGCAGGAGTATGTTTAATAATTAATAAAAAATAGGAGCGCGGGTAAGCTACTACGAACAGCGTAATGAACGCGTTGTTGTAGCCAAGACAGACACGAAGCCCACTTCGACCACAGTAGTACAAGTTTATATGCCAACTAGCTCCGCAGATGATGAAGAGATTGAAGAAATGTATGATGCGAGAAAAGAAATTATTCAGATAGCGAAGGGAGACGAAAATTAAATAGTCATGGGTGACTGGAATTCGGTAGTAGGAAAAGGGACAGAAGGAAACATAGTAGGTGAATATGGATTGGTTGTAAGAAATGGAAGAGGAAGCCGCCTGGTAGAATTTGCACAGAACGTAACTTAATCATAGCTAACACTTGGTTTAAGAATTACGAAAGAAGGTTGTATGGGTGGAAGAGGCCTGGATACAATGGAATGTTTCAGATAGATTATGTAATGGCAAGACAGAAATTTAGGAACCAGGTTTAAAATTTTAGGACATTTCCATGGACAGTTGTGGACTCTGACCACAACCTATTGGTTATGAGCTGTAGATTAAAACTGAAGAAACTGCAAAAAGGTGGGAGTTTAATGAGATAGGACCTGGATAAACTGAAAGAACCAGAGGTTGTAGATAGTTTCAGAGAGAGCATTAGGGAACGACTGACAAGAACGGGGGAAAGAAATGCAGTAGAAAAAGAACGGGTAGCTTTGAGAAATGAAGTAGCGAACGCAGCAGAGGATCAAGTAGGTAAAAAAAAGACGAGAGTTAGTAGAAATCCTTGGGTAACAGAAGAGATATTGAATTTAACTGATGAAAGGAGAAAAAACATAAAAATGCAGTAAATGAAGCAGACAAAAAGGAGTACAAACGTCTCAAAAATGAGATCGACAGGAAGTGCAAAAAGGCGAAGCAGGGATGGCTACAAGAGATGTAGAGGCGTATATCACTAGGGGTAAGATGGATACTGCCTACAGGAAAATTAAAGAGACCTTTGGAGAAAAGAGAATCACTTGCATGAATATCAAGAGCTCAGATGGAAACCCAGTTCTAAGCAAAGAAGGGAAAGCAGAAAAGTGGAAGGAGTAAACTATGTAGATTAAACTGCCAGGAAGTCTTTTCTGAAAGTATTTGTGGAAGTGAAACATGGATGATAAATAGTTTGGACAAAAAGAGAATAGAAGCTTTCGAAATGTGGTGCTACAAAAGAATGCTGAAGATTGGATCGGTAGATCACGTAACTAATGAGGAGGTACTGAATGGGATTGGGAGAAGAGGAAATTGTGGCACAACCTGACTAAAAGAAGGGCAAGTTGGTGGGACACGTTCTGAGGCACCAAGGAATCAGCAATTTCATATTTGAGGGAATCGTGGAGGGTAAAAATCGTAGAGGTAAACCAAAAGATGAATACAGTAAGCAGATACTGAAGGATGTAGGTTGCGGTAGTTAATCGGAGATGAAGAAGCTTGAACAGGATAGAGTAGCAAGGAGAGCTGCATGAAACCAATCTCTGGGCTGAAGACCACTACAATCTCAAGGCATAAAAATAACCCATGATGGACGGAGCAAGGAGGGCGTAAAAAGTAGACTAGCAGTGGCTAACTGGGCATTCCTGGCCATGTGAAGTCTATTGGTATCAAACGTAGGCGTTAGTTTGACGAAGAAACTTCTGAGAATGTAGGTTTGGAGTACAGTATTGCGTTGTAGTGAAACATGGACAGTGGGAAAACCAGAAAGTAGAGTATCGCTTTATTTAAGATGTGGTGCTACACAAGAACGTGTAAAATTAGATGAACTGGTAAGGTAATAACTGAGGAAGTTCTCTGGGGAATCGTCGAGAAAAGAAACACATGGACATAGTGAAAGGCGGCAGCAGTTATAATAGAGTCCTCAAATGGCCCGCCAATCGAAAGCGCATAAGTCCTTCCCATCAGACTCGCTGTAGATGGCAGCGCTGCGGCTAAGTTTTGCATCACCTCGGTTCCGAGAGTTCCGGAACCTGTACAGAAAATTGGAATAGAGATTAACATAAACATCACTTCCGCTTTTTTTATTGCTCATGGAAACCACACATTGCTAGTTTTACCACCATACAGCGAAATCTTCAGAGGTAGTGGTCCAAATTGCTGTACACAGCGGTACCTCTAATACCCAGTAGCACGTCCTCTTGATCTGATGCATGCCTGTATTCGTCATGGCATACTATCCACAAGGCACTGTTGGTCCAAATTGTCCCACTCCTCAACGGCGATTCGGCTTAGATCCCTCAGAGTGGTTGGTGGGTCTGGTTGAAGGCATGTGCGATACTCATCGGTGAAGAGAACTTGATGCCAGTCCTGAGCGGTCCATTCGGAATGTTGTTGGGCCCATCTTTAGCGCGCTGTATGGTGTCGTGGTTGCAAAGATGGACCTCGCCATGGTCGACGCCGGACAGTAGAGACTGTGCACCCCTAAGATGATAACAAAGCGGCTGCAAGTCTTTGGACGGGAACCAGAGACCCTCAGAGAGAAAGGTGGCAGCAGTTATAATAGAGCCCTCAAATGGCCCACCAGTCGAAGGCGCAGAAGTCCTTCCCATCATACTCGGTGTAGATGACAGCGCTGCGGCTAAAGCGGCAAAGTCACGAGAATGGGACGTGACAGAAGCTTGTACACAGCTAGAGGAGAATACGATAAATGGACATGGGTCTCTCATCCAGGACGATCTGTTGCAGACTAAGGTGCTTCCGCTGGAAATGAACAATATTTGCAAGTGACTAGCCCCCATTGGTTATACTTCCATGAGGCAGAAGTGACTTGGCCTGCTTTTCCCTCACCCTCGGCTTTTATGAATGTCCTCAGATATCCCATTTTTACGCTTCAGGCACTCTGTCTGGCGCATTTTGCAGCGTCAGTGTACTGAATAGCTACTCTTGCGTTCGACTTACACTATCTTGCTTAATCATGTGTCGTAACGGCACTTCTCTGCCTGTAACATCAATTTGCTTCGTTGGCGTCTTGGACTGCTCAGCTCATACGGTGTGCAGCAATTAGCTTAGTAGAGCGGTAGTAATGTTTACAATAGTAGTGGACTCTCCCTGTTGAAACTCCATCTGGCTGTTATGGCTTGATCCGCTTTCCTCTGCTTCTTGCGTTTTACTTGACTGCACAAATACATCATTCCACAAGGCAACATATTTCCCTTCTACCCATTCCTGCCTTGCTATTTTGCTCTTTCTGTCAATCTAAATTTTTGGACTTTTGTAATTTTGCCCTACGTTACCCCTGTACGTGCGGGACATGTGGCCAGTAATTGAAAAAGTGCCGCCCGTGGTAGCCGCGAGGTCGAGGTGTCTTGTGACGGTTCGCGAGGCTCCCCCCGCCCCTCCCCCCCGTCGGAGATTCGAGTTCTCCCTCGGGCATGGGTGTGTGGGTTTTGTACACAGCGTAAGTTAGTTTAAGTTAGATTAATTGTTGTCTAAGCCCAGGGACCGATGACTTCAGCAGTTTGGTCCCACAGAACGTTACCACAAATTTCCAAAATTTATGCAGTAAAACGGCAGCATCAGGCATGAACCCTACCTCAAGTTTGCAACTTGAGAAAGTATCATGATGATCTCTCCATTGACAAAAGATTCCAGAATAGTCCCCATTCGTATTTCCGGGGGTAGATGGTTGTCAAGGGGGAAGCGACCATGAGAGAAACATTGAGTAACCAACGAAAGGATAACGTTCTATGCGTCGGAGAGTGGAATGTCATAAGTTTGAACGTCGTAGGGAAGCTAAAAAATCTGAAAAGGGGAATACAGAGGCTCAGTCTTGGTGTAGTTGGGGTCAGTGAAGTGCAGGGTGATCAAAAAGTCAGTATAATTTTGAAAACTTAATAAACCACGGAATAATGTAGATAGAGAGGTAAAAATTGACACACATGCTTGGAATGACATGGGGTTTTATTAGAATAAAAAAAAAACAGAGTTCACAAAATGTTCGACAGATGGCGCTGGACAGCAAAACGTCAGTGACTGCGCATGACAATTGTGTATAAAAGGAGCTGTAATGAGAGAGAGAATCAGGTGCGCCAGCAGTCGCAGCGTGTTGACGTTATCTGAAGAAGCGCTTTTATTGAAGCTGTATTATCAGAATGGGGAATGTGCTAGTTCAGCGTTACGATCCTATCGCCATAGGAAGGGGAAGTGAACGGGTAAAGGTCCGTTGACAAATGCAGCTGTGGCGAGAATGATTTCGAAGTTCGAAGCCACGGGTTGTTCAGACGATAGACCCCGTAATGGCCGACCGAGCACAAGGCGTAATGCTGTTGAGGCATTTCAGGAAGAAATGGAGACTGTAGCGAGTTCGTCTATGCACGGGGAAGTCAGCGCTCGTGCAGTCGCACGTCGCACCGGCATTCCATACACTACTGTTTGGTTGGCACTCAGGCGTACCCTCCGATGCTATCCGTACAAAATCCATCGGCATAATGAATTTTTACCTGGCAATTTAGTGAAGCGGAGGGCATTTGCGATGTGGGCGTTTCAAAAGGTGGCGGAAGACGACGATTGGTTGAGTATCGTGTTGTGGACCGACGAAGCTCATTTCACGCTCCGAGGGTCTGTCAACGCCCACAACTGCAGAATTTGGGCTACCGAAAATCGTAGAACTGTCGTGAAAGCTCCATTGCACGACGAGAAAGTCACGGTATGGGTTGGATTAACCACATCTACCGTTATCTGGCCTTTTTTCTTCGAGGAAATGCGTGATTCTGTTTTGTAACTGCTACCGTGACGGGTCCCCCCATGAACCATGGACCTTGCCGTTGGTGGGGAGGCTTGCGTGCCTCAGCGATACAGATGGCCGTACCGTAGGTGCAACCACAACGGAGGGGTATCTGTTGAGAGGCCAGACAAACGTGTTGTTCCTGAAGAGGGGCAGCAGCCTTTTCAGTAGTTGCAAGGGCAACAGTCTGGATGATTGACTGATCTGGCCTTGTAACAATAACCAAAACGGCCTTGCTGTGCTGGTACTGCGAACGGCTGAAAGCAAGGGGAAACTACAGCCGTAATTTTTCCCGATGGCATGCAGCTTTACTGTATGATTACATGATGATGGCGTCCTCTTGGGTAAAATATTCCGGAGGTAAAATAGTCCCCCATTCGGATCTCCGGGCGGGGACTACTCAAGAGGATATCGTTATCAGGAGAAAGAAAGCTGGCTTTCTACGGATCGGAGCGTGGAATGTCAGATCCCTTAATCGGGCAGGTAGGTTAGAAAATTTAAAAAGGGAAATGGATAGGTTGAAGTTAGATATAGTGGGAATTAGTGAAGTTCGGTGCAGGAGGAACAAGACTTCTGGTCAGGTGACTACAGGGTTATAAACACAAAATCAAATAGGGGTAATGCAGGAGTAGGTTTAATAATGAATAAGAAAATAGGAATGCGGGTAAGCTACTACAAACAGCATAGTGAACGCATTATTGTGGCCAAGATAGATACGAAGCCCACACCTACTACAGTAGTACAAGTTTATATGCCAACTAGCTCTGCAGATGACGAAAAAATTGAAGAAATGTATGATGAAATAAAAGAAATTATTCAGATTGTGAAGGGAGACGAAAATTTAATAGTCATGGGTGACTGGAATTCGAGTGTAGGAAAAGGGAGAGAAGGAAACATAGTAGGTGAATATGGGTTGGGGGACAGAAATGAAAGAGGAAGCCGCCTTGTAGAATTTTGCACAGAGCACAACATAATCATAACTAATACTTGGTTTAAGAATCATGAAAGAAGGTTGTATACATGGAAGAACCCTGGAGATACTAAAAGGTATCAGATAGATTATATAATGGTAAGACAGAGATTTAGGAACCAGGTTTTAAATTGTAAGACATTTCCAGGGGCAGATGTGGACTCTGACCACAATCTATTGGTTATGACCTGTAGATTAAAACTGAAGAAACTGCAAAAAGGTGGGAATTTAAGGAGATGGGACCTGGATAAACTAAAAGAACCAGAGGTTGTACAGAGATTCAGGGAGAGCATAAGGGAGCAATTGACAGGAATGGGGGAAATAAATACAGTAGAAGAAGAATGGGTAGCTTTGAGGGATGAAGTAGTGAAGGCAGCAGAGGATCAAGTAGGTAAAAAGACGAGGGCTAGTAGAAATCCTTGGGTAACAGAAGAAATACTGAATTTAATTGATGAAAGGAGAAAATATAAAAATGCAGTAAGTGAAACAGGCAAAAAGGAATACAAACGTCTCAAAAATGAGATCGACAGGAAGTGCAAAATGGCTAAGCAGGGATGGCTAGAGGACAAATGTAAAGATGTAGAGGCCTATCTCACTAGGGGTAAGATAGATACCGCCTACAGGAAAATTAAAGAGACCTTTGGAGATAAGAGGACGACTTGTATGAATATCAAGAGCTCAGGTGGAAACCCACTTCTAAGCAAACAAGGGGAAGCAGAAAGGTGGAAGGAGTATATAGAGGGTCTATACAAGGGCGATGTACTTGAGGACAATATTATGGAAATGGAAGAGGATGTAGATGAAGATGAAATGGGAGATACGATACTGCGTGAAGAGTTTGACAGAGCACTGAAAGACCTGAGTCGAAACAAGGACCCCGGAGTAGACAATATTCCATTGGAACTACTGACGGCCGTGGGAGAGCCAGTCCTGACAAAACTCTACCATCTGGTGAGCAAGATGTATGAAACAGGCGAAATACCCTCAGACTTCAAGAAGAATATAATAATTCCAATCCCAAAGAAAGCAGGTGTTGACAGATGTGAAAATTACCGAACTATCAGCTTAATAGTCACAGCTGCAAAATACTAACACGAATTCTTTACAGACGAATGGAAAAACTAGTAGAAGCCAACCTCGGGGAAGATCGGTTTGGATTCCGTAGAAACACTGGAACACGTGAGGCAATACTGACCTTACGACTTATCTTAGAAGAAAGATTAAGGAAAGGCAAACCTACGTTTCTAGCATTTGTGGACTTAGAGAAAGCTTTTGACATTGTTGATTGGAATACTCTCTTTCAAATTCTAAAGGTGACAGGGTAAAATACAGGGAGCGAAAGGCTATTTACAATTTGTACAGAAACCAGATGGCAGTTATAAGAGTCGAGGGACATGAAAGAGAAGCAGTGGTTGGGAAGGGAGTAAGACAGGGTTGTAGCCTCTCCCCGATGTTGTTCAATCTGTATATTGAGCAAGCAGTAAAGGAAACAAAAGAAAAATTAGGAGTAGGTATTAAAATTCATGGAGAAGAAATAAAAACTTTGAGGTTCGCCGATGACATTGTAATTCTGTCAGAGACAGCAAAGGACTTGGAAGAGCAGTTGAATGGAATGGACAGTGTCTTGAAAGCAGGATATAAGATGAACATCAACAAAAGCAAAACAAGGATAATGGAATGTAGTCTAATTAAGTCGGGTGATGCTGAGGGAATTAGATTAGGAAATGAGGCACTTAAAGTAGTAAAGGAGTTTTGCTATTTGGGGAACAAAATAACTGATGATGGTCGAAGTAGAGAGGATATAAAATGTAGGATGGCAATGGCAAGGAAAGCGTTTCTGAAGAAGAGAAATTTGTTAACATCCAGTATTGATTTAAGTGTCAGGAAGTCATTTCTGAAAGTATTCGTATGGAGTGTAGCCATGTATGGAAGTGAAACATGGACGATAAATAGTTTGGACAAGAAGAGAATAGAAGCTTTCGAAATGTGGTGCTACAGAAGAATGCTGAAGATTAGATGGGTAGATCACATAACTAATGAGGAAGTATTGAATAGGATTGGGGAGAAGAGAAGTTTGTGGCACAACTTGACCAGAAGAAGGGATCGGTTGGTAGGACATGTTCTGAGGGGTCTGGTAATTTAGTAGTGGAGGGCAGCGTGGAGGGTAAAAATCGTAGAGGGAGACCAAGAGATGAATACACTAAGCAGATTTAGAAGGATGTAGGTTGCAGTAGGTACTGGGAGATGAAGAAGCTTGCACAGGATAGAGTAGCATGGAGAGCTGCATCAAACCAGTCTCAGGACTGAAGACCACAACAACAACAACAACAACCGTGACGGGTGAGAGGTACGCCGATATGTTACAGAGTCGCATCATCCCCAGCCTGGCTGATAAACACCTGCTGGAACGTACGATGTTTATGCAAGATGGCGCTCCTCCCCATACTGCTAGAGGCGTGAAAGATCTCTTGCGCGCGACGTTTGGCGATGATCGTGTGCTCAGCCGCCACTTTCGTCATGCTTGGCCTCCCAGGTCCTCAGACCTCAGTCTGTGCAATTATTGGCTTTGGGGTTACCTGAAGTAGCAAGAGTATCGTGATCGACCAACATATCTAGGGACGCTGAAAGACAACATCCGACGCCAATGCCTCGCCATAACTCCGGACATACTTTACAGTGCTGTTCACAATATTATTCCTCGACTACACCTGTTGTTGAGGAATGATGGTGGACATATTGAGCATTTCCTGTGAAGAACATCATGTTTGCTTTGTCTTACTTTGTTATGCTAATTATTGCTATTCTGATCAGATGAAGCGCCTGTCGGACATTTTTTGAACTTTCGTTAGGTGAGATTAATAGCGTATTGACATAGTGCGGCACTGTGCGGGCCACTGGCGGCCAGAGAAGTCCGCACGTGTTAGTTGGAGGCGCCCAGGCTCCCACCTGCCCACTCAACTCGCCAGACCGCGGCGCCGCGTCGCCCACGCGTCAGCGCCGGCCGCCATTAACGACCTGCGGTTCCCGTTGCTCCATTCAGGACGGCGCAGCCTCATTGAGGCGGTCCACTGACTGGAAACACACGCACTGGGCACTTGCGCCACGAAGCAGTCTTCCTAGAGAACGAGAAGAGAAAGACCAGGGGACACACTTCATTCTGGCAATCGCACGAGGCTTCCGCTTGCTTTGAGGCCGCAAGCAACGCGCAGTCGCCTTGAACCTGTTGATCGTGTCAGGGAGAAGGGGGGGGGGGGGTGATTTACGAGGACAAAACTTACGGCCAGGCCAAGGCTTTGAATAACAAACGGCGTGAGTGCGTACGTATCATCGTCAAAAAGACATTCTACTCTTAGACTCTCGGCTGTAATCTTCTCTTCACGCCACTGACGTCTGTGTGTTACGTATTACGGATGACGCAAACGAAGCACATTCAACTAAAGGGATTTCGTTTCATGCTCGGTTTTGAATCCTGTTGACTGAAACGTAGTGTATTTCTGTGTCCAACTCGTACATCGTTCTTCGTATTTGGTAATCAGAATAACAATGAATCATGTGCACGTTTTTTATGTATCTCCTGAATCAACCTGTCTCTGAAGTTTCCGCGACTCTCTCTCTCTCTGTCTCTCTCTCTCCCTCCCTGCCTCCCCCTCCCTGCCTCCCCCTCCCTCCCTCTCCAAACAGCTCTGAACATGTTCCGACCAGCCACCTTAACAAGGCTGTCTGAGCAGCTTCCACATATGCATTAAGCTTTCGCATATGTTCGCTAAATAAGAGCTAGGACATAGGATAATTGTGCAGCATGTTCAGTGTTTTTTTTTTTTTTTTTTTTTTTTTTCGGGTCATCAATCTACTGACTGGTTTGATGCGACCCGCCACGAATTCCTTTCCTGTGCTAACCTCTTCATCTCAGAGTAGCACTTGCAACCTACGTCCTCAATTATTTGCTTGACATATTCCAATCTCTGTCTTCCTCTACAGTTTTTGCCCTCTACAGCTCCCTCTAGTACCATGGAAGTCATTCCCTCATGTCTTAGCAGATGTCCTATCATCCTGTCCCTTCCCCTTATCAGTGTTTTCCACATATTCCTTTCTTCTCCGATTCTGCGTAGAACCTCCTCATTCCTTACCTTATCAGTCCACCTAATTTTCAACATTCGTCTATAGCACCACATCTCAAATGCTTCGATTCTCTTCTGTTCCGGTTTTCCCACAGTCCATGTTTCACTACCATACAATGCTGTACTCCAGACGTACATCCTCAGAAATTTCTTCCTCAAATTAAGGCCGGTATTTGATATTAGTAGACTTCTCTTGGCCAGAAATGCCTTTTTTGCCATAGCGAGTCTGCTTTTGATGTCCTCCTTGCTCCGTCCGTCATTGGTTATTTTACTGCCTAGGTAGCAGAATTCCTTAACTTCATTGACTTCGTGACCATCAATCCTGATGTTAAGTTTCTCGCTCTTCTCATTTCTACTACTTCTCATTACCTTCGTCTTTCTCCGATTTACTCTCAAACCGTACTGTGTACTCATTAGACTGTTCATTCCGTTCAGCAGATCATTTAATTCTTCTTCACTTTCACTCAGGATAGCAATGTCATCAGCGAATCGTATATCCTTTCACCTTGTATTTTAATTCCACTCCTGAACCTTTCTTTTATTTCCATTATTGCTTCCTCGATGTACAGATTGAAGAGCAGGGGCGAAAGGCTACAGCCTTGTCTTACACCCTTCTTAATACGAGCACTTCGTTCTTGATCGTCCACTCTTATTATTCCCTCTTGGTTGTTGTACATATTGTATATGACCCGTCTCTCCCTATAGCTTACCGCTACTTTTTTCAGAATCTCGAACAGCTTGCACCAATTTATATTGTCGAACGCTTTTTCCAGGTCCTTGCTTCCATTATTAGCCGTAACGTCAGAATTGCCTCTCTCGTCCCTTTACTTTTCCTAAAGCCAAACTGATCGTCACCTAGCGCATTCTCAATTTTCTTTTCCATTCTTCTGTATATTATTCTTGTAAGCAGCTTCGATGCATGAGCTGTTAAGCTGATTGTGCGATACTTCTCGCACTTGTCAGCTCTTGCCGTCTTCGGAATTGTGTGGATGATGCTTTTCCGAAAGTCAGATGGTATATCGCCAGACTCATATATTCCGCACACCAACGTGAATAGTCGTTTTGTTGCCACTTCCCCCAATGATTTTAGAAATTCTGATGAAATGTTATCAATCCCTTCTGCCTTATTTGACCGTAAGTCCTGGGAAAGCTCTTTTAAATTCCGATTCTAATACTGGATCCCCTATCTCTTCTAAATCGACTCCTGTTTCTTCTTCTATCACATCAGACAAATCTTCACCCTCATAGAAGCTTTCAATGTATTCTTTCCACCTATCTGCTCTCTGCATTTAACAGTGGAATTCCCGTTGCACTCTTAATGTTACACCGTTGCTTTTAATGTCGACAAAGGTTGTTTTGACTTTCCTGTATGCTGAGTCTGTCCTTCCGACAATCATATCTTTTTCGATGTCTTCACATTTTTCCTGCAGCCATTTCGTCTTAGCTTCCCTGCACTTCCTATTTATTTCATCCCTCAGCGACTTGTATTTCTGTATTCCTGATTTTCCCGGAACATGTTTGTACTTCCTCCTTTCATCAATCAACTGAAGTATTTCTTCTGTTACCCTTGGTTTCTTCGCAGCTACCTTCTTTGTACCTATGTTTTCCTTCCCAACTTCTGTGATGGCCCTTTTTAAAGATGTCCATTCCTCTTCAACTGTACTGCCTACTGCACTATTCCTTATTGCTGTATCTATAGCATTAGAGAACAAACGTATCTCGTCATTCCTTAGTACTTCCGTATCCCACTTCTTTGCGTATTGATTCTTCCTGACTAATGTCTTGAACTTCAGCCTACTCTTCATCACTACTATATTGTGATCTGAGTCTATATCTGCTCCGTTCAGTGTAAAAGCTATTACAAATTCCATCAGTAACTACTTCTTTGCATAACGAGAGTGCCGTCGCCATTTTTCTGGTAGGCGGAGCCAAGAATAACGCGCCCTTTCGTTATAGCAGTCTGTTTTTTCATGTTGTAATCCAAGCGTAATATGCTTACTATTCCCTGTCTGAAAAATCTTAATGTTTGCGAAAAATACTGTATATGTGTGTCTTTATTATTAAAATGAAAGTTATTTAAGGACCAGCTGCTACCCGCAGGTGCGCTCGCATATCAGTAGTTTTGTTGTGATGAGTGATCGTAAGTATACCAGTATTATTTATGAATGTCTGTATATATAGCATTGTAGAGACGTACGTATAAAAAGTGTATACAATGGCAGTATGTAGTTACGTGATGAATGTGTTTCTATTATTTTGCTGAACGTCTAAATGCATTATATTTTCTAATTAGACTTAAAAAATTCCGCGACTCATTAAATTCGTACAGAAGTAGAGCTTCGAGGGATTCCTATGGCTCAACCAGTACTGGATGTGACATTTTACCACCAGAACAACATGCACAAACCGTTTCTTCCTTCCATTTCAATGCATTGAAGCGCCTACATTTTTTGTCCATCTACTAAGATGACTAATTTATGATTAACATAGCCAATTAATGGATAATAACCAAATGCAGCCTTACCAAAAGTCTCGCACATTCCACATGTAAAAGCCCGACGTCTCTCTGTTTGTCGTACAACCTTTAAAAGATGCCGCGGTGTGAGTCTTCGAGCATCTTGAATGCTATATAAGACGGGTGACGTTAAGGGCCTAAAGTGCGACGGACTTGTGATTGATGTCAGTATGGAAGTATGGATGAACCACGTAGAGGATTGTATACGCATTGTGTTCATTACCCTGAACCGTACTATGTAGAACATATCAAATAATGAAAGCATTTTCATAAATACAGTAAATGTCAAAAGTCAAAGAGTAAATAGTTTTTTTCAAAGAGTAATTATTGTTTCATATTTCATGTTATATTCTTCTAATCAGTAAGTATAATGTACTATGCACTTTATAACGTAGCCTGTGTTCTTCCTCAGCGCTCAAGCTATCTCCATACCTAATTTTATCAAAATCGGTTCAGCGGTTTACTCGTGAAAGCGTAACGGACGGAGTTGCTATTGCGTTTATAGTATTAGTATGGCTTCTGCGTCGTGCAAACAACACACATCTCCAATTAAATTTTCTCGTCTAAAACACTCTGCTGCCACGTCTGTAAAAGCAAATACTTCGTTCTTTGCTACCTTGAGGTAAATCTGAGTTGTGCCGTCTTCCGTTGATCCTGTCTTGCTGTAGATATGATTCACCCCTGTTTCTTTATCACTTATATTTCACTATTTCTGATACCAACTGTTATCAAATACCTCCATTATCATCTTTTCTGTTCGTCATGTAACATTCAACCAAAATTAAACACGTTCATTTACATTCGTCAGTGCTCCCTCTACTCGGTCTCTGCACTGTTAAATACCTCACTAGTTCTTCACAAAACCGGTTTAGCTTCGTACCATCACCACACAGTCCGGCTGCCAGTTTCCATTGAAGTGATCCTCATCACGAGACACAAAAATCTTATATCAGTGTATATCGTGTCACTTCCCCTATGAAGTTAATAATAAACACAAAATTATTAAAAGTAATTCTGCTTCACTGTCTTGAAGGGTGAAATACTTTTATACTGTTGAATAATCTCAGTTGTTTTAGCAGCCCTTGATATTACACCGAAATGCTCTTCTTTAAGCATTTTGTTAAGCATCACTTTGATTAGATTTAGGTCTATCCGTTTTTCGGTACGGGAGATGCCTTCTTTAACACAAAAATGTGTTGAATGGAATATTCTAATGACCAAACATTATGGACTGGCAGTAAACCAAAGAAAGACTCAGGTAATGAGGAGCATCAGAAATGAAATTAGCTATAAATTTTCCAAAGTTGAGGTCCATGGAGTAGAGAATGAATTCTGCAGGTTTAGAAGAAAAATAACATATGACGTACGAAGTACGGATGACGTAGAAAGAAAACTAGCACAGGAAAAGAGGGCTTTTCTGGCCAAAAATTATCTTCTTGTGACGTCGATCTTAATGACAGGAAGAACTTTCTGAGGATGTACGTTTTGAGCACCACACTCTATGCAATTGTCGTGGACTGTAGGAAAACCGGAAAAAAGGGAATCGACACGTTTGAAATGTGGAGCTACAGAAGGATATTGTAATTAGGTGGGCCGATAAAATAAGAACCGGTGAAGAAAGGAGCATGTGGAAAATACTGACGAGAAGAAGGGCTGTGATGACAGGATGTAAGGTGGCTATAATGTCGTACCTTACAAGCACCTATCCACATACTTTGCGGTGTCCTTCAAACACAATTAGGTACCATGTGATAGGTTGTACATCGTATATATGAATATATAAAGAAGACTGACGTTGTCCCTTACGTCTTGTAAATAATTGTTAACGCTTATTGCGTGAAAGGTGAAGGAGTGTCTTTATTATCATATTAGTGAAGGTTGGAACGACAGTGGAAATGAAACGGCAGGTGGAACTCAAGTCCTGGATGGAAGGCCGACACAGGTGTGTTGGCCCTGCTTAAACACAGGAAGTTGCAAGACGGACTTTCGGGCACCTGAGCGCTGGGGCACAATAGAGTCGCGGCCGGCCAGTCTTGTAGCAGGACAGGAAGGATTGTACTTCGAAAACTACGAAAATCTTGGACGCAGCTGAGAGGAACGAGGAATTGTCACCTCGGAAGCCACGGAGGCTGGGTTATTTCCAAGGATTTTTACTCAGAAGCGTACATTTGTATGAGTATAGGTCTTTCCTCGCGAACCTGCCGCGCTGGACGACAAAAGACTAAAATATTATTGGTCGGCGTTCAGAAGAATCTGTAGAGAGGGTGAATATTCCGTGGTTTCAGGAAAATGATTCGTTTTCAGAATCACGAGGGTGGGCAGCCGAGCCTTGCTGGGAAGCCTGTGTGTGACTGTCGCTCGGTATCAGATTTGTTGGTACGGACGAACTTGCTGTCTTTCCTCTCAGGAGAGTTTATAGTTAGAACAGTTAGGTACTGTACTGTTGCGGAGTTATACGACTCTGGACTTCACCTCCGAGTTGGAAGCCGTCGTTGAGTACGCAGCGTTCAGTAACTGAGAGCACTCCTCTGCCTATACTTACGTTGAGCCGTTATCTGAATTCCGGTCTTGTGGCTGGGAGTTCGCGTTTCTCGTCTGTAGAAAACAGAGAGGAGAAGACAGTATTAGAGTATATTAGTCAGAGGACCGCCTTCTGCCGTCCTAGTGTTTGAGAGGGTTTGTTTGTGGCTGGAGTTCTTCCATCGTCGCAGACGAGTACGAGAACCATCACTTCGACGCACCGGCGTAGTACATACGGTAATATCGCGAACTGCTTCGGCTTATTGGGGCTATAAAAGCTAAATAGCTGTGATCACGTTAGTTTATTTCCACTAAGGTTCCACACCACCGTAGATCATCTTTGAAAGTAGTGTCATCTAGTGTTTGGAACGTAGATGATGTCAGTCATTTCGTGTTATTGATATTAGATCGCGCAGTCATAATAAGGGGCAGAGTTGGGCAACTGATGAGTAATTTTACTTAGGAAATGTTGTTGTTGTTGTTGTTGTGGTCTTCAGTCCTGAGACTGGTTTGATGCAGCTCTCCATGCTACTGTATCCTGTGCAAGCTTCTTCATCTCCCAGTACCTACTGCAACCTACATCCTTCTGAATCTGCTTGGTGTATTCATCTTTTGGTCTCCCTCTACGATTTTTACCCTCTACGCTGCCCTCCAATACTAAATTGGTGATCCCTTGATGCCTCAGAACATGTCCTACCAATCGATGCCTTCTTCTAGTCAAGTTGTGCCACAAACTTCTCTTCTCCCCAATCCTATTCAATACCTCCTCATTAGTTATGTGATCTATCCATCTAATCTTCAGTATTCTTCTTTAGCATAATGTAAACTTTATAATATAAAGTTTTCTTTAATCTACAATAAATATATAAGCAGGAACAACGTTTATCGTTTAGTAGGATTAGTTGCCTTCATCGGTCATTTATGTTTAGATTGTAATTCATAGAATTAAGAGATCCTAATATCTGCTTCAGGGGGTAGTCAGACAGGGCCAAATCTTCATTTTAGCGTTTATTATTTTCCGTTGCGCACAAACATTTTACACCCGCCTGGAGTAGCATCATGGAAGGATATGTGTTAAGACATCACGGAATAATTTCCATGGTACTAGAGGGAAGTGTGGAAAATAAAAATTATAGTGGAAGAAACTGATTAGAAGATATGTAATAGATAATTGAGGACAGTGGGTGCAAGTGCTAATCTGAGACAGGTATTGGTTGCGGGCAGCATCAAACTAGTCTGAAGACTCAAAAAAAAAAAAAAATTATTGGCTTCAGAGCAGTGGTTAGTGCAGGATGGATTACACAACGCTGCAAATTCACTCGGTTCTGTTTCCTTCTCCACTTTTTTTCCTGCCGCGGCCGTTGACGACACTTGAGCGGGCGATAAGGCTGTCCGACGGTGGAGCACATAATGAATACCGGCCAAAATATTTGGCGGCGCCTGCGGGCGACGCGTGGCTGAAAAACGGCTGACTCGATGGCGCGGTAATTTAGTTACGGGCTGCGCGCGTCGTGTCGGCGCTAACTTGCCCGTATATGTCACGCGGAGCCACCCACCAGTCTAGCACTGGCAAATTCTCTCCTCAAGGGGAGCACCGGCACCGCAAAAAAAGGGAAGAAAAAAAAAAAAAAGACACGACGCTTCGCTTCCTCAGGCGACAGCGCCGGTAAACAACGCCGAAGATTTGTCGCTTAGGGAGACAGAAGTTTTTGTTTTCGGAGATACGGCGAATTTACGTTGTACTGTCTACGATAACACAAACCGATAATCTGATGATCCGATTGTACACACTATTTTGAATTTGGTGTAGTCATTTTCGTTATTGTAAAGCTATCAAAATGCTATGAAGTATCACACAAAAGGTGATCTAACCTAAGATAAATTAATATCTGTTCAAGAAATCGAATTAAAGATTCCACCAAGTGAAGGCACGCGTACAAGCGAGTATCTTAGCATACTGGCATTGTTAGTAACTTAGAGGCATTAGCCCTTTCGCTGCTACAGACGTGCTCTCTGCATTCCATGCTAGGCGGTGCTTTGTTGTGACTGTACTGCTCGCCAAATGTTGCTATATATGCTGAGAGATGTCGTTGCGGCCGCTATGTAATGCTTATTATCCGATTTTGAGAAAACTATTACCTGCAAAAATTTGATTTTTGAGTATCTTACAGTCTGATATCTTCGTTCGAAAAAGGGCTGAATTTGTTTTTGTTATTCGCCGCGTTACTAAGCTGCATCAAATTACGAAGTGCATTCAAGTTCTAAGGCCTCCGATTTTTTTTCTAATTAACTACTCACCCGAAATCGATGAAACTGGCGTTACTTCTGGACGTAATCGCCCTGCAGACGTACACATTTTTCACAACGCTGACGCCATGATTCCATGGCACCGGCGAAGGCTTCTCTAGGAGTCTGTTTTGACCACTGGAAAATCGCTGAGGTAATAGCAGCACGGCTGGTGAATGTGCGGCCACGGAGAGTGTCTTTCATTGTTGGAAAAAGCCAAAAGTCACTAAGAGCCAGGTCAGGTGAGTAGGGAGCATGAGGAATCACTTCAAAGTTGTTATCACGAAGAAACTGATGCGTAACGTTAGCTCGATATGCGGGTGCGTTGTCTTGGTGAAACAGCACACGCGCAGTCCTTCCCGGACGTTTTTGTTGCAGTGCAGGAAGGAATTTGTTCTTCAAAACATTTTCGTAGGATGCATCTGTTACCGTAGTGCCCTTTGGAACGCAATGGATAAGGATTACGCCCTCGCTGTCCCAGAACATGGACACCATCATTTTTTCAGCACTGGCGGTTACCCGAAATTTTTTTCGTGGCGGTGAATCTGTGTGCTTCCATTGAGCTGACTGGCGCTTTGTTTCTGGATTGAAAAATGCCATCCACGTCTCATCCATTGTCACTACCGACGAAAAGAAAGTCCCATTCATGCTGTCATTGCGCGTCAACATCGCTTGGCAACAAGCCACACGGGCAGCCATGTGGTCGTCCGTCAGCATTCGTGGCACCCACCTGGATGACACTTTTCGCATTTTCAGGTCGTCATGCAGGATTGTGTGCACAGAACCCATAGAAATGCCAACTTTGGAGGCAATCTGTTCAACAGTCATTCGGCGATCCCCCAAAACAATTCTCTCCACTTCCTCTATCATGTCGTCAGACCGGCTTGTGCGAGCCCGAGGTTGTTTCGGTTTGTTGTCACACGATGTTCTGCCTTCATTAAACTGTCACACCCACGAACGCACTTTCGACACATCCATAACTCCATCACCACATGTCTCCTTCAACTGTCGATGAATTTCAATTGGTTTCACACCACGCAAATTCAGAAAACGAATGATTGCACGCTGTTCAAGTAAGGAAAACGTCGCCATTTTATGTATTTAAAACAGTTCTCATTCTCGCCGCTGGCGGTAAAATTCCATCTGCCGTAAGGTGCTGCCATCTCTGGGACGTATTGACAATGAACGCGGCCTCATTTTAAAACAATGCGCATGTTTCTATCTCTTTCCAGTCCGGAGAAAAAAAATCGGAAGCCTTAGAACTTGAATGCACCTCGTAAGTAAAACATCGCACCAAATTTTAAAGAGTTTGCGCAAGTAAAAATACACTGTCTAAGCTTTGTATATGGTTGATTTTAGCTCATATGTTGCAGTAAATGAAATGTGGAAAATATATCGAAATTTTATTTAAAACTGAGAGCAGAACGATATCTCAGTTTTCAACTTTTGTGGTCCTGTCCTCCTCAGTTGCGCGCAATACTACGGTATATTGATAAGTTTCACTTATGGACCGTCTGACAGCAACTGAATAAAACACAATTTTAGTGCCATACGCGTTTCGCCTTCTTTTTCTGCAAGGCATCATCAGTGGCAGGTTGCGTAGACAGTTTCTTACATATTACGCTCCTGTTGCATTTTTGGTGTTGTTCTTCTTCCTATGAGCGCCAATTTTCTGTTTTTTCCACATTCCACAGCACTATGCACTGAACGCTTGTTTTAATGCATTAAAACAAGCGGTCAGTGCATAGTGCTGTGGAATGTGGAAAAAACAGCAAATTGGCGCTCATAGGAAGAACAACAACACCAAACATGCAACAGGAGCGTAATATGTAAGAAACTGTCTACGCAACCTGCCACTGATGATGCCTTGCAGAAAATAAAGGCGAAACGCGTATGGCACTAAAATTGTGTTTTATTCAGTTGCTGTCAGACGGTCCATAAGTGAAACTTATCAATATACCGTGATATCTCAGTTCCTTCTCGAGTTATTGATTTTTATATCCGACGTACAGTCCTGCGTGATACGTCCATTTCTGTCGCTGTGCATCGCAAATCAGATAGTTGAAATAATGGTTCAAGACATTGAAACGAGATATTTTGCAAATGATAGCACGCAAAGAGTTTCGTATGTTGTACGATAAATGGTGGAAACTTTTTTATTCACTTACGTAAAGAAGTAGTTCCGTCGCAGCGTTGAGAGGTAAGGTTGAAACGTCCCCTTAGAAAAATTATACATGACTATGTTTAAACTGACACACAGTATTTTTTTAGTGCAACGCAATCTGACTTTCAATAATCCCTACAAGAGAATGTCCCTGACTAAATTAACCTATACCTTTCACAAATCACTTACCTCACAAAAATCTTCGTTACTCGAACTACTGCAATACAGCGAGCGCCACTACTGCCACTTTTATTTAAAAGATTCAAACTACTGAAGGCACTAACTACTGATAGGCATAGTTAGCAAATGAAAGATTTTGATAGAGAACAAACAATGTATTTACCTTATTAGTGTTCAGAAGTCATTATATATATAGCAGTTCATGACATCCATTCTTAAAAATGTGCTGTTTCTGATGGACACACGTCCAGATCATCCACTCTCAAAAATCCGCCATCTCACTTCCCCACATCCACCACTGCTGGCGGCTCACCTCCAACTGCGCAACGCTACGCGCTGTTAACAGCCAACTGCCCAACACTACAATAGCAGACAACAATGCAAACTAGCCACAGACTGCACACAGCACAGCCAGTGATTCTCATACAGAGCGCTACGTGGTGTTACCAATATAAAAACCTAAACAGCCTACTTACAAGGTCTTATGGGACCAAACTGCTGAGGTCATCGGTCCCTAAGCTTGCACACTACGTAATCTAACTTAAACCAACTTACGCTAAGAACGACACACACACCCATGCTCGAGGGAGGACTGGAACCACCGACGGGGGAGGCGCGCGGACCGTGTCAAGGCGCTCCAAACCGCGCGGTTAATCCGCACGGCTGTAGGCACTTCAGTAGAGCTTCAGGGAAATGCGGAAACCCCCTTTAAACACATCCTCAGCACTTGGGGAGTGGCAGAGCATGACAGGTAACTCGACTACAGCAGTTACTTGATATTAAGGCACTTTTTTTTTTAAAAAAAAAATAGTGTTGATGTGGTCTTTACTCCACAGACTTGTTTGAGGCACTTCATCAAGTTACTCTATCCTGTGGGACTCCTCATCTCTGCATTAACTACTGCAAATGACATCCATTTCTATCTGCTTACTACAGTGAAACCTTGATCTCCTTCCATAATTTTTAGCTGCCCGCTTCCCTCCCTTACCAAACTAACTATTCCTTCATGTCTCACTTCCACCCTATTAGATCAATACAGCTGACTGTCATATGCCTACCTGTGGTGCTAGGGATTTTTCGTTGGCGGAAGGACTGGTGCGCGGTGCACTGAGTCTCATGAGGCCAATTGAGGAATTGCTCGACCGATTAGTAGCGGTTCCAAGGTCATGAAACCCGTCAATAGACGAGAAAGCGGTATTCTGACGACATGCTCCTACATACCACATCCGATGTTCCCATTGGCGGAGGATGAGATGGTGGTCGGTCGGCCTCGATTGCAGAAGTATACCTTTTACTTATCTGCTCATTAGTACATAGACCTAAACCTACCATTCTTAAGTATCATCACATTTCCAGCCCCTCTAATATCTTCTTGTGTGAACTGCTTATCGTCCACGTTACACTTCTACGCACAAGTACTTTCATAGCAGTTACATTTATATTTGATGTTAGCGCATTTCTCTTTCTCAGAAACTTGTCTTCGTTCTTCCTGCAAGCATTTTACATCCTCTCTACTTCAGGCAAGCATTTTACATCCTTTCTACTTCAGCCATCATCAGTTATTTCACTGTCCAAACAACAAAACTGGTTCCTCTCTTTCAAATCCTTTCGAACAGCCGAGCGTGTCATAGCTCCGCTTCCTCGTTTCAGAGAGGCTAGCTTGCAACAGTTCGAATTCGCCTCGACGATTAACGACGAGGGAATGCGAGCCGTCCAGCCTGGATGTGGTTCTTAGGCCGTTTCCCTCATCCTACGATGTAAACACTGGGATGGTACCCCAAAGATCTCGAAAACGTTTTCATACTTGAACATGAGATTTAGTCTAGGCGGAGACAGAAGGGATACACAAATTCCGTCGGGGAAAAGGGGGGGGGGGGGGTGCAGGGAGCGGCGATGGTGGTGCTCGTTAGGGCATTCTGTTTCTAACGTTTTCAGAACCCTTATAACAATGCTGATCCGGAGACAAATGGCAAAACGTATCTTCTATGGTCTGCCATATGTGGCAGAATTACCATGTTATCGGCAAACTTCAGTATCTAAATTTCTTATTCCTGAACTTCAGTTTCCTTTCCGAATTTGTGCCTGGCACAGCTTGCTCACTGTACAGGCTGTACTAGGTAGGCTACAACATGGTCTCACTTCTTTCCCGACTACTGCTTCCCTTTCACCCCATTCGACTCTCAGAACTGCCTTCTATTTCCTGTACATGTAGACTGCCCTTGGCTCCCTGTATGCTAGTCGTGATATCTTCAAAAAAATTCAGTGTGTTCCAGCTGGTAATGTGAAAAGCTGAAATCGGCAAGAAATACCAACGCATGGAAACATGGGTCAGCGCATTGTCAATGCATTTGCGACAATTACTGAACATCATTTTAAGCATTTGTAACATTAATGAGGTTATTACGGTTGCTCACGCAATATACTTTCCCATAATTAATGTTATGACCTTCGGGGCGGTCTCTTCCGAGAACCTGTGGCGTTTTTTACCTGCAAGTTGCAGAGCTAGGCGCTCAAGTGGCACAGCTAGGCGCTAACGGCACCCTTCATACCCAACAGAGGAAACCCAACGCACAGAAACCAAGTATAGCCTCTTTGATGTGCGCTAATAGCTGAACGAGAGGACAGTATCGTTGCAGCTGCCACGAAGTTTCTTAACGGCATACGTTCTGTTACGGTATGCAAGCTCTATTTTCCAAACAAACCCCGCTTGTTGCTGAGCCACTTCTCTGTCATTGTCGTCCTCCGGAAGTGATAGTTATACAAGAGCTCGTTCGAGGGGTTTGTGTGTAGGGCAGGGAGCTAAAGACAGAAATGAAGTTGAGCTCTGAAGACCTGAATAGATAAATCACCGAGCGAGGTGGCGCAGTGGTTAGACACTGGACTCGCATTCGGAAGGACGACGGTTCAATCCCGCGTCCGGCCATCCTGATTTAGGTTTTCCGTGATTTCCCTAAATCACTCCAGGCAAATGCCGGGATGGTTCCTCTGAAAGGGCACGGCCGACTTCCTTCCCCATCCTTCCCTAATCCGATGAGACCGATGACCACGCTGTCTGGTCTCCTTCCCCAAACCAACCAACCAAGATAACAGTCGGAAAGAACAATCTTGTTTCGACTCCCAGTCACGTAAGCCGGCCGGAGTGGCCGTGCGGTTCTATGCGCTGCAGTCTGGAACGGGGCGACCGCTACGGTCGCAGGTTCGAATCCTGCCTCGAGCATGGATGTGTGTGATGTCCTTAGGTTAGTTAGGTTTAATTAGTTCCAAGTTCTAGGCGACTGATGACCTCAGAAGTCAAGTCGCATAGTGTTCAGAGCCATTTGAACCCAGTCACGTAAATATGTTTTATTGATCCGTATCTTATCCCTCTTCTCTAGGTCGAATGAGCTTCATGTAATATGTAAAGCGAAAGTTTTATCCATTTTGAAGGAAAACAAAATTGACAGAGATACACAGAACTTGAACAGTGACATGATATTCCACTAGGGGACAGTCCGGATAGATGTATGCTACAGCGAAACAAATGCATACTTCTGATTGATGAAGAATAAGTAATATTCAAGGTTTTGCATTACTTTGCGCATCCTCTGTATGTACGCTATGTAAATCCACTGTGCCCAGCACGCCCACTGGACAGAAGCGGTGGTAAACGAGCGTAATATTTGCTTTTGAAGTTGTGCATGATGTAACACGCCATCACGCATATTACCGAATGGCGAGCGCTGATCAGCTTTTCTAAAGCTATGGAGCACAACGGTCATTACCGATCGGCTCCGAACATAACAGAGCGCAGTGTTTTCCTTCGATCACGAGCAGTACACACAAAACCGATTAATGCGGAAACCATGTCCACAGTGTCGCAGTAATAATTCAGAAAGTCCGACTGCGGCGGTCGGCCCGCATTCGCTGGCGCGGCGCACGGATTTGACGATCATTAGTCACGAGACAAATGTTTGCGCTGTATCAGCCCATCGCGAAAGTAAATAGCCCGGATGCGATGAGGGCCTCTCCGCCCAACATTAATAGCGTAAATAATGAGCAAGGGGCAGAAGAAAAGTGATGGACGGCCTTGGCCGCTGCTTAACCCAAATGCTAATCACTACTTTGCTTTTGAGAGTTGTAATTTTGGTTCGAGCATAACACACTGGATGCAAGATGATCTACTGTTGCTTTTCTCTTCTCTTCAATTCACAGGCGGATACGCTGTTGATATGAAAACCTACTCGATATAATATTTGGTGCTTTTGCACTAACAGCTGTAGTAAGTTAATTATTTTGTAGATAATTATAAGTGAAAGACGCGGTATTGTGGATGTTCTACGATATTATTTTATCTCCTTAGCTGATTTTCATCTTACAAGGCCATCATCAGACTTTAAATTTTTGTCCTTGTCAAATAATGTACAATAATGGGGAACAGCATTTAGAAAGATGTTACACATCTAGCCTGAGGTATAAACACAGAGTAAATGTCATCTTTGACAGTGCAGTATGACCTAATTGGAAATCCTAAGCAGTAAATAAAGATAAGGGAACAAACCAGAAAAACATTAACACTAATCCTCGAAAAAAATTGCCCAAATGAGCTCTCTCTCTCTCTCTCTCTCTCTCTCTCTCTGTGTGTGTGTGTGTGTGTGTGTGTGTGTGTGTGTGTGTGTGTGTGTGTGTGTGTGATTGTGAAGATGAAGTAGAAAACATTAGCAAATAGTTACACTCAACAGAAGAGAGAATGCATGTCTAGTAAAGTAACCTAATAGCCTATATAATAGTTTAAATTAAGTTAACGATCACAATGTAAAATTAATACAAGACAAAGAGTACGGAAGAACCGCTTCAAGAACTATTACAAATTAAGTGCTTCCTCCCTCCGTTTTTCCTGCAGCAGTGAAATTTTTCAGAGCGGCGAGTCAATCGAATTATTTACGTTAAATGACATATATGTAATAGATGAAGACAACAGCCGTCACGAGAGGACAACACTTTATTTCATTGTGGTAAGCGTTTCTGTTATCGCACGGAGTTCATTCTTCGAAAAGAAAGTACATATGTTCGTAAGCTGTACGAGAATAAATGGTTCAAATGGCTCTGAGCACTGTAGGACTTAACATCTGATGGCCTCAGTCCCCTAGAACTTAGAACTACTTAAACCTAACTAACCTAAGGACATCACACTCATCCATGCCCGAGGCAGGATTCGAACCTGCGACCGTTGCGGTGCGGCTACAGACTGAAGCGCCTAGAACCGCTCAACCACAGCGGCCGGTTGTATGAGAATACTACACTTTTTTTCTACCATCATCGATTAAATAGTACAGCGGGGCCTATGTCTGATTGGTACTGAAGATCGACAACGTCACTCAATGTGGAGACCAGTGACAGAATCATTCTCAACATAGCTTGCACAAAAATTACTGCAAAAGACTTTAAACAATTGGTAATCCATTTCAATACTTCTTTGTATTTTGTCCAAAGACAAATTAATGGCTGAACACGGCACGTGTTTGGTAATTATGTCTCCCAAGAATTCTTCGCCGACTTCGCTGCTTTAGTCGATGAATATTCTGGAAAACAGTGAATAATACATACGAGTATATATGTCCAAATTCGAGGAGTGGTAAGTATTCTTTAAATGATAATTATAGTATATGTTACACGCACATATTTAATTTTATTCGAAGCCAGTGAAAAAATGCCCGCACGGGAGACACTTACAGATTAACTTAACTGTGAAGCTCAGAAGACTGAAGACAGAAGCAAGCTACCACTCATAAAACAGTAAAAATATGTTTACATTCCCTTGTTTTATTAAACGAATACCGCATGTCTCAGAGTTTCTGATTTAAAATATCTGGTATATTTCATAGGATATCAGGTTTTTATAATATCGACTTAAACGAAATTTGTGTATCCTTAATTAAAGAAGGAAAAGTCGCACATACAAAATTGAGCTAGGCTGGATCCTTGATATCAATAAGAAAAACATGTGTACTTTTATAAAAAGGAAAAAAAATCTCAGTGTGGAAGACGACGCAGAAACAAAGTAAGATAAGAGTGTCTACATGTAGCTGGAAATACACAAACTAAACTATATATTAGTTGCACGAAGAATTTCTTGTACTATAAGGAAGATGTGCACAGTATCAAACAATATATGTACATAGGAAATCACAATAAAATAAAAATGAAAGATTGGAAAAAAAAGTAAAATACTGAATTTTCAGATGTACCTGGAAATAAACAAACTAAACTGTATATTAGTTGTTCGAAGAATTTCTCGTACTAGGTCTGCATAGTATAAGTACAAAACAATATATATACATATGAAATTACAGTTCAATAAAAATGGAAGAATAGAAGGGAACGGACAGTATGGCAGGAATAAGAGAAAAGCTTAGAAGAGGGGAAGAAGTGAGCGGAATTTAAATATTTAATATTAAATCACGACTGTGGGTCAGACGTTTATTGATTTCCAGGCCTTCCAACAAATTAAATTTTTGTCCTCTGTTAACTCGAGGACATGAGACTGCGGTTCAAAGTTGCTCAGTATAACCTCGGTAAATATGGAATCATAGTAGCTAAAAGGTATTTAGACACGGTTAATTCCTCACATACTCAGGATGGAGAAAAGCGATCTAAAAGTTTTAAATAAAGCTAAAAAAAGTTTTATCAAAACCCTTCAATAGTCTAGATCGCAGTAAATGACGCCTACTTTCAGCTAATTATATAGCCATTGTCAGATCTGGAATAATAACGGAAAAATGCAATAAGTAGCGTCTGCTCGTAAAATGAGCAACGACACAACTTGTGCTACTCAGTCGACGCTCATGTAACAGACGGATCTCAGTAAAATAATGGACTATACCATCGAGACAAGGTAATGGGTATTTAAAGACGTACGAAGTAAACAGAGACGTCAATACAAAACAGAGTGTAAAATACAATGTAAACGCAATAAACCAAACTCAGTTACAGAGTCCAAACCCATCTTGCAAGTCCTTGCTGATTTACAATATTTTGCATACAGTATCGTTAACGAGTGACTTGTAAAACAACCCAAGTGATGTACAGGAGTGCTAGCAGGTCTTGTAGTAAGTGGTCCATTAAGAGTTGTAATTCTGTGTTGCCTGACAGTAGGTAAAAGTACCAGCAATAGTTTTCAAGCTTAAGTTTCTCACAGTTCAGTCTTGTGTACTGAAGAGCCTGTAGTTCCGCCCTACACTGTCGAGGATGTTACTTCGCAGTGGGTGCCCCTTTTTGGCCAGTTCTTGAAACTCTTTGTCGCGCGCTGCTGCGAATACAGAAGATTGCACATTCTTGTTTCCATCGTTTTGCCTAGCTTTGTGCACAAATTATAGAAATTTCTGTCGGATTTTTTATTTAAGCAGTTACTTTCATTGTTTTCTTTCACAATAGTTTGGAGCATTATACTACAAGCAAATGATATAAAATAAAAAGTATGAAATGGACTTACAAGTACCGGAGGCTGCTCGAATACTTTATTGTAGCAACATGACGTAACATCCCTCACGTTGTTCTATTTTTTTTTTTCTCATACAGATGGACAAAAATAGTTATACTGGTGGAGTTTTTCCCGTTTTGACTGATGCAAAAATTGAAGTGATTTTCTTTGTGAACATTTCCCATTGATATTTCAGAAGTCACTAACGCTGAAGAAGAAGAAGAAGAAGAACAATTGACAGTTTGACAAGGATTTTTCTTGCAATTTGCGAGGGGAAGATTGCGACAACCTTCAGTGATTCAGATAATGATAGAGTATTTCGCATCCACGCCTACACCCAGACTGAAAATCAACCAAACTTTGATAGAAATGTGCTTAAGCAAGGAACAGTGACTACTGATAAAAGTGAAGTTACGTTCTAATTCTTCCTTCATTATAAAAGTTTTTCAGTCTATAACAATTTATTTTTCTCCTTCATCTTCTTCTTCTTCTTCTTCTTCATGAATTAGGCTAGAAACCTGTTCCGTCTATAACTGTAGTACCATTTCAGTTTATGTAATCTTGTCGCAAGTCCTGTAGAAGAGTTATTTCAGGACTCCCTCTCAGCTACTGTTGGTTTCATTTTCTTTTTTAAGCCAATTTCAGAAGTAGTAATTCTTAAGAGCGATTGTTATGCAACACGAAAGGGAAAAATTTTAAATCTTAATGAACATGAGTTGTTAGCTTATTTTTGGAATTAATGTATAATGGTTTACCACAAGTTACCAAATGGAAACGTTGGCGTGTTATGGCCTTGGTATTTCTGCTGTAAGGTGATGTCTGAATAGGGACAGATTTTATTTTATTTTGAATAACTCATATCTTAATGAAAACAAAAAAATCAGAAAAAGCGCTGATAATTTGCATAAAATACACCCACTTCTAACTCCTCTGAGTAAGCAATTTATTTCCATTTAGAGGGCCGCTGTATAGCTACAAGTGACGAATCAGTGATTGTCGTCAAGGGAAGAAGTAGCATAAAGCAATATAACTCACTAAAACCAACCAAAAGAGCCTATAAAAATGAGCAGTTTATGACCAAAAAGGATACACACTACGTTTTTATGTGAATCAAGGAAGAAGTGAGAGACAGGAAAAGGAATTTGAAGGGTACGGTTTTGGAGAGCGAGCTGTATCGACAAATTGTACTGTATACACAATACCCTGACATGTGGTTCTAAGTATAAAAGACGGGTTGCTGACGCAACTACTTAGATGTGAAGGTGATCCACAGTAATCGAAACATGTAAAGTAATTAAAAATGTACGACTGAGACGGAACAACAAATGAGAAGTATCTTATATATCAGTACAGTAGCTGTATCTCTCAAGACGATTATCTTGGCTATAGTGAAAGTAGTATATTTTGCCTCAAACTTCCATGGTACTGAAAAGAACACAGAGTCAAGAAAGCGTAAAGGCAGAAGTAATGGGAATATACCATTTCCAGTCATTGTACGTGATCGCAGCAAAAGCATGCGTTGGGTGAACCATGCATACAGATTACATTTAACTTACACTCTTTGACAAGTGGTCAAAGAGAAGGTCTCTTCTGGGACGCAACAGAAATTGTTTTCGCCAGTGTTTCGTCGTTTTCAGTGATTTACGTGGGGCGTTGATATTGCTGGAAGACAGCCGTGCCGTAGCTCTAGGGTACATGAATGAACAGCAAGAATCAGATCCCAAAAAGAGGAACTCTATGAGAGATTAAGTAACTCTCCCAGCGAGGAGAAAGAATAATTTTTGTGTTCCTTAAAATATACATCATGGCAAGCAAGGAAAGCGCTTTTTAGAGTTCAGTGGTAAAAGAGGAAGACGAGAAACGTGTTCAAGAAACCAAATTCAATTGAGGACACATTCCAACTGTAGCGTACGCCAAGTACATTTGTGCCGCAATGCCAAACAACAGTACTTGTTACAAAAATTTCCAGTACACCTAAGTTCTAAAGTTCATACCGGAAGAGCTGTGAGCACTTGTTCCCTTTCGCTACTTTGAAATACATCTCTCCTCCTGAATAAGTGCTCATAGCCTTTCGGGTATGCATTTTAGAGCCTATGCTTGTGTTCCATACCACCTACTTCTAAAATATGGAAAGCAAATAGCTTCCAGTAGAAATTTGTTTCACAGTATCGGAGGTGACGGGCTCGTAAATCTTGAGGTATGCATTTTAGAGTTCATGTTTACTATATTTTTTTTACTTCGAATGATCATTCTTGTCATATCGCTGATCATTGGCCTTTCCTGTAGGGACACACTATTCGTGCATATAAGCCGACATAAGGTAGAACGGTGGACGCACAGCATATTAACGGTCAATAATAGTTGTCCATTACTTATTATCATGTAGTGTACGTGATACAATCTCGAGTGCATGGCATCATCTGAATGTGGCGTACTCGTAGAGGCACCTTATCAACAGGTGTCTTTCCCAAGTGTGGTTGGTGACTGGAACATTACAGGGCAGGGATGGCGAACCAATGGCGCACGTGCCATTAGTGGCAAACGACCACATAATTCGGGCACGGCTTCAAATGAGGAATTTAGGTATGTCTACCTAAAGTAACTGATTCATTTGTTTGACTGCATTTGGAGTCCTAGTACCAACGTTCATCTTGAATGGGCTATCGGTGCCGAGGAATCATATATGTTTCCAGAAAGAAATTTTCACTCTGCAGCGGAGTGTGCACTGATATGAAACTTCCTGTAGATTAAAACTGTGTGCCGGGCCGAGTATAATGACTTTTCTGGAGACTAGAAATCTACTCTGTAGGAATCAGCATGGGTTTCGAAAAAGACTATCGTGTGAAACCCAGCTCGCGCTATTCGTCCACGAGACTCAGAGGGCCATAGACACGGGTTCCCAGGTAGATGCCGTGTTTCTTGGCTTCCGCAAGGCGTTCGATACAGTTCCCCACAGTCGTTTAATAAACAAAGTAAGAGCATATGGACTATCAGACCAATTGTGTGATTCTCAATGGAGAGAAGTCCTCCGAAGTAAGAGTGATGCCGCAGGGGAGTGTCGTAGGACCGTTGCTGTTCACAATATACATAAATGACCTTGTGGATAACATCGAAAGTTCACTGAGGCTTTTTGCGGATATTGCTGTAGTATATCGAGAGGTTCTAACAATGGAAAATTGTACTAAAATGCTGGAAGATCTGCAACGATTTGACGTATGGTGCACGGAATGGCAATTGAATCTCGATGTGGACAAGTGTAATGAGCTGCGAATACATAGAAAGAAAGATTCTTTATCATTTAGCTACAATGTAGCAGGTCGGCAACTGGAAGCAGTTAATTCCATAAATTATCTGGGAGTACGCATTAGGAGTGATTTAAAATGGAATGATCATATAAAGTTGATCGTCGGTAAAGCAGATGCCAGACTGAGATTCATTGGAAGAATCCTAAGGAAATGCAACCCGAAAACAAAGGAAGTAGGTTACAGTACACTTGTTCGCGCATTGCTTGAATATTGATCACCAGTGTGGGATCCGTACCAGATAGGGTTGATAGAAGAGAAAGAGAATATCCAACGGAGAGCAACGCGCTTCGTTACAGGATCATTTAGTAATCGAAAGCGTTGCGGAGATGATAGATAAACTCCAGTGGAAGGCTCTGCAGGAGAGACGCTCAGTAGCTCGGTGCGGGCTTTTGTTGAAGTTTCGAGAACATACCTTCATCGAGGAGTCAAGCAGTATATTGCTCCCTCCTACGTATATCTCACGAAGAGACCATGAGGACAAAATGAGAGAGATTAGAGCCCACACAGAGGCATACCGACAGTCTTTCTTTCCACGAACAATACGAGAGTGGAATAGAAGGGGGAACCGATAGAAGTACTCAAAGAACCCATCGCCACACACCATCAGGTGGCTTGCGGAGTATGTATGTAGATGTAGACTCGAACGCGGGACCTTTGCCTTTCGCGGGCAAGTGCTGTACCAACTGAGCTACCCAAGCACGACTCACGACCTGCCCTCACACATTTAATTTCACCAGTACCTCGTCTCCTACCGTCCAAACCAGTGAGGACGGATCGTGAGTCGTGCTTGGGTAGCTCAGTTAGTAGAGCACTTGCCCGCGAATGGCAAAGGTCCCGAGTCCTAGTCTCGGTACGACACACAGCTTTAATCTGCCAGGAAGTTTCATCATATGCAATAAAAACAACGCCAATTGCCGCTATATACGTTTATTTCTAGGCAACCAGTTTCGACGTTGCTTAGAAATAAACCTATATAACGGCGATTGGTATCGGTTTTATTGAACATTGAACAGCCGTAACCCCATACTCCACCAGAAGATGGAGTTACATTCAAATTATCATATATGTTGTAGATGACACATGTTGTTGTTGTCGTTTTCAGTCCTGTGACTGGTTTGATGTAGCTCTCCATGCTACTCTATCCTGTGCAAGCTTCTTCATCTCCCAGTACCTACTGCAACCTACAGCCTTCTTAATCTGCTTGGTGTATTCATCTCTTGGTCTCCCTCTACGATTTTTACCCTCCACACTGGCCTCCAATACTAAATTGGTGATCCCTTGATGCCTCAGACCATGCCTTCCAAACGGATCCCTTCTTCTAGTCAAGTTGTGTCATAAACTTCTCTCCTCCCCAATCCTATTCAACACCTCCTCATTAGTTATGTGATCTACCCATCTACTCTTCAGCATTGTTCTGTAGCACCACATTTCGAAAGCTTCTATTCTCTTCTTGTCTAAACTACATGGCTACACTCCATACAAATACTTTCAGAAACGGCTTCCTGACCCTTAAAATCTATACTCGATGTTGACAAATTTCTCTTATTCAGAAACGCTTTCCTTCCCATTGCCAGTCTACATTTTATATCTTGTCTACTTCGACCATCATCAGTTATTTTGCTCCCCAAACAGCAAAACTTCTTTACTACTTTAAGTGTCTCATTTCCTTATCTAATACCGTCAGCATCACCAGATTTAATTAGACTACATTCCATTATCCTCGTTTTACTTTTGCTGATGTTCATCTTATACCCTCCTTTCAAGACACTGTCCTTTCCGTTCAACTGCTCTTTCAAGTTCTTTGCTGTCTCTGACAGAATTACAATGTCATCGGCGAACCTCAAAGTTTTTATTTCTTCTCCCTGGATTTTAATATGGATTTTAATACCTACTCCAAATTTTTCTTTTGTTTTTCTTTACTGCTTGCTCAATATACAGATTGAATAACATCGGGGAGAGGCTACAACCCTGTCTCACTCCCTTCCCAACCACTGCTTCCCTTTCATGCCCCTCAACTCTTATAACTGCCATTTGTTTTCTATACAAATTGTAAATAGTCTTTCGCTCCCTATATTTTACCCCTGCCACCTTCAGAATTTTAAAGAGGGTATTGCAGATATTGGATCGCATTCACTCAATGTAAATCAGGGTGCACTCAGATTCATTGGTAGTACTACACCATCATCCAGTACTAGATCGCATAAATTGGCAGCTATTACAATAACGACGAGTTCCGACCTCTACCGACAAGTACCGTGCTGCCACATTGTGGCGGCGAAACACTATTCAAATTTCCCTTTTTATTTGTGCGCTTATGTCACATGCTGCAAGACATAGTTAGCACCATTTTTAAACTTGTGTTTGTTACCGAACATGGCTAGTTTGGCAAAGAAGCAACAAGATAAGTTAACAGAGTTCGACGTACAGAGAATTTCAAATTTGATGGTCAGAGAAATGTGGAATGATTAATAAAAGCAATAAAGTGGTGTGTATTTTATGTTCCGCGGCAGTATGTATGCAGAACATCGTCTGTAAAACGGCACTAAGACTCAAATTACAAATTTCTTTCTCAAAGAAGCGAACCAGAGCAAAAGAAATTCACTGCATGTGCTATTAAAGACAGGAACTGACAGTCAGCATTTATGATTAAGTATCTTACCAAGGATCGCTACACCACTGTCGCAAGTTTCTCGACAGCAGAGATCATTCCCTGGCTGGGTAAAATTTTAGTGACAGGGAATTTTTGAAAGAAGTCTGATTAATGTGTGCCTCCCATTACTTTCTGAAAATTTTGAAAATAAGAGTTAGATGACAGAGCGTATCAAAGATGCTCCTTTATCTAGAAACACAAAAAAGACAGAATCCCAAAACTGGCTGAAAATGTAAAAGAACTAAAAAAAATGACACCAGGTCCTCTATTTATATTCGCTGCTCCTTGACGAAAGTACATATATAACTACATCTACCCGTTTAGGTGACTTAGCCCGACATTGTGTTTAATGACATCAAAGAAGAACTGATTGCGATAACATCGTTGCCAGTAACTATTTAGGTCCTAGATATTTATGCAGCTATGAAAAATTCGTTGACTGGAAAAGAAATAGATTTAGGCAACACTTCTTCGGTGACAACTGCTGGTGCTGAGGCAAAAAATGGTTTTACTAATTCATTCCAAGCATACTTTGGACAGTCTATTTTTGAAATCCATTGTGTCATACATCAACAAACCTTGTGTGCGAAAGATAGTTTCGCTTCCCATCATAACATAATGACCACAGTCACGAAAATAGTGGACCTAATATTGTTGCAAGCTTCTAATAAAAGAAATGTTGAGGCATTATTAGATGAAGTGAATTCGATGTACAATAGTTTGTTGAAGAATAACAATGTTCGATGGTTGAGCAGCAGCAACGTACTTCTAAGTTTTGTAGATTGTTTGGAAGAAATGAGGCTGTTTTTACAAAATGAGGGTACAATCGTGCTTTATTCACAGTTAATGGCTTACAAAGTTGATGTTTTTAACGGACATGTGCGAGCGTCTCACTGAGGTGAATGTAAAGCTTCAGGGCACAATAAGAAAAGATCTTATTCGCGCTTTTGAGGCTAAACTGCAACTTTCTTGTAACGATATTGTCTCCAGAAACAACAAGTTTTTTTCCCAAATTTGAAGAAATTAGTAGCTATTTGGAATTACACGGAAAGCCAGGAAAAAAACAAACACTGAGGAATTTTCTTTGCTAATACAGTCTTCAATCGAAGAACATTCATAGAGATTTCCTCAGTTTAAAGAGTTATCGGAATTACTAAAATTTATTATGTATCCAGATCTGACTTCAGTAGATAAACTGACTTGTCTAAATTTCATTGGTTGGAAACTGAAGAAACTTAAATGCAGCTGATTGATTTCCAGTCTAGTTCAGTAAGGACCCAAAAATTTATCGAAAAAATAAAAGAATTGGGAGTAAACGATTTAGATAGACTATCAGGCAGTATGACCACAAATGCTGACACTAAATAATGGAAACGTGAAATTCAATTCCAGATATACGTAACTGCTTAAAGATTAGCTGTACTCACGATATTTTCATCTACTTGTGCCTGTGAGTCGTTATTTTCTGAAGTGAATAACATTAAAGACTCGCAAAGAAACCGTTTGTCAGATGAATCGTGTAGAGCTTGCATTCTGCTAAAAGTTACCAAGCATGCACTTACTGTAAATTATTTGTCGTCGAATTTGCAACTGCAGATATCACTTAATTTTTGTTTCATTTAGATAAATTAAAATGTTTATTTCATGATTGCTTTACAAAAGGTGCGTTTCTGTCTGCGAATAAAGGGTATTAATGTGGAAGTAGGCTATTTAATTTTTTCATTAATCGGCAGAGCTCAAATTTCTATACACTATCAAATCTTAAAATATGTATGCATTGTGCTCTGTAATATGTCTATATGTCCACAATGTAAGCAATAAAAAGAGTAATATGCGGTATCAAATTTTAGTTCCACGATTACTTTGATGTAGGTCACAGAGATGCACATCAATTGCTCATCACAACTGTCAGTGAAGTGAAATAAAAATGCTTGCAGAAATAGCAATGAATCTGCTAACATCGAAATAACTACATGACTAAAAATGAATGTATATATATATATATATATATATATATATATATATATATATATATACAGAAATAGAAATGCAGATATTTTTATATGTGGTACCTTAACATGTAAACACATCAGTTTGTGGGTTGTTTTCTTCTCTGCATCGAACAGTCTTTCCAAAAAAAACAAGACTAACTTTACGATCTGATGTTTACTGAATGATCGTAAGTGCATCACTAAAGGGACTACGCCTGTCAGTATAGACCAACCGTTTAGCGTCGAAGTTTAACATTTCAATACGTAACCTTCTGCCGAGGGGAAAATAGGCACTAATGGCTTGCTCTTGCCACATGTACTTGTAGATGCTAACCAAACTAAAACATACTACTCCTAATAGCTACAATTATTTGTCTGCTGATGAAGTAAATACTGATGTGGTGATATTCAGTACACCATCCTCGGTCACATATAATGGCAGAATACACTCTCTAGAGAAAGCGCTAGTTGGCCCAGCAAGGTTATGTAAATACAGGAACAAAAAATTAGGCACGCCATAGCCATATTAGACATTTCTTTGGAAAAGAGGCACGTAGATATACAGAGGTTCACCAACCATCCAAGCTATAAGAGGAGGAGAGTTGAGAGTGAAGTACCTTTCACGACACCCCGTAATGTGTCTCATGCAGTATACCTATTGGTGTTGACGCAGTAATATCTTCCTTGTATTGCTGGCACACGCAGAGCAGGACATGAAAGGGCATAAATTACGGCAGTAATCGGTAGCCGAACGTGCTGATAGGCGTCTGGTCGCCGTTTGGTCGCACCGCCGTGGAGAATGGTCGCCTCGGCGGAACGCGGCCTGTTGTCGGACGATTACGCTCGCTCCGGTGGCCGCGCGGACGGATTTAGGAGGCTCGGGGGCGAGGGATGTAGCGACGCGTCGCCGTAAACACGGCGCCACGCATCGCCGTCCCTCATCCGGCGGTGGCGGCGGCGCGGCCGGCCGGTCGGTTCGCGTCAGCCTGTTCCGTGTTGCTTTTTTGTCGCCTCTCGGGAAATAACATTCTCGCAAATCTGCGCCACGCTGCATCCAACGGCTGTAATTAATCCGAAAAAATATGGCTGTGTATTTACATTTCTGGGGAATGCGTCCTGTATCAACAGCGAAATGCGTGTTCTGAATGCCGGCAACGTGTGTGGCCCGGAATCTCTGTGTCATTGGGTTTTTTTTAATGTCCTAAGGCCAGATTTGAGAAATTGCGTAGAGGGCTGTTCACAGTTATTTTGAATACGAGTAATCTCTCACGATGTAAATCAATAACAAGGAAGTCATTTTGTGTCGTCTCACTGTGCTACAGTGTGTATTGAACACAGCTTTTTAATGCTGTCCACATATACATGATAACAGCCATTACTCACCTTTGCTAACTCTGTCTCTTTAATGGTGTAGTTCTGTCAGTCTCACTTTTCGATAGTACGTGTACAACTTAGGTACATTTGTGAGGAATCAGTATTTTTTATATACACTACTGGCCATTGAAATTGATACACCAAGAAGAAATGCAGATGATAAACGGGTATTCATTGGACAACTAAATTATACTAGAACTGACAAGTGATTACATTTTCGCACAGTTTGGGTGTATAGATCCTGAGAAATCAGTACCCAGAACAACCACCTCTGGCAGTAATAACGGCCTTGATACGCCTCGGTATTGAGTCAGATAGAGCTTGGATGGCGTGTACAGGTACAGCTGCACATGCAGCTTCAACACGATACCACAGTTCACCAAGAGTAGTGACTGGCGTATTGTGACGAGCCAGTTGCTCGGCCACCATTGACCAGACGTTTTCAATTGGTGAAAGATCTGGAGAATGAGCTGGTCAGGGCAGCAGTCGAACATTTTCTGTATCCAGAAAGGCCCGTACAGGACCTGCAACATGCGGTCGTGCATTATCCTGCTGAATGTAGGGTTTCGCAGGGATCGAATGAAGGGTACAGCCACGGGTCGTAACAAATCTGAAATGCAACGTCCACTGTGCAAAGTGCCGTCAATGTAAACAAGAGGTGACCGAGACGTGTAACCAATGGCACCCCATACCATCACGCCGGGTGGTACGCCAGTATGGCTACGACGAATACACATATCCAATGTGCGTTCACCGCGATGTCGCCAAACACGTATGCGACCATCATGATGCTGTAAACAGAACCTGGGTTCATCCGAAAAAATGTTTTGCCATTCGTGCACCCAGGTTCGTCGTTGAGTACATCATCGCAGGCGTTCCTGTCTGTGATGCAGTCATTGGATCTCGACCAACGCGAGCAGCAATGTCTCGATACGATAAACCGCAGTCGCGATAGGCTACAATCCGATCTTTATCAAAGTTGGAAACGTGATGGTACGCATTTCTCCTCCTTGTGTATGAGAAATCGGCTGGTAACTTTCCTCATGTCAGCATGTTGTAGGTGTCGCCACCGGCGCCAACCTTGTGCGAATGCTCTGAAAAGCTAATCATTTGCATATCACAGCATCTTCTTCCTGGCGGTTAAATTTCGCGTCTGTAGCACGTTATCTTCGTGGTGTAGCAATTTTAATGTCCAGTAGTGTGTTTCCTTTCTTGAATACTGGTGTGACCTGTGCTACTTCCAGTCTTTAGGAACAGACCTTTCGTCAATCGAGCTTGGTCCTATGGTGACGCTTCAGGGAGAACGGTGGACGTACAACGTAGTACGTGCAGCGGCGCTCGACTGTGACAGGGGATGTATGCTGCAGCTTTGCTTGCTGTGATCCTCTTTGATTTGCCTATTCGTCCGTCGTATAGTGAATGTTTGGTCCTGTGGCGACGCTTCTGGGAGAACGCAGGAGGCAGGGCACAGTACGTGCAGCGGGTTTTGGCTGCGGCTGCAGCGGCGCGGTGCCTTCCACCTGTCCGCGAGGCGGGTTCACGGCCGCCGCTGCCCATTCACGCGGCTGCGCGCCAAGGCCGGGCAGAGCCGAGCCGCTACAGCACGGCGTGGCTTGGCTGCAGGCTGTGCGAGCCGCCTGCCTCTGGCCGCAGTTGCACGGCTGCCGTCGCTCGCGTGGCGTGCAGTCGGATTCTCTGCCGCGTGCGGTCCACGTGGAAACGGCGCGACACGTGGCCACCCTACCCTGCCCTGTTACGAAAGTACTCTCCGGTCAGTAACATTCGGAGGACGACAATAGGGAGTGTTTTGTATAAACGACGACGTCAAACCAACACCCCACCCCTCCGCCCCGCCTCTTTCCCACCTGCGAAGTGTGATGACAGCGGGCAGTTCTGTGAAACCAACCAATTCTCAGAGTCGTCACGTGATCAGAATCTACCGGTGTAACAATTACTTGCGGAGCTTTCGAAGCAGGCAGTTTACGGTAAGTCTTACAACAATAATCTGCGTTCTTCCACTTATTACTCGTCGTGACCAATGCAACGCTAAAGTGCATTTGCGGTTCCCGGTGATTCGCGTTGCGTGTTCATGTCGGCAACCCGCTGACGTTGTTCTGGTGATAGTGTAAGTAGGCTGTTTAGGTTTTTATATTGGCAACGCCTCGTAGCGCTCTGTATGAACATCACTGGCTGTGCTGTGTGCAGTCTGTGGCTAGTTTGCGTTGTTGTCTGCCATTTAGTGTTGATCAAATAGGTAAAGAGCGAAATGTCTGAGTGCATTCAGTTCTGCTCAGCTGTTTGAAAATCAAAGAATGTAAGAGGTTTATCAGCACAGCAATTAATTAGTTTTTCTAAGGGGACGTTTCAATAGTATAACCTAGCCAAGGAGAACTGCTGAACATCAGTTTTCTTTCGGCAAGCGATACGAATTGATACACTTGTCGTACAGTGAGCAGTAGAATAACTTTAAGCGATCTGTTTATTATGATTTTTAAGCTTAGTTACTGACTTTCACATTTGTTTGGCGTATGAAAAAAAAAGTTAGATGTGCTGACAAATCTGTATCGTAGCCCGAGGCCTAGGTTAGGCTGCAAGGTTATAACTGGCCTAGTCGGCGAAGCCAACGAACCTCTGTACTGTAATACTATTACAATAACAGGCTTACATGTACCGTAACCCGAGGTACACAATCATCACTGCGTTAATCTCTTCTATGTCTTCTTTCTGATTTTGCTGCAAATTCTGAGGATATGTAAAACGTCCCAGTCCATGCTTATGGTGCTGCAATTTTAGCGACATTTGTTTCTGTATGAAAAACAGTCTAGGTTGTAAATGAAAGCAGAAGCTTTATTTACCTGTTTCGCCTTTTTGAGTGATCTTCAAAATAATTTGGAGACTGCGAGTAATGCATTAGTCAATAATAGCCGAAATTTTGGTATACACTTTCGGCGAAGGCATACAGCAATCCCACGATAGAGCCACGCTTAAAATCTTCAAGTCTTACGTATTATGTATTCACGACTACTACAATCACTGTTGCAATATTTATGTTGTAACATTTTAAGCGTGGCCTTATCTTAGTACTTCTGTACACCTTCACCGAAGGTGTATACCTAAAGTTTGGCTCTTTATCATTAATGCGTTTTCGCAGTTCCCAAATAAATACCAAAGATGTCTCAAAAAGCTGAAATACGTAAATAAAACTCCTAATGTCATTGGCAACCTAGACTGGTTCTTTGAGTGAAAAAATATCCGACGATTTGGTTTAATTATAGCCTAATTGCACAACATACCAGCAACCTTTATTTAGGGAATATAGGAAACTATGGGTGAGCATTCCGGTCCGCTACCGACAGCTGACTTACGATTCGCCGTATTCAGTTCCCATCTTTCAAAACGCGTGTTGTTACCAGTATCGGCACTCAACGCAACAGCTGCGGGACACCATAATGCGCTTTTACCCCAATGCTACGTTGCTGACGTCATAGGAAGTAACTATGGCCTTTCCATCCTTGCCATTAGCAACAATACGGAGATCCATGCCGCCTAAGGGTTTCGGTTACTAGAGCAGGTGCTCCCTTCGTGTGATAATCTAAATTAGAGTGTTACAGTGATTAACGATCTCACATAGGGTGAGCAACTTTTACAATTGAATTTTACTGACGACAGCTACCAGACAACTTTTCCGCGTTCGGTGAAAGTAACGTTTCCCATTTCTGAAAGAACACTGTTCAGAATGAACCCTCCCATTATTCCACTTTTAAATCAGTCAAAGAATGTAGAGGATTTGCTCGTAGTGAATGTGAAATTATTAATTCAGGAATGTAACCTCGTTGTTACAAAAAGAGGTCTTGATACTACTAGTAGCCAACAGCTTTTCCCTTCCTACTATGAACTTGTATTATAGAGGTATTGTGACGGAGAAGTTGCAGTTTTCAGACAAGATAACTGAATGGAGACTACAGTAGGATGTAGTACGAGAACATTGCTTTTTCCACTATTTTCAGCTGTCACAACTCTATGTGCTGCCACTGCAGTGTGGGGACCATAGGTAATGTCGTAGCTAACCGTCGTGTACTGATATAAGCAGTCGTGTGCACAAAACTCCGAATCTCCTCCTCTATATCTGGAGTTGTCGATCATGCTCTTCCTATCTCCCGACCAGGATATGTAAACTTCCCATGAACGAATAGACTGCAATGGAGACGTTTAAATGTCTTCCGGACCGGACCCCTTCGCTGTGGGCACCTCTCCTGGTACAAACGACACGAGCAAATGCAGTACTGCCTTCTGCCATCTCCTGATCTGAGCAAATTTCTAACGCCAAACACAAAACTCGAGGTAGCTTTCGCCACAGAACTGACTGTCCTCGGAAAAGGTGACTAACCCCTACGAATGCGTGGAATCGATAGCATATATCGGAGTATGTTTTCTTTACTTACTACAACTTGTTTACTTTCTGCGCCCATAGGGGCAGCCGGCACAGCGCCACCTTGCGCCGGTTTGGTAGAGCTCTTCGGGGCAATCCTGTGCTGGAGCGAGTTATGACACTACTACCGATGATGGAGTAGGTGTGGTACATTGCCACATTAGTCCACGTTATGACGAGTGAGAAAGTTATCTTGGAGCCATTCTACTTTCGGTGCGTTTTATACAGTCAGGCCTGGCTATTAACTTGGCGAAGCACCTTGGGAAGGCAGTTAGCCGGAGTGTATTAAGTTTGGCACAGGTTAAGAATTCTTTGGTATAGGACCATGGAAAATTATTCGGCAGGAACGTTTTTTTCATAGCTTCAGCTCTCACCCGAAACCGAGTGAAGTGGTGCAGTGGTTAGGACACTGGACTCGCATTCAAGAAGACGACGCTTCAAACCCGCGTCCGGCCATTCTGATTTAGGTTTTCCGTGATTTCCATACCTCGCTGCAGGCCAATGGCGGGATGGTTCCTTTGAAAGGGCACGGCCGAATTTGTTCCCCATTCCTCGCTAATCCTATGGGACCGATGACCTCGCTGTTTGGTCTCGTCCCCAGAGTCAACCAACCAACCAACCATATCACCCGAAAATCGGCACTGAAGATTTACCTCTTCTGTTTGCCATGGATGGTATACTTCATGTGCATTTGGGGCTGTGGGAGTTACCGATGTTTGTAGTGTACGTTTCATCTCGCGTTGGTCGGTTGCTAACTGTCGAGTATCGTGTTTAATATTTTTATTATCTCAGCTGTGGCCCATTTGTAATTGTCGTTTTTCGGTTATTGTGACAATTTAGGAGGTACCAACGGAGAACATAGTTTTAGCACCACTTAACCACTGCTGCCCTTTATTTATATTCTGCTGTAAACTATTGAGTGTTTTCTGGACATAACTGGCATATGAAGCCTTGGGTTATTTAATGAAGTGTAATTGGAATCTCGCAAAACGTTGTAGCCAAGACTTACTAGTTGTTTAATTTGGTGATATAACAACGTAAATGCCCTTTTTGTGTTCTTCACTGTGTGTTACATTTATGCATGCACAATTCGTTATCCTAACTAATTCTTGCTGCTATTCCAAGGCTCCAGTGGACTTGTTACGTCATCGCCTGTGGGCTCAATTATTTTAAAATCTTGAACATGGCAGCGGTCGACAATTGCAGAATTATGGCCACAATGGGAATCATACAGCCAGCCAGTGCACGTCAAAATTTTATTCAAACTTTTACGTAGGTTTCGAGAAATACAAACCTGTCCTCCTCGTAAGAAGTAATCCGACGTGTTACATATTGTGTGAAGAATGAAACGAAGTCGTAAGGGTTAATCAACAGTAAACTGATGCCTATAAATGCTATGGCATAGCCAGAAGGCTTAATCACCAGTAAAAATGATCCGTGTAAAATCTAAGGCAGACGAGCGTCGTACACAAAAAACCAATGCCTTAGCATTTATACGGATCAATTTACTGTTGACTTAGTTTTACGACTTATTTTCTCTTCTCATGCGGTACGTAATAGGTGTAATTACTTTTGTTGAGGGACACACCGCCGTTTCACTGTTTCATTTTTTATTTAAGTACAAACCAAGTTTCCGCCGTTTATGCCGTTATCAAGTATTTGCTAAAAGCAAAAATTGCATACAGGAAGACAACGTAAAGTTCAAAAGATGTAAAAGTCTTAAACAATAAATGTAAATTGGTGTAAAATTCCGAAATATGTACTTACATTTTACAGGGTAACATATATTGCGGGACACTTATCATGATGTCAAGCTCAAAGTTGGCCATAAATTAAGAAAAATATTGACTCTCTACGAAGTGCCAGATGTAAAATCACCATCTTGTAACAGATCAGTAAATAATGGGAGCACATTATATTTAGTGAAAACAGGATCACGCTGCCAAACAAAAGATGAGCAGATGTCCTTAAAACGTAATGATAGTGAAATCAAAGAGTACTCGTATTATTAGTACAACAACTGAATACCAAAAAGACAAAGTGTCAGATGTATGATTGTTAATGTTAAATATCTTCAGGTATATATATTATTATCTTTGGAATGGCACTGTGCACAACTATCTATGCAATAAACATGTATACATCAGATCGTGAACTGTCTATCGAAACCTAGGTAAAGGTTTGAATAAACTTCTGACGTGCAACTAGTTGGCAGTTCTGTCAGAAGCATGTTTCTTTAATTGTTCAGAAGTAATGGTTATTTAATGAATTCAACGAGTTATTCACTGCTTAGTCGTTTACAAAAATGGTACAACAAGTGAGCTGATGAAAGTTTGTTGTCTTATTAAAAGTTGGGACATGCTTTTCAAGAAATTCCATGTTGAGAATTTTGTCATTTTTGTAGATGGCCAAGCTAACAGAATAGTTTGTGCAGATATCTTGGTTAAGAATTGTGCATATTCACGGTCTAGCACTACTGTAACATACCCGGCTTCTTCCCTCGTGTGGGTAGAGAAACTTTCCAGTGAACATCAGTTATTTCAAAGCCATAACTCGGAAACGAAGCACTTCCGGACACCTGTTCAAACTTTTTTTATTTTCTACGTATGTGGAAAACATACCTGAAATTATGCCCTCTGTTTCTGAAAGAACCTTTGTTTCGAATCTCCGTTGGTCTATCATGGATAGGAGGCAACAGCTGGTTAATTAATTCTCAGTATCAATGAAATTCGCCAGCAGTCATGTAACTAAGATGTTATTTTATTTTATTTTGAAGACAACCAGTACCGGCATTCCACTATGCCATGTTCAGGCCCCATATGCATATCTCAAAGTAAACGATAATTCCATACAGTGCCATACATCCCTGGATTTCGTGAATACAAACTGTTTCATAAGTGCTTTATTGGAAGACTTTGTTGCTACCAAGTCTTCGAATGAAACACTTGTGAACCGGTTTGAATTCACGAAATCCAGGTCCGAGCGAGGTGGCGCAGTCGTTAGCACACTGGACGCGCATTCTGGAGGAAAACGGTTCAATCCCGTTTCCAGACACCCTGATTTAGGTTTTCCGTGATTTCCCTAAATCGCTCCAGGCAAATGTTAGGATGGTTCCTTTGAAAGGCCATGATCGACTTCCTTCCCCATCCTTCTCTAATCCTATGAGACCGATGACCTCGCTGTCTGGTCTCTTCCACCAAATCAACCCAACCCAACGAAATCCACAATATATGGCAGTGTATGGCATTATCGTTTATTCAGAGACATGCATACGCTCCCTGAAGATGACGTAGTGGAATGCAGAAACTCACTCACACTCACTCACTGGTCAACCGGACTTTAGACTCCATTAGCGCAGCAACGTATTTTCGCCATCTGTCCCTGTCTTGGGCTATTTCCTTCCATTCACCTTAAATACCTAGGCTCCTCAAATCAGCCTTCACATTGTCCTCCCATCTACGCCTCGGTCTCCCCACAGGACGTTTTCGCTCTAAGTGCCCTACCAGTACCCTGCGCGCTCCCCATCCATTCGAGCTACGTGACCCGCTCATCGCAGGCTACGTGATTTAATAATACTGATTATGTCAGGGCTTGAATAGAGTTCGTGAACCTCTTCGTTATACAGTTTCCGCCACTCTCCGCTAATGCCATCCCTTTTTGCCCCGAACGTTTCCCTCAGAATTTTGTTTTCAAATACTCGAAACGGCTTTTCATTTTGCACAGTGAGAGACCAAGTCTCACACCCATACAGCGTAACTGCAGAAACTAGTTATTAAAATAAAATAAAATAAATTACTTTTGAATACATTATGGGAAGGGCAGTGATCAATGTCTTACAAATATTTACTATTACAAACAGTATTGATCACGATTTATATATCAAGGTGACCGGTTTCGACCACTACTGTGGTCATCTTCAGACCATAGAGTAGGAACCTCATTCTGATGGAGATGGGGTTCGATTCCCGGCGGGGTCAAGGATTTTCTCTGCCTCGTGATGACTGGGTGTTGTGTGATGTCCTTAGGTTAGTTAGGTTTAAGTAGTTCTAAGTTCTAGGGGACTGATGACCATAGATGTTCAAGTCCCATAGTGCTCAGAGCCATTTGAACCCACTTCTAGTGATTCTCCAACAGAATGAGGTTCCTACTCTATGGTCTAAAGATGACCACAGTAGTGGTCGAAACCGGTCACCTTGATAAATAAATCGTGATCAAGACTGTTTTGAATAAAAAAAAAAAAAATCTTAGTCACACGTCTGTTCGAGAATTTCATTGATATTGACAATTTATTTCGAACTGACTTTCCCCAAAGGTAATGGGGCGTTACACCCTTAAAAATGAGATTTTCCGGCGAATCGGGTCATCCGTTAACAATAAACATCACGGCGCCGCATCACTGGTTTGTGAGGAAGTGGCTTTGCGGCAGGTGTGCGGTTCCGCCGCAGCGAGCCCCCATTAGCATTGTGGTACTGACGAGTACGCCACTCAGGGCGAACGTGTAGCGAGAGGAGAGGAACAGCGAGGCAGGTTCCGCACGGTAGCCGCGCCGGCCCGGGTTCTCACGAGCGGTTGTGCGCGGCTCGGCATGTTCCAAGGCCAGCCGGCGGCCGGGCCGAGGTTGGTACCAGAGACGGCAGCCTGCGCTGCGCGTTCTGGGAACAAGGAGCGCAGCGGGCCGGGCCGCGCTCTGCCCTGCTAATGGACCGCCCGCCACTTCGCAGACGCCGAGCCCCGCTCTCCCGGCGTCATCCCACGTCACTGCGGCGTAGCGCTTCTAAGGCTCCATTAACCTGCCACGGGCTCTCCGTTAGCTCATCGATCCGCGTATCGCGAAAACCGCCGGCAAACACTTGCTGTACTCCGCGAATGTGCTACCGTCTTCTCCCGACTCGGTGCGATCTCTCGCGAGGTAACGATATTGCAGTGTCTGTGTGATCCCGAATTACGATGCAAAGTGTCTTCGGCCATGCATGTGTGTAACATTGCATCGTTATTCGGAATAAAACACGCACTGCAATATTGTATTTATCCGTCGAAACCGCGCTAGCAAATTTCAAGTAAAATGTCCCCCTATACAGGAATATACGAGTACATAATGAATGTACGAGTACAGGTGTGGTCAAAAAGTCAGAATAAATTTGAAAACTTAATAAACCACGGAATAATGTAGATAGAGAGGTAAAAATTGATACACATGCTTGGAATGACATGGGGTTTTATTACAACAACAACAAAAAAAAAAAGTTCACAAAAGGTGCGACAGATGGCGCTGGACAGCAAAACGTCAGTGAGAGTCGTTTATAAAAGGAGCTGTAATGAGAGGGAGAATCAGATGCACCAGCAGTCGCAGCATGTTGACGTTAGCTGAAAAGGCGCTTTTAGTGAAGCTGTATTTTCAGAATGGGGAATGTGCTAGTTCAGCGTTAAGATCCTATTGCCATAGGAAGGGGATTCGAACGGGTAAAGGTCCGTTGACAAATGCAGCTGTGGCGAAAATGATTTCGAAGTTCGAAACCACGGGTTGTTTAGACGAACTCAAGGCGTAATGGCTGCTGAGACAGTTGAGGAAGAAGTGGAGACTGTAGCGGGTTCGTCTATGCACGGGGAAGTCAGCGCTCGTGCAGTCGCACGTTGCACCGGCATTCCATACACTGCTGTTTGGTTGGCACTGAGGCGTACCCTCCGATACTTTCCGTACAAAATCTATCGGCATCATGAACTGTTACCTGGCGATTTAGTGAAGCGGAGGGCATTTGCAGTGTGGGCGTTTCAAAAGATGGCGGAAGATGACGATTGGTTGAGTAACGTGTTGTGGACAGACGAAGCTCATTTCACGTTCCGAGGGTCTGTCAACGCCCACAACTACAGAATTTGGGCTACCGAAAATCCTAGAACTGTCGTGGAAACTCCATTGCACAAAGTCACGGTATGGGTTGGATTAACCACATCTACCGTTATACGGCCTTTTTTCTTCGAGGAAATTCGTGATTCTGGTTTGTAACTGCTACCGTGACGGGTGAGAGGTACGCCGATATGTTGCAGAATCGCATCATCCCCAACCTGACTGATAAACACCTGCTGGAAAGTACGATGTTTATGCAAGATGGCGCTCCACCCCATATTGCTAGCCGCGCGAAAGATCTCTTGCGCGCGTCCTTTGGTGATGATCGGTCTCAGCCTCCTCTTTCGTCATGCTTGGCCTCCCAGGTCCCCAGACCTCAGTCCGTGCGATTATTGGCTATGGGGTTACCTGAAGTCGCAAGTGTATCGTGATCGACCGATATCTCTAGGGATGCCGAAAGACAACATCCGACGCCAATGCTTCTCCATAGCTCCGGACATGCTTTACAGTGCTGACACATTGGGCGTTTCCTGTAAAGAATATCATCTTTGCCTCGTCTTACTTTGTTATGCTAATTATAGCTATTCTGATCAGATGAAGCGCCATCTGTCGGACATTTTTTTAACTTTTGTATTTTTTTGGTTCTAATAAAACCTCATGTCATTCCAAGCAAGTGTGTCAATTTGTACCTCTCTATCTACATTATTCCGTGATTTATTCAGTTTTCAAATTTATCCTGACTTTTTGATCAACTGGTAGTTGACGACATATGGAAGTTTGGATATAGCTGCGAGTCGAGCTCGGGTAGGCAAATGGTAAGGCAACCACTCGCGATTAGCGGGAAAATCGGATTCGAGTCCCGGTCCGGCACAAATTTTCATTGTCGTCATTCCGTTCTGCAGCTGAAGTCCACATTCGCAATTGCGAATACATTTCATGATTTTACTTTTCTCCAGTTTGAAGCTTCTAATGCTCGACTCAGCGTTTACAAAAAATTATATTTTAATTTAATGTGCCCTAGAGTGCGGCATTTGTATCCATACAAACACTAAGGAGCCACAGAAACTGGTACACCTGCCCAATATCGCGGCATGGACTGGACTGATGTCTGCTGTAGTATCGGAGGGAATTGACACCGTGAATCCTGCAGGGCTGTCCATAACTCCGTAAAAGTACGAAAGGGTGGAGATCCCTTCAAACAGCACCTTGCAAAGCATCCCAGATATGCTCAATAATGTTCATGTCTGGGGAGTTTGGTGTCCAGCGCAAGTGTTTAAATTCAGAAGAGTGTTCCTGGAGCCACTCTGAAGAAATTTTGGACGTGTGGGGTATCGCATTATCATGATGGAATTGCGTGAGTCCGCCGGAATGCACAATGGACATGAATGGATGCAGGTGATCAGACAGGGTGCTTACGTACGTGTGACCTGTCAGATTCGTATTTGGACGTATCAGGGGTCCCATATCACTCCAACTGCACACGCCTCACATCATTACAGAGCCTTCAGGAGCTTGGGCAGTCCTCTGCTGACATGCAGTGTCCATGGATTCATGAGACTGTCTCCCTGTCTCCATACCCGTACTCGTCCTTCCGCTCGATACAATTTGAAAGGAGACTCGTCTGACCACGCAACATTTTTCCAGTTATAAACAGTCCAATGTCGATGCTGACGAGCCCAGACGAGGCGTAAGGCTCTGTGTCGTGCAGTCGTCAACGGTAAACGAGTGGGCCTTCGGCTCCGAAAGCTCAAATCGATGATGTTTCGTTGAATGATTCACACGGTGACACGATTTGATGGCCCAGCATTTAAATCTGCAGAAATTTTCGGAAGGTTTGCACTTCTGTCACGTTGAACGATTCTCTTAGTCGTCTTTGTTCCCGTACTTGCAGGATCTTTTTCCAGTCGCAGCGATGTCGGAGATTTGATGCTTTACCGGATTCCTGATTTTCACGGTACACTCGTGAAATGGTCATACGAGAAAATCCCCACTTCATCGGTACCTATGAGATGCTGTGTCCCATCGCTCGTGCGCTGACTATAGCACCACATTCAAACTCACTTAAGTGTTGTTAACTTCCCATTGTAACAGCAGTAACCGATCTAACAACGGAGCCAGTTGTTGTCTTATACAGGCGTTGCCGGCCGCAGCGCCGTATTCTGGCTGTTTACTTACCTCTGTATTTGAATACGCATGCCTATACCAGTTTCCTTAGCGCTTCAGTGTACGTAATGAATGTACGAGTACAGGTGTGGACACATAGTTGACGACACATGGACGTTTGGATATAGCCGTGAGTCGTGCTCGGGTAGCCTAATGGTAAGGTGACCGCTCGCTATAAGCGGGAATTCGGAATCGAGTCCCTGTCCGGCACGGATTTTCATTGCCGTCATCCCGTTATACAGCTGATGTGCATATTCGCAATTGCGAATACATTTCACGTACCTCAAGAGATTCTTTTTCCACAGTTAGAAACCTGTAGCGCTCGCTTCAGTGTTTACTTAAAATAGTGCTTTAATTTAATCTGCCCTGCAGTACGGCATTTGTATCGATACATATTATAGAAGTTGTATGTATATTTGTATGCACGTACGTACGTGTACATAAATATGTACTTACGTCGCCTTACGTACATATGTACCACATCTCCTAAACCACTATAACATTTTCAGTCAAACTCGGTACACGTATCACATACTGTCTGGAAAGAATCAGTGTGGAGGTAAAATCTACCAACGTATAAAAAAGACAAGGGGGAAGGATGCAGTGAAACAGAAGTGTAGCCTACGACGCGCTAATAATCAGATTTTCTTCGTCCAATATTTGAGAATTAGTACACTAGTGGCTTGCAACAAACATTACACGTGACTGCAAACCTTTTCTCGCCGGCAACCCAAAAGAAATGATGAGAGGAAAAAGTTTGTCCCTTACTACATTTTCGCCGTGCATTTTCGCTAACTGTGCTCGTGATACATTTTGGAGACAGTATTCACATACACCATTGAACATTCACGCAGAATCATTGACGACAAATAGTTCAGGAGGGATGACATCATAAAAACAGAGATGTATGAAAAATTGCATGAAGTTTGCATTCATTAGTACTTTACTACTAACTCTATTTGCAGCGCCCGATAAGCTGCTGAATGTCCCAACAAAATTATGTCAGGAGATGTGAGGTAAACAAAGTTCAGCCACATAGCAATATTTAAAAGTTAAGTTCTGACATGTATGTAAAATAATTCGTTCCATATCTTTACGAATTATCATGCAAATGAATCGTGGAACATGAAATGAACTAACATTAACATTGAGCTCCGCGAAAACGAAACTGCAGGGCGAAATTCGCTAGAGATACAGGTCAAAATGTATGTACAAATATGTGTCAAATATATTACGTATGTGTAAAACATATGTTACCTGTGCTTATGCGTGCAAAATCCCAGGTAAAAAGCTCCTATCTCCTGGATTGATGTCAACTAAAGTTAGTACACATTTTGCCCATTGGCGGGAAAGAAATACTGTGGGGCTAAGAACCAGCAACCTCTAACTGTGGTGTGAGTTATAACTTGGAGAGAAGAGGGGAGCAATGAAAGGCTAGACAGAGAGACGGAAAGAGGACATGGAAACAGATGTGAGGGAGGAGGAAATGGACAGAGAATGGGCGGAGGGGGAATAGATAGAGAAAGGGAAGAGAAGGAGAGGGAAAGTTAGAGGGGAGAAGGAGATGGATAGAGGAAGAGACAATGATAGGGAGAAGGAGGAACTAGATAATGAGTAACAGATTGAGGGGTTACGCGGAGATACACTCAAAATGGGAAGGAGGGGATGGGCAAACGGAGAAGCAGCAGATGAACAATTGCGAGAGGGGCAGATGAACAGAGAGATTTGAGAGGAGCAGATGGACAAAGAGTGTGGGGTTGAGACGGTGTGTGTAGAGAGAGAGAGAGAGAGAGAGAGAGAGAGAGAGAGAGAGAGAGCGAGAGCGAGAGAGGAGGAGGAGCAGGAGGAGGGGATGAATGGAGAGTAGCGCGGTATGAGATGGACAGAGAGAGGGAGTAAGAAGTGATGTACTAAGAGAACTGGAATAAATACATACCTGGGAAATTGGGAGCTTGCCGCAAGACTGTAATTAGGCGCCGGCCGGGGAGGCCGAGCGGTTCTAGGCGCTACAGTCTGTAACCGCGCGACCGCTACGGTCGCAGGTTCGAATCCTGCCTCGGGCATGGATGGGTGTGATGTCCTTGGGTTAGTTAGGTTTAAGTAGTTCTATGGGACTGTTGACCTCAGCAGTTAAGTCCCATAGTGCTCAGAGCCATTGGAACCATTTTGTAATTAGGCTTCTCGCAGCTATTTTCTGACAAATAGAAGTGTTTTGGATTACGGCCATTGATGTAGTTTACTATTCATTATTCCTAGCGTGATCAAATATTACTACGCACAGTATAATTAACAATGGGGGATCTGAACGATAAAAACAGACAGCAAAAAGTCCAGAATGAGATTTTCACTGTGCAGCGGAGTGTGCGCTGATATCAAAATTCCTGGCAGATTAAAACTGTGTGCCGGACCGAGACTGGAACTCGGGACCTTTGCCTTTCGCGGGCAAGTGCTCTAACATCTGGGCTGCCCAAGCACGACTCACGCCCCGTCCCCTCAGCTTTACTTCCGCCAGTACCTCGTCTCCTACTTTCCAAACTTCGCAGAAGCTCTCCTGCGAACCTTGGAGAACTTGCACTCCTTTCTTCAAGGATACCAGCCAAACTTGGACTTCCAAATGTACCAGGCAAACCGTCTTCACAAAACAGTGATAGTAATAAAAATTAATGCATCACTCGTTTCTGTCAATAAAATAATTATGAAGAAGCCAACATGACACATTATTTTGCAAATCGTGGCTAGCTACTACGAGTTAAAATTTTCGATGGAATTGCCCTCAGAATTTCGTCACTGAAAAAAAAAAAAGACATAGTTGCCAGTGCCACCTCAAAGAAATATAAGCGGTTAGCGCGCCGTTGCAATGTTGTGTTTTTTTTTTTTGAAGCTGTTGTACCACTGATTTGCGTACTCCGGTTCAAACCCACATCCCGATATTGGGGACCTATTTTCTTTACGTAAAATACACTTTCAAAAAAATAATCGATATATATGTATAGTAACTGGTTTCATTTGGTCGGTGTATGAGAAGTTAATATTCACAGAATTCGTATTTTTCATAATAAGTTAACATTTATTTTGATTTCGTAATTATATATTATAATGTACCTGAATATGAATATGATGATTAACTTGCAATGCATTATTTTGCATTAAAACTACATGTTTTTTAAGGTTCAGAGCTTCGTAAACATTCATCCAGATCTCGCTACGAGAACGGGAGATTACAAGGCCTTGGTGCATCAAGCACAAAAATGAGTGGACGTATTTCATCTTGACAGTTGTTCCATATAAAACGGTATAAGATTTAAGGTATTTCAATGTTGATTATTTTGTGAGAAAATAGCACCTCTACATGCGTACTAGGTAATGTGACGGAGGGTTCTTCTGATATCATTTGTCGTCTCTGCCATCCTCATGTTCTCCTGTTCCATTTGCGAATAATGCATGGGAAGAACGACTTTCGGGAAGCCTGCGTATGACCTCCAATTTTTCAGACGTCGTTCTGCAAGATCTGTATAAAGTAATATCTGGCAAAATTCTTCTTAGAACGTACACCCTCGCAAGTTGCGCAGTAATCCTCTTCGTGTTGCTCAACGCTTCTCTTGTAGCTTTTGTCACTGGAGCATCTCCGTAACGCTGTCTTCGTTATGAAATCAATCAGTGACGAAACGTGCCGCTCTTCTTTGGATCTACTGTATCTCATCTTTAAGACCCACATCAAGAATTACCTGTGTAAGTGTCTTGTAAGCCACTTCTTCCGTGGACGAGTTTAAGACCGGGATACGATTTTCATTTTATAAGATGGTTTCACTTTAGGTAGGACATTCGTAGGGACACTATCCAGTCACATTAATGTGACCACTTGTCAAGCACCTTAATAACCAGGTTTTGCAGCGCTCACCGCTACAAGACTGGCAGGAAGACAGTCAGTGAGGTTGTGGAAGGTGCCAACAGCAGTGTCGAGCCATGCCGACTCCAGCGCCATGGTCAGCTGCCTTGGTTTCTCGGCTGAGGATCCATGGCGCGAACAGCACGATCGAGATGGTCCCACAGATTCTCGATTTGGATTAAATCTGAAGAGTTCGGAGGCCAGGAGAGAACGGTAAACTTATCCTGCTGCTCTTCAAACCACACAGGTACACTGCGACCTATGTGCATCGTCCTTCCAGTGGACGCAATCGTACCGAGGAAGAACAGATTGCCGGCCGGTGTGGCCGTGCGGCTCTAGGCGCTTCAGTCTGGAACCGCGTGACCGCTACGGTCGCAGGTTCGAATCCTGCCTCGGGCATGGATGTGTGTGATGTCCTTAGGTTAGTTAGGTTTAAGTAGTTCTAAGTTCTAGGGGACTGATGACCACAGATGTTAAGTCCCATAGTGCTAAGAGCCAAGAACAGATTGCATGTAAGGGTGGACATGATACCCAACGATAGATACATACTTTCGCTGAACCATTGTGCCTTTCAGAATGTCGAGTTCACCCGAAGAATGCCATGGAAATCTTCGACTTGTCATAACGGCCCCGCCACCGGCCGGGACCCTTCTAGGTTGCTTGATTTCAGGCGTTTCACGCCACACACGCGAACGGCCATCTCTTCGATGGAGCACAAAAGTAATTCATCGGGAAATGCCATCTGTCGGCGTTCAGTGGACGTCCAATTGCAGTAATGGAATGCAAATTCCGCCCTTCGTCGCCGATGAATGGTAGTCAGCGTGCATGCATATAAAAGGCGTCTGCTGCGGGGGCCTTACACGCAGCAACCTTCGCTGAACAGACAATTGTTCGTAGCCCCACGGTTCGTCAGGGCGGCCACTTGTTCGGCAGGTCTAGTCTATTCACCCGTACTCATCTCCGCCGCCGTCGTGCAGCCCTGTCAGCACGTGGTGCACCACAGTATCCGCAGGATCGGTTTTGAATAGCGCCATTTTGCCATGCGCAGTAATCTTTAACCTCGTCGAAACGCGATCAGTTTACAGACTTAGCTCTTTCGGAAATGCTTCCACCCTTGGCCCGAAAGCCAATGACATTGCCCTCTTGGACGTCAGATGAATCGCTCCGTTTGCGCAATGTAACGACTCCATGCACCCCGACACGCTATATACACCCTCAAGTGTTAGTGCTGCCACATGGTGTGTGTGCGTGGTTATTTCACTGTCACGTCGATCATAGGCGGTGATCAACCGCTGTTTGCGGATTCCTTATTCATTGTGATTTTCATTCACAAAGGAGGTCATAATAAACGAGCATAAAATGTGTTATATGATTCTACAACAGACATATCCGCCATGTAGTAAAGTAATTACGTGCATGTGTAAAGAGATCCATCTTAAAAATGGGGATGTCCAGTGCGTTCTTCCAGTCGCTGGGAAGCTTTCCTTGTTCCGACCACGTACCACACACTCATATGGGCGCAGGTTTGAACCTTTGACTGGCCACTTTATATCTTCATACAATGTGTGATCAAAAATATCCGGACACCTGTCTGTAAATGACTTACAAGTTCGAGGTGCTCTCCATCGGTTATATTGGAATTCAATTCGTTGTAGGCCCACTCTTAACCTTGATGACAGCTTATACTCTCGCAGGCATACGATCAATCAGGTGCTGGAAGGTTTCTTGGGGAATGGCAGCCCATTCTTCACGGAGTGCTGCACTGAGAACAGGTATCGATGTCGGTCGGTGGGGCCTGGCATGAAGTCGGCATTTCAAAACATCCCAAAGGAGCTTTATAGGATTCAGGTCAGGACTCTGTGCAGGCCAGTCCATTACATGGATGTTATTGTCGTGTAACCACTCCGCAACAGGCCATGCATTAGGAACAGGTGCTCGAACGAGTTGAAAGATAAGATCGCCATCCTCGAAATGCTCTTCAACAGCTGGTAGCAAGAAGGTGCTTAAAACATCAATATAAGCCTGTGCTGTGATAGTGCCACGCGAAACAACAAGGGGTGCAAGCCCCCTCTATGAAAAACACGACCTCACCATAACAACACCTCCTCCAAATTTTACTGTTGGCACTACACACGCTGGCAAATGACGTTCACCGGGCATTCGCCATGCCCTCTGCCTTCCGATCGCCACATTGTGTATCGTGATTTGTCACTCCACACAACGTTTTTCTACTGTTCAATCGTCTAATGTTTACACCATCCAAGACGTCGTTTGGCATTCACCGGCGTGATTTGTGGCTTATGAGAAGCCGCTCGACCATGAAATACAAGTTTTCTCACCTCCCGCCTAACAGTCATAGTACTTGCAGTGGATCCTGATGTAGTTTGAATTTCCTAAGTGTTGGTCTGCATATATGTCCGTCTGTTACACATTACGACCCTCTTCCACTGTCGGCGGTCTCTGTCAGTCAACAGACGATGTCGGCCTGAACGCTTTTGTGCTTCACTATCACATGGGAAACAGTGGACCAAGGGATGTTTAGGAGTGTGGAAATCTCGTGTACAGACGCATGACACAAGTGACACCCGATTACCTGACCACGTTCGAAGTCCGTGACTTCCGCTGAGCGCCCCATGTTGCTCTCTCTCGATGTCTAATGACTTCTGAGGTCGCTGATATGGAGTACCTGGCAGTAGGTGGCAGCACAATGCACGTAATATGAAAAACGTACGTTTCTGGGGGGTGTCCGGATACTTTTGATCGCATAATGTACATACACTGTAAGATACTGTACAACTCACGGCGGAGTGTACGTCGTTCCCGTATTATTGATTTTATTTCGTATTCCATACGCGTACTGAGCGTGATAAAAATGGTTATATTCCTCTGCATGTTACCAACAAATCTCTTCATCATAATACTCCATAGGGCATATATACACGGTCCAGTAACATTAAAGTGACCATCGCCTGTGTTCGATGTCAACATGCAGTAACCACTCATAGGTTGGTGACACCACTAGCATCGAAGTGTGACGTGATGCCGGGCGGAGGGGGGGGGGGGGGGGATGCAGGCGTTGTCGTAACGCTGAATCGTAGCGATTTATCTAACGTCCAAGTCCAAAAGGGCATGATCATTGGCTTTCGGGCCAAGGATGGAATTATTTTAGAAACTGCTAAGTTTTTGGACGTTGGTCTGCAGCTGTGGTTAAAGCACACCGTGCATGGCAAAATGGCGCAGTTCAAAATCGGTGCCGCGTCAACTGTGGCGCACCACGGGCCATAGATGACAGAGGATAACGACAGCTGGGGAGATGAGTACCGGTGGATAGACGTGCAACTGTTCAGCAGATGAGCACCCAGGTGAACCAAAATTTATCATCAGCATCTCCTCAAAGACTGTTCAGCGAATGTTGTTGCGTATGGGCCATCGCTGCAGGCGTCTGCTTCATGTTGACAGTGCTTAATCAACGTCGAAGGCTGGAATTAGCAACCCAGTACCAAAAGCAGATGTCCACTGAGTGTCCCATCGGACAAATGGCCGTTGGCGTGTGCGGCGTGAAACGTGTGAAAGCGAAGGGTCCAGGCATATGGCGTGAATCGTCTGAAAGCAAACGGTCCAGTTCTGAGGAGTGAGAGTTATGATCTCGGGAATGTTTTCGCCTCCTCGACGGTGCAGTGGATCGACACAGGTATGCATCTATACTTGCGGAGCTTGTGCACCCATACATGCAGTGTGTTTTTCCTCGGCGCGATATCATCTACCAGCAGGACAAGGCAACGTGACGCGTAGCTCGCATTGTACGTGTGTATTTCGAAGAGCACCATGATGACTTTATCGTACTCCCTTGGCCGTCAAGCTCCACGGACTATGGAGAATCCGTAGGACCACCTCGATCGGGCTGTTCGTGCCAAGGATCCTCCGCCGATAATGATAGCGCAGAAGGCTACAGCAATGGAGTAAGCATGTTCCAGAACTCACTGACTCTCTTCTTGCACATTTCGCAGTGGTTCACGCTGCTAAAGGTGGTTTTTCAGGAATTTAACAGGTGGTCACATTAAGCTGACTGGTCAGTGTACGGTGGAGCAGCAGTACACTTTTAAAAAGCAAGGAAGGGTAATTAGGATTACCTGTCGCCAATGAGGTCATTAGATATTTTTCTGGTAACATTTTCGGAGAACAGCGACCTAGTAAGCTGTGTAAAATTAGTGAAAGTCTAGATGGAAATGGTTATTTTATTTAAATTGATGGGTTTCGGCCTTCTTAGGCCATCACCAGAATAGCGCCATCAGCTGAAGCTGACGATGGCCAGAACAGTCGCTGAAACTGCTCGTCATTTTAAATAAAATAACCTTTGCGATCTAGACTGTTTTTCACCAGTTTTATAGAACTGGATTCTTTGAAACAGGAGACGGGAATCAGCCGTGATCTTTAAAAGGATCCATACCGGCATTTGTCTGAAGCGATTTAGTAGAATCATATAAAACCTAAATCTTGGATGGTCGGATGCTGTTTTGAACCATCGTCTTAACTAATGCGAGTCCAATTTGCTATCCACTGTTTTACTTCCTTCTTGAAATAAAGATCGTTTGAATTTATCCAACAAGATATCTTCAGGGAATATCTATACGTTCTCGGATCATTTCTGTTCCTCTTTCGTATGGGTTACGCCTACTTCATAAGGGCTCCAGAATAACCTGTCAAATAGATCCAAGACTTACAATCAGCTTTCGTGCTGCTGATTTTGCGTGATCGTCGCATTTCATATCCCCTGAATACATGTAAGGCGTGAAGTGATTAAGATGTAATCACATATTATCGTATACTTTCTCTTCGAAACATCCTGGCAGATTAATAGTGTGTACAGGACCGAGTCTCAAAATTGGGACATTTGCGTTTGTGCTCTACCATCTGAGCTACCCTAGCCCCGTCCTCACAGCCAGGTCCTGAGTTCGAGTCTCGGTCCGGCACACAGTTTTAATCTGCCAGAAAGTTTCATATCAGCGCATACTCCATTGCAGAGTGAAAATTTCATTCTGGAGACATCGCCCAGGCTGCGACAAAGCCATGTCTTTGCAGTATCCTTTCTTCCAGGAGTATTAGTTCTGCAAGTTTCGCAGAAGAGCTTCTGTGAAGTTAGGAGACTACGTACTGGTGGAAGTATAGCTGTGAAGACGGGGCGTGAGTTCTAGGCTGCGACAAAGCCATGTCTTTGCAGTATCCTTTCTTCCAGGAGTACTAGTTCTGCAAGTTTCGCAGAAGAGCTTCTGTGAAGTTAGGAGACTACGTACTGGTGGAAGTATAGCTGTGAAGACGGGGCGTGAGTTCTGCTTGCGTAGTTCAGATGATAGAGCACTTGTCCGCGAAAGGCAAAGGTCCCGAGTTCGAGTCTCGGTCCGGCACACAAATTTAATCTGCCAGGAAGTTTCATATCAGCGCACACTCCGCTACTGAATTCTGGATACTTTCTCTGTGTTGCTGACATTATCTTTCATTTATCTACATTTAAAAAGAGTTGCTATTCATTAGAGCAAGTCGAAATTTTGTTGAGTCTTTCAGCGATATCTTACGATTGTAAACCGACGATACTTCTCTGTAGATAATAGCACTCTTGCAGTGCTGCTGGTAGTGAAAGCAGTTTATACATACAGTAGACATTAGCGGTCCTATTACACTCTGTGCGGCTGGTCCCGGCGGAGGTTCGAGTCCTCCCTCGGGCATGGGTGTGTGTGTTTGTGCTCCGGATAATTTAGGTTAAATAGTGTGTAAGCTTAGGGACTGATGACATTAGCAGTTAAGTCCCACAAGATTTCACACACATTTGAATATTTTCCTATTACACTTCCTCGAGACACACCCGATGTTATTTCCCTTTCTGTTGAACGTTCACCATCCAGTGCAACGTACTGAATTCTGTTAGTTAAATACCAGTAAACCCCGACTCTTTAAAGAACCGAACTCCCATATATTTAACAGCTTCAAACTTCTGGTTACAAATGAGTTAATATGTTAAATATTTGATGGTAAGCAACTAAAGAAGAAAAAGTTTAGAAAATGAAATTATGTGTAAACTTTTTTGTAAGTCGCTAAGTGGCCTCATTCGCAACTACTGGATATAGTGTGGGGTAACTCAAGCACCGTGAGTTATACTGCCTCACCACACGTACAAGGCTTCTGACAGTAATACTTGTCTTACTATGTTTACTTTTAACATGTTATACCTCTCGGAGAGCTTATCACGACAGCGTTTTAATTTTTTAATCCAGTCAATAATTGTATGAACATCAAGTTGTTGTGGCCACTGGAAACCATTAGACAGGCAACCTCGAACTAGGACCGTGCAGCGTGAACCACGAACCGGATTAGCCGATTATGTAGTCTGCATTCATCGAGATAGTCACATACAGGATAGGCAAAATAAACTGGTTCAGAAAATAGTTCATGCGCCTTAACGTGGGCAACCCACTTACACCAGCTGCCGCAAATGTAGATGACGTGAAGTTGGGCTGCCTATCTTAATGTGCAGTAAATATTTTTCTGATTTGCTTGGTTTTTCCCACCCTATATTATCGAATATACTCTCGGTTAGTAGTTCACGACGTCTTACAACGGCGAACACCAGGAAGGGTCTCCGTGTCACCCTGTTCATGAGATTGTATTTAATGTAGCGTCATCTCAGTATCTCTGGCACCTGAATTTACAGTGCAGTTAGTAGATTTCCCAGGGTATGAAAAGAGTGAGTATCTGAGTGCGTTCGTATCAGCCACAGTCTAATTCAGCATCACCTCTGCAAAGGTCATTTAAGTTTTGCTACTTCTCTGAGCCCCACACTCATGGTTACAATGTCTCATTGCCATATTTCGCTGTACCTGTGCTTTCCTTTCCCTTCTGGAATAATAAGTCGAATAACTGTGAGTGTGTTGTTACGAATTCTGTGTGTATAACCGTGTGAGTTAAAGTAGTCTGTTAGTATGACAGTATGGCCAATAGTAGATAGCAAGCCTGCTCTCTAGTCACTTCTAGGAAGCACTTCGGTTTCGTGAGGGGAGCTCGTTACTGTTCCCTGGGAGCTTGGTAAGATAGGTTGCACGTAAGACCTTCTCCTCGACAGTTTTGTTAATGTTAGAATTGTGTAAGTTTTCAGTCTGACACCATAACGCTTTCCTCCCACAGCATCGTAGTCTGTTAGTTCGTGTGATGAATTTTATTTTAATATCGTGAATGTAGAATAATTTGAAAGTTAGGTGTTTCTTGGGCTATGGTTTTATTCAATTAATCACTTTAACAACGGAAAGCCTGTTGAATGGGGGATGATTCTGTTCCACAGCTTCTTACTTTCCTAGCCACAAGTACGTGTGCATTCCATGACATCATTATGATTTTGTCAATGATTTTTCAATCATTTTTGTTCTGTACCTACAATTGTTCGGTACTTGATTTGTTCATTGTCACTGTGGAATCAATAAATTTTCATTTTTAACCCTTAATTATATTCAAACTTTCCATAACTGAAATTCATCCCATGTCTCATCCACCTCTGATCCAGGGTGTACACTACAACACTTCCTTGCGCAGTAGCTGCATACGAGGCATTGTTTTTCGTGAATTAAAATATTTAAATTAGCACAAGGTTAGATATGTTGGGTTTTACATTCTTAAATGCACGACCTTAGCTACGAAATCAAAGCGAAGACTATTCGGACTACAACCGCAATCATTACGTGAGCAAATCCGGCGCTAGTAGCAGCAGTCACTCTTTTTCTCTATTTAATATTAACGTCTTTACCACTGCCGTACCAATCTTCTAACCTTCCTGAAATCTTGGTAGGACGACGCATTTAGCAGTCGCAAGCGACAAGAAAGAATCGTGGTTTGTAGGCTGCAATGGTTGTACAGGAGATGGCCAGGTTGCTACCAAGTGGGAAGCGACCTTTGTCGTAGCGTGAGTCCTACACGTGGTGCGTTTTGCGCCCTGTGCTGACAAGCGACACTGGCATCCGCTTTCTCCCTCTCCTCTCCCCCGTCCTTCCCTTAATCTCATTCAGCAGTGTTTGCGTTGCGAGAGCAAACGTTTTTACTCGACGTATCTCGCGCAGAGAAGTCGCACAGTGCCTGCTGCGGTTCCGGTTATGCAAATAACACAAGAAGCCGTGCGTGCCCGCCGAGTGCTTAATTCGGTACCTTGCGCATTAAGAAGATCCCCGCCGCTTAGTGAGAACGCTGTTCAAACTCCAGCTGCGTATGTACTTGTTCGCTGCTCTCGTCAGTTAGGTCCATGACGGGAAATATCTAAAGCATCGTACCCAAATTTTCCGTTTGCACCTCTATCCATTAGACCAAACAATTTTTTGTAACATTTATTGTGGCACTCGGGACCTTATTACACTACTGGCCATTAAAATTGCTACACCACGAACATGACGTGATACAGACGCGAAATTTAACGGACAGGAAGAAGATGCCGTGATATGCAAATGATTAGCTCTTCAGAGCATTCACACAAGGTTGGCGCCGGTGGCGACACCTACAACGTGCTGACATGAGGGAAGTTTCCAACGTTGTTGTGATGCCTCGTGTAAGGAGGAGAAATGCGTACCATCACGCTTCCGACTTTGATAAAGGTCGGATTGTAGCCTATCGCGATTGCGGTTTATCGTATCGCGTTGGTCGAGATCCAATGACTGTTAGCAGAATATGGAATCGGTGGGTTCAGGAGGGTAATACGGAACGCCGTGCTGGATCCCAACGGCCTCGTATCACTAGCAGTCGAGATGACAGGCATCTTATCCGCATGGCTGTAACGGATCGTGCAGCCACGTCTCGATCCCTGAGTCAACAGATGGGGACGTGTGCAACACAACAACCATATACACGAGCAGTTCGACGACGTTTGCAGCAGCAGGGATTATCAGCTCGGAGACCAAGGCTGCGGTTAGCCTTGACGCTGCATCACAGACAGGAGCGCCTGCGATGGTGTACTCAACGACGAACCTGGGTGCAAGAAATAGCAAAACGTCATTTTCTCGGACGAATTCAGGTTCTGTTTACAGCATCATGATGGTCGCATCCGTGTTTGGCGACAACGCAGTGAACGCACATTGAAAGCGTGTATTCGTCATTGCCATACTGGCGTATCACCCGGCGTTATGGTATGGGATGCCATTGGTTACACGTCTCGGTCACCTCTTGTTCGCATTGACGGCACTTTGAAGAGTGGACGTTACATTTCAGATGTGTTACAACCCGTGGCTGTACCCTTCATTTGATCCCCGCGAAACCCTACATTTCAGCAGGATAATGCACGACCGCATGTTGCAGGTCCTGTACGGGCTTTTCTGGATACAGAAAATGTTCGACTACTGCCCTGGCCAGCACATTCTCCAGATCTCTCACCAATTGAAAACGTCTGGTCAATGGTGGCCGAGCAACTGGCTCGTCACAATACGCCAGTCACTACTCTTGGTGAACTGTGGTATCGTGTTGAAGCTGCATGGGCAGCTGTACCTGTACACGCCATCCAAGCTCTGTTTGACTCAATGCCCAGGCGTATCAATGCCGTTATTACAGCCAGAGGTGGTTGTTCTGGGTACTGTTTACTCAGGACCTATGCACCCAAATTGCGTGAAAATGTAATCACATGTCAGTTCTAGTATAACATATTTGTCCAATGAACACCCGTTTATCATCTGCATTTCTTCTTGGTGTAGCAATTTTAATGGCCAGTAGTGTACTTTCACTTCCGATAATTCAGCTGAGAGTCTTCCACCCATTTGGAGACGAGTCGGTAACTGACCTTTCAGTGTACTAGCTTAGGTATTTATTTCTTGCACCTCCAAAAACATTCCTTTAATGTGGTTAAGGTGTACGTTTTTCAGGAGACACACTTGGCACGATAGCCTCCCGTCGGAGGTGAGGTTTAAGTGTCGAAAGCACAACTGAGAGCGGAGTGAGTATAAATAAAATTTAAGCTGTTCGGTAGTATCAGAAAATTCACATTAAGTTCGAGGTAGCTGATTCGTCAATCAAAATGGCAACCAGTGTGTGCAGCATAGTGCCCTCGTGTCTCCAGGCATCAGCATATTGTCAAACATGTTCAGTAAAGTAAACTCTAGCCTCCAGGCACCAGTAAATTATGAAGCGTGTTCAGTTAACCTGGTTCCTGCCTGTCGTTAGTAGATCTATCTGAAACGTGTTCAGTACACTGAGCTCCGCACTCAGGCGTCGTGCAGTTCGAAGTGTGTTAATTTTATACTGAAAATTAGTAACAAATACATAGCTGTGGTACCCCACTTGAAGAAAATTTAGAGAAACACACACACAAACACACGAGAGATAGATAGATAGATAGATAGATAGATAGATAGATAGAGAGAGAGAGAGAGAGAGAGAGAGAGAGAGAGAGAGAGAAAGAGGGAAGGGGAGAGAAAGAGAGAGAAAAAGAGAAAGAGATAGACCCTACACTACCGCACCACTCACCCTTTTCTCCTCTTCCATCCCACACCGCACTCCATTCTCACTCGACTAGAGATCCCATGATTCCTAACTCAACCCTACGGCTAAGTCATGCCCACTGCAGTCATGTGTCATGTACAGTGGGGTCTAAAATTGTGAAACCAATGCTGCGTTTATCTAATCTCTGCTCAAGAACCGACTGATGTACGAAAAGAGTAGGAAACCCAGAATTAAGTGATAAATCATAACCCTGGCTTTGCAGGCGTAGGGTTACATATGCTAACAAAATCTGTATCAGCCGCTGTAACACCCAAGTGGCCACTGTTACAATTGGGCAGTAAATGAATTAAAACTCCTTTACTGCCTCTGCTAGTACGGACTCCGTCTTCAATCTTCTGTTCACCACATTTTAACCGACTGTATTTCATGTAATGACGAGAGGGTTCAAGCTGGTTTACCGACAGATCTGCCCTCAATTTTAGATGGTGATGAACTGAATGTGGCAAGCGTTTTAAGATTCTGTGTTTTTTCTTCACTTCTACCTAAGCTTTTAATACGTTAGAGAACGACTGGCTCATCCCGTTACTACTTTTATGATCCGCCGATCTTCTTTTCTGGACTTGCCTCTTAGTGGCTGTCCAGATCAGATATCGTTGTTTGTGATGGCCTGCCTGGACTCGCTTGCTCCATTGTACCGTTGAGAGGAGTCATGTAAAAACGAGTACAAGGGAGCGTATATGGTCTTACGTTCTACTTGAGGCTGTCCTCATTTTGTGTGCTGTTGCTCCATTCACCTCACACAGTCATCGTACGGGTGCAGATGACCGCGATGTTGAGCGCCTTCCAGATGCAGCAACGACGACAACAACAACAACAACAACAACAATTCAACCTTCTACTGCTACATACCACAGGGCGACTCAATCTGTCGGCAACAACAGCAGCATACAAAACGCAAAAATATGTACAATAGTAGAACACGCTGTTAACGTGATTACAAACAGAATACAAAACTCTCTCTTGTACTATGGTGGAACATGCCCTCAGGTTGAGATACGACACAATACCAATAGCTCACAGCCATGACATGTAGAACTGGAACTTGTTAGAAGCACTTTGTATTCAAAACGCATACAGCAGCTAATGGCTATCTCTACTGCGCACAATACTCGCCGGACAATAATCACCATCTGAGAACTTGTCAGCTTCCTACCAAACACTACAGACCATTAAAGCACACTCCTAGTGCTACGTGTATTACAGCAATAACAAAACCACTCTCCTCAGTACCTGTTTGTCTGTCGTGCAGGTAGGCGATGTCCATGACGGCTTGGCTACGTCCCGTGTGAACAGTTGACTGCACAGGCTACCCGACTCCTCGGCACACCACATTCCAGCTGAACTTCCTTCGCAGTTGCTGGCCGCTAACACTTCCGCTCCGCTCCTTCGCCAGACGGTAGTCCGCAGGCACGTTGAAGCCTGCGCGTAGATCCATCTGTTTGGTGGAGTGCACATCCAAAATCCGCGAACTCTTGGGCCCGGTGGTGGGAAGTCCAAAAGTGCCGCTTCACGCGTAAATGCAAGCAAGATAACAGTGGTAACATATCAAAATGTATTGCCAGGAAACACTACACGTCTCGTGATACCATATGTATATTTAATGATATTTTGTGTTGTAGACCTCTTCTTCCTCCAGTTAATCGCGTCTAATACGTGGTCTGCTGTACTCAAGGTTTGGCGTATTTATTTCATTTAATTTTGCTGCCGTATGTCCATCCCATCCACGTAGTCGTAAGTTACCTGAGGGACGGAAGTCGTGTGAGCTGCCTCTCTGTGGACTGCATAAACTTTTTTGTTTGTGTTATCGTATTTTAACTTTTTGAGTGTAGTGTTTTATGCGGCGGAAATTGGGGACCAGTCCAGCATTCGCATAAATGAGCGTGGTAAACCGCCTAAAAATCACATCAGGCTGGTCGGTGTTCCAGCCCACGGTTCACCGCATAGATCCGATTTGGATCTGGTTTAGCTCCCTGTCTCGCAAGTTAGAGCGTTGCGCTTTTCTGAACGGTCACTTTAAAAACCACTGATAATGGCTAATAGGAGTAATTAAAACACGGATCGTTAATCGTGCCTGGGTAGATCAGTCGATAGAGCACTTGCCCATAAAAGGCTAAGGCCTAGTGTTCGAGTCCGTCACAGTTTCAGTCTGCCAGGAAGATTCAGATGAAAGATGTTTGGTTCAAAACAAAATAAACAGTCAGTCGCAAAATATGGATTATGTTTGTTCTTATGTAAACGACGGTCAATCCACATTAATGTGACCTACGTTCGATGCCAACGTGCAGTATCCATTCATAGACGGCAGGTAGCAGCACTAGTAGGGTGTCGGGGGACGCGGAAAACAGTGTTTTTGCTGTCGTAATGCGTTAACAGAGACATTTATCTGACTTCCAACATTGGCGTCGTGCCAAAGATGGAAGCATTTCCGAAATGGCTAAGTTTTGTAACTGTTTGCATGTTCCTCCCCCCCCCCCCCCCTTCCTGTTTAAAGCTATAACGTGCAGAGCAAAAGGGCGCTATCCAGAACCGTCGCCTAGCAAAGTGGCGCGCCAGGGGCCATAGATGACAGGATGAACGACTGCTGCGGAGACGTCTGCAGATGAACAGACGTGCAACTGACCACTCAGATGAACCAAGGGCCTACCAACACTGTCTGCTCAACGACCGTTCAGCGAACGTTGCTGCGCGTATGGATCTACACAGCAGGCCCCTGTTCATGCATCCATGCTGACTGCCGTTGCCGGCTGGAGTGGCCGTGCGGTTCTAGGCGCTACAGTCTGGAAACGAGCGACCGCTACGGTCGCAGGTTCGAATCCTGCCTCGGACATGGATGTGTGTGATGATCTTAGGTTCGTTTGGTTTAATTAGTTCTAAGTTCTAGGCGACTGATGACCTCAGAAGTTAAGTCGCATAGTGCTCAGAGCTATTTCAATCATTTTTGACTGCCGTTCATCGACGACGATGGTTGGAATTTGCACGCCAGTACTCCAATTGGATGTGGAGCGAGTGGCGACAGGTGATGTTATCAGATGAAGCAGCAGATAGATGGTCGTTGGCGTATACGGCATGAAACGATTGAAAGCAAACACCATGCAACAATCGTCGGAAGGGTTCAGGCCGGAGGAACGAGTGGTACGGTCTGCAGAATGTTTCCATGCCATTCCCGGGGTGATATCGGGTTCGGAAAGGCACAATGGATCAATATAAATACGCATCTATCCTTCGGGACCATGTCCACCCATACATGCAGTTTGCTTCCCTCGGGCTGATGATATCAGCAGCACAATGAACGTGTCACACATATGACTACGAAGTCTTTCGCGACGGAGTTCTTGCATAAAAAGTCCTCGGTTTACTTGCCGCGTCAAATTTGGATAAAATCCCAAGCTTTCGATGACTACCTCCGTCATCTTCGCCACCGGTCCACGACAGTCAGTTTTACCCCTGACGAAGATGACGGAGATAGTCATCGAAAGCTTGGGAGTTTATCCAAATTTGACGCGGCAAGTAAACCGAGAACTTTCTATGCAACGTGTCACACAGCTTGCAGTGTACGTACTTGTTTCTAAGAGCACCAGAAACTGTTGATCCACCTCGATCGGGTTGCTCGCATATTGGAACATAAACCGAGAAACCTAGTGCAGCTGGTCATGGCAGTGGAGTTGGCATGACTCTACATCCCTGTCGGTACCTTCCAGAACTTCACTGACTCTCTTCAAGACAGTTATTTAGTTCTTTGACAGGTGATCACCGCAGTGTGACTGGACAGTGAAATATAAGTAGGAACTGAGGAAGAATAACTGCAAATATTAACACAGATTTTGTTTTAAGGTAAGGGGTTCCGGTGTGGAAATAATTCTCGCAGTCTGTGTAAACCACGACGTTACACAAGTATCAAAAAAAAGTTGGGCTTCATTGTAGACATTCTCATTTCCTCATTATCTGGCTGGGAGAGACTGTGAATGCGTGTGAGGAAGCACGGGGAACAGCGCATGGGAGATGATAGGGGCTGGTGTGGGTAGCACCCAGCGCACTTTGCCCTGGGATGTGCCTGGCCGGCGGTGACTTGGCGATGCTGGAAGTCCACCGGCAGCAGCCGCTCTTGCCTCAGGTAGCCCGCCGGGCTAATGGGCGCGCGGTGCCGCTATTAATCCCGTGAGCTTTGTCTGCCCCCTGTCCGTCCTTTGTCTCGCCGCCCCATTATTCACAGCCGCGTCACACTGCCCTTTGTGTGCATCCGTGTGTGTATGTGTAAGGGCGGCCGACGCACGTAAATGTCTTTTTCTTTATTATCGCATTTTCTCGCCGCAGTCGCAGCAGTTCCCAGCAGTTCCTTTTGCTCATTTACTGCTCGGTACACGCCCTCACCTGTTCCGCTCCGGAACTGCTGTTCCTCTCTCATGTACTGCACTGCTTTTCCTCTTTGTTTCTTTTCGCATTTTAGAAAGCGTTTCCTGTTCCCTGTAGCACGTTTCTCTCTCTCTCTCTCTCTCTCTCTCTCTCTCTCACACAGACACACACACACACACACACACACACACACGCACACACTCGTTTCTCATCCAGTGAGTCTTTTTTTATATATATAACGCTTTCTGACTGTCAATAAAGTATACTCGCCAACTACTCTGCGACATTTGGGAACATACATTCGGACCTTGCAGGACTATAAATTCATTCTATAACTACGAATACTGATAAGTTAGCAATGCACTGAACTGGGTGCGGTAAGGAGCTAGAGTGCAGCGTTTAAACTTCTTTCACAAATTTGTTTTCCAGAGGTATTAATGAAGGAAACTGCGAAAGTTAAAAACCGATCTTCAGTATGAGCTTAAACAACAACAAAATAGTTATTGATTAACTTATCGTGGTTAGGGTTCACAGTCATGTCGAATTTTTTGAAGGGCATCATATTCGTCATTCGTCTACTTGTCTCACAGTTGCAGTTTCGACCTCATCGCCAATATCAAGCGCTAATTTTGCATCTCTACGTTAAACTTTAAAATCCTCCGACGTGTATACATGCCATTGTCTGAACTGAAGTTAATAATGACCTCAAGGTCGAAATATCAATTGGAAAATAAATAATCTCTACAGTCAATGGAGAATATCATGTCCTTTAAAAATCATTATTTTCCGAATTATGGGTTTACAATTGTTTTTGAAATAAACAAATAGAAGAAGAATTTCAGTTATACATAAAAAAATTCTGTAACAAGCGCGCCTATCGAGTGGTTTGGTGGATGATCGTATGACTTCCTGATTCAATTACAAAGGCAACGCACATTAGCAATCCAACAATCTGCGGCAACATTAGAGAACAGATTTATCACCTTGCAAGATAATCTGCGGCAACATTAGAGAACAGAGTTATCACCTTGCAAGATAAATGATTAAGTAAAAGGGAGTGCACTCAACTTATTGCCAATGAAAATTCGTGCCTAAACTAACTGCACCCTAAACAGTCCTCAAATACTCCTCGGCACGCGACTAGCCATGCATACCAGTATGTATATTAAAAGGTATATGTTCACAAAAGAATTCGTGCAATAAAACACACAGCCTTTAAAGGAAGTTTATGAGCTTCTGCGGTAGTAGTACACCTTAAATCATCTTACCTGAAATAAGAAGACTGCATCGGATAGAAATACCTGTATAGAAACGTGTTGATGGTCTCTAGCGCCATTACTTTTATTGTACTTTCGCAAAGACGGGCGAAGAGTATTACAAGACGATGGGTCTTTAGCGAAACACTCATAACTAGTTGCACTTTAACGAAGTTCATTCTTACCAAATTGAATAGGCTCTGAGTGTGTTGGCGAAATTCCGGTAAAGACTTCAGTGAAAATAGGTGCCTTGACCAGTCACCACACAGCAGGCCGAGCACCCACAGGCATGCCTTCGGAACTCGCTACCGAGGCTTTCAGGCCTACTCGCCTGTAAACTTCAGTCGATTGGCCGTGCATCACACACAGGGTATGTTTATGGCTAAATGCCAACTACATCACCGTAGCCATCACCCCCTCTCACTTGGGGCACACACATTGGTTCCAGTCTATCGGAAGCATAACTTACTGCTCCAGAACTGAGATCCAGCAAACACTACCAAGCGTACAGACCAACTCTCTCTCCCTCGCAGGCACGCTCGGCATTAAAGCCGGTGTTATACGACACACATAACGTTCTCACGTCAGATGCAGACGGCCTGGCACCTAGCAACAGACAGGATGAAACCACGATTTCAACAGATGGGCTATCCGCCGGGGAGAAACAGGAACCACTGTATTCTGAACAGCGCATGCGCAGTAGAAGAGGTATACGCTCGCACGAGCAGAACGCAGCATTTCGAGAGGGCCTTTCGCTTGTTGCTTCTGATCAGCAGACAAGAAATACGTGATCTCTCTAGAACTCTTTTTTTTCTGTTGCGCGAGGTGTCCTACACATTTTTAAGTGATATTTATAAATACGTCAATAAAACAAATGAAAATTACGTTTATTGGGTAATTTCCAATAATGATTGCCTATCGAAGTTGGAGGACTCCAAACGATACATATCGAAGATGCGATAGTAGATCGATTATGGAAGTCTCGTGGCGCGTGTTAGAGTATGTTTCAAGGTGTCATTACAGAACGACAAAAGAAAAGCGTTAGAGAAGCACTCGCAAATTGAAAGGAGACGACTTACCTTAGTCGTCGTCGGTGTTAATCGTCTTGTGACAGTCCGCGTGATGTATAAGCTGCCTCCGACGGTAAACTCTGCCAATATCGCGTAGGAATATCCGCAGAGTGTCGCATGCGTAGACTTTCCCCTGCAAACGCAAGTTGCAGGACGCCCTTCTCTTTTTATGGTTGACTTGACAGACTTCCACAGGCGTTCTATGTTCTGGGTATGGACACTGGCGTCATTTGAAGAGAGAAACTCGACAGAGTAGTTCACAAATTCGTGCTCGAACCCTTCAGCTTTGAGCCTCTGATATGACTGAAACCCGTATGTGATGACTTTTGTTCCAGGCAGTATGAAATGCTTTATGAGACCCACTAAAGTGACCCTGACAACGAAACACTTGAGTTACTCCCTTTCTATCCCACCAAAAACCCAAATGTGATCTACTTCACTTTTAGAAGGTCGTCCTCTCTTTCGTCTAGCAACGTGAGACTGATCTACTTCCACTATTTTATTCGGTCTACCAATTGGCACACTGTTATTTGTCACTATAACGTAGCACACTTCTCGGCAAAACCCGAAGTAATCACAGACGGTATTCGCCGATAGCTCAGTTTCTGATGCTGTGGCTTGCAGAGTATAATCTCGAATCCAGCAGGACACAAGAATTACGCTCGTCTGAATCGATAATTTAGAGGACTCGAACCACGTTTTTATCCTGATGCTGGTTCGCTTTCCACAAAGTCCGCAATGAAATTGCAACGGAATCTCAGTGTCCGCACTCCTCTTACGCAGTTTCACAGACTTCGCAGCACCACAGTCAACACAGTCTCTCCTTTCGTCGTCTGGCAGAAGTCCGTATTTCCGGCAAAAAGTCAAACATTTGTCTACACTGCATACGCCTGGAATTAGAGTTTTCCATGTGAGGCAATCCGCAGAAGAAACTTGAGAAGCAGCACACATTGCACTCGCTATGAAGAGAAACTGTGTCGATTTCCCAATGGAATCACAAACAATTATGGTGGGAACGTAATGTAGTCAAACTGAAGAAACAACGCAAAACTGATACAAATGACGATCACAAGTAATTTACCATAACGCGCGCCATGAGACTTCCATAATCGATTTACTATGGCTCTTCGATATGTATCGTTTGAAGCCCTCCAACTTCGATAGGCAATCATTCTTGGAAATTACCGTTTTTTGCATTGAGAAAAGCTGTATATCAAATGAAAGTTTCTTATTGTAGGATGGGCTGAAACTAAGAAAGTATGAGCGTACTTATTGACGAATACACCAAGGAAAGGTGTCTATATCGTCCTCTAGACAGTCTGTACCATAATAACGTACCTCTACAATTAGTTATGAGTTTGTGAGTTGTACGTAAAATTACATATAGTTCTACTTTTGATATGTGTCCGTATCACATTAATTCGTGAAAGTACCGCATCTATTGTGTTATTTCGGCATGCCAGGAAAGAGAGTGCTGAAAGAATAGCCACTAGAGGCAGAAGTTGTGCCGACAGCGACCAGTGAGGACTGCAAAAACTGTTCTGCGTCTTTGCGGTTGCGTTGTAGTGAAATAGCTGCCCTCATTACTGTGTCACTAGCACGAAACCTGTCATGTACGAACGACAAGACATATCCATTTTGACGAAATTGCTGAATTCCTGTGGATCTTCGGGCCCCATTTCCTTCTTTAACAGAGAGTCACCCCTTCTTTCCAGCCAGGGTCCAACCCTACACCTGACGTTACGTCGTTGTCTGCTCTTCTGCTCACAACTGTGGCGGACAATGTCACGTCTAATGCTGAATAGATAATTACGTCCTCATTGTCAAAAATGCTGCGAAACGAAAATATAGATAATCATTTGCAAGTACCAGCAAGACGTAAAACGAACATTTCAGTCCATAATTATGTTTAATCGTAACGTAATTTCATCATAGTTACACAACATAACAACAACTACTTAATAGATAAGAAGCTACCCCTTTCAGAAGTTTCAGTGTGTGAAAATAGAAGCATTATAAAAGTATCAACTTTCACAGTCTATGATGTAACCAATGTATACGAGCCTGTCGTTCCCAATGTGAGCCCTCGGGGCGCTGGTGCATATCTGTACAGGTTTTCCGTGTGATACCTTATAGCGCGCCCCTGTCGGCAGGCCTCAAAATCCGTCGCCCAGTGACTGAACGGCAGAGTCTCTGGCGTCCGGAAAATTCATTGATACAAGCTGGCGCATGGCCCAGATACGTTCTTCACGCACTGGCCTTTGTCTTAAACGTTCATCAGTCTCAATGTTCTTTTTGCCTGAATATTTATACAGCACTACCTGAGCGATCGGAGAATCCGGCAGACATGCAGAGCATTTCGTTTGATTTCTAGTTATTGCCAGAAATGTATTCGTGGTGGTAGAACTGAAATAGGGTGCACTCAACCTTTTGTTGCCAACAGAAGTTCTACTTGAATGAGAAGTAGCGAGACCAAGGTGTGGACTGCTTGTAACGGCTACGAAAGGTGTACTAACCTCACGTGCCTCCGTATTGCATCCAAATGACGTCTTAGACAGAGGGCGGCACGGGGGCCTGTGAACATCTCATGGTCCCCACAGCCGGAACGCGAAGAATGCCAGTAGTTTGTTTTGTCTGGAACTGCTTATGCGAGAATCAAGAACTGCCGAGTCACTTTCGTTGCGTCCTTTACTTTTGACTATGGTAACAAAATAGGTACACGTGCACTCGTTTGCTAATTAACAGTTCATCGTGTTACGTAGCGGTCAGGGTGATAGATCACACGGCTGAGCGTCTGCAGTATCTTCAACACAGTGAAGTGTGTGTCTTACTGTAAAAGAATTAACTTGTGAAACCTAAGACTTACCATCACAGGGTGCCCGCCCGGTTGGCCGTGCGGTCTAACGCAGGGCTTCCCGGGCGGGAAGGAGCGCCTGGTCCCCGGCACGAATCCGCCCGACGGATTTGTGTCGAGCTCCGGTGAACCGGCCAGTCTTTGGATGGTTTTTAGGCGGTTTTCCATCTGCCTAGGCGAATGCGGACTGGTTTCCCTTATTCCGTCTCAGTTACACTATGTCGGCGATTGCTACGCAAACAAGTTCTCCACGTACGCGCACATCACCATTACACTACAACGCAAACATAGAAGTTACACTCGTCTCGTTTGAGACGTTCCCTGGGGGTCCACCGGGGGCCGAACCGCACAATAACCCTGGGTTCGGTGTGGGGCGGCGGAGGAGTGAAGTGGACTGCGGTAGTCGTCGTCGGATTGTGGACCACTGCGGCTGCGGCGGGGACGGAGTCTCTCCGTTGTTTCTAGGTCCCCGGTTCACATACAATACAATACATACAAATACCATCACAGTGTGGTAAAAGTCCGAAATTTCTTGTTATATGCGTAGATTTCTAACTTTTACCAAGAGACGTTGGTGAATCTTAGTATGTACCAATTTTTAAAACCGTATTTAATTAAAAAATTCAGCTTAGCAATTTATTGAAATAGCTTGTATTTATTGTAAATTTGTGTATTTTAAACAATCTTGCATTCCAATGTGATTATAATGAGCAACTAGTATATCATAGAATTAACTGATGAAACCTAAGACTTACTATCACGGTGTCGTAAAAGTCCGAAATTTCTTGTTATATGCGTAGATTTCCAACATTTACCAAGAGACGTTGGTAAATCTTAGGATGTACACATACCAACCGTATTCATTAAAAATAATCCGCTTAGCAGTTTATTGAAATAGGTTGCATTTATTGTACATTTATTTATTTTAAACATCCTTGCATTCCAATGTGATTATAATGAGCAATATTCCATATTAGTGAAAAACGTTGTAAAAATGTTGTCTTGCGAACGTTAATTTTGTCACAACAAGGCTGACTATAGTAGCATTTCGAAGCGATTAACGCAAGCATCTTTTAGCTGGACACTTTTTTAAACAATTGCACTTTTTGAACCCTTGTCCTCCAACAGAAGATTGTTTGCAAACCACTTCTCGTAGACTAATTTCTTCTCTCGCTATTTCTTCGACGCTGATAAAATTTTCCTTGTACAATGTACATTGGTTCCTAGTGTATAAAGACTTCAGTTTACCAGCTTTGCTACCAATTTGATAAAATTCATCATCCTGCATATTTATCACTAATGCATTTTGCATCAGTTTTTGCCTTGTCTTCATCCACTACTTTAATTCTCACATTCTGTCCAACTGAGGGTTTGGAAATTTTGTTACATGGGGTTGCTTTCATTTTCTTTGACTGCAGTTGAAGACCTTCCTTGGCAGCTTCTCGGGTCCGTTTCACTTTATTAACTCTGTTGGAAGTTGTCAGCGTCTCGACACAATCATCAGCTGGTGCCGGTGTCTCGTTGTTTACTATCACCCAATCCTGTGTCTGTGGTGCTCCCTGACCTGCTACAGCTGCTCTTTCTACCTCCGTTCCTTTGTTCCAGTACTTGATTCACTGGGCTCAATTCCTTGGCCGTCATTTTCGATTTCCTGTGAGTCAGTGGAAGTGGTGTTTAACATTGTTTCCAAGTCTTCTTCAGAGTTTGTATTTTTTATTAAATCACGTGGAACAACTGAGGTCGCAATGCCCATTTTCATTGGAACCCCAAACATGGCTTCGTGTGGTGAACATGTGATCCCTTCGTTGCTCGCAAAAACCTCAGCCCTTCAGACCATATCGAAGTTTCATTTGTTTCCATCCAATTTGATAACAAATGTTCGACATCTTGATTTGCTCTTTTGACTGATCTCTGAGACTGACTGTGCCTCGGCTTCCCGTGGACTGTCTTTATATCACTCCACAACCCACATAAATTTTGAATGGGTTAGTTACAAAACTCTCAACCGTTATCAGAATGAAGGATACTTGGGGTGCCAAAGGTGGTAAAAATATTCAAAAGATGATATGCTACTTCATCAGCCCTTTTCGAAGGAGGATAACAAATTTCGTCAAATGATCTTGGTATACAAATATGAACTTCCACTTATTGTCTGGCTTTGCATGCATGTCGATTAAGTCAATTTGACATCCTGAATTCATTTCACTGTGTATCATGGATTTCACTACAACTCCCCTCCTCAATGTTTTTTGCTTTTTATGACATGGTTCACATAATCTCAAATAAATAACCATTGATTCAATAGTCACATTTTTGTACTTACAATTCAGTTCCAGAATCATCCGTGTTCGGCCGCCATGGCCTATAGCAATGTGGGTCTCAAGCAGTACAAATAACGGATTTCTTCTTTTCCCGCAGACACCGGTGGTATGAGTTTTTCTTCACCTCCTATGTTGAGAACATAGTATCGCTTCAAGCGTCTGTAGTGAACAGATTTTTATTGGAAATGATTATATTTCATTTTTCACTTCACTTAATAGAATGTTGTATTGCTCCGTAGTTACATAAAGCCGGTGTGGCCGAGCAGTTCTAGGCGCTTCAGTCTGGAACCGCGCGACCGCGACGGTCGCAGGTTCGAATCCTACCTCGTGCATGGATGTGTGTGGTTCGTTAGGTTTAAGTAGTTCTAAGTCCTAGGGGACTGATGACCTCAGATGCTAAGTCCCTTAGTGCTCAGAGCCATTTTTATATAAAAATTGTTGTCCTTCTTCTTACTCACTGATTCACTTAAAAGTTCGTAAAATCTGTTACGCATAACAACACTCATTCCCATACAAATCTGCAGAAGAAACGCTACTAAAACGAGTCGCAAAGATGACTGTACGCACGATGCTTCACACTGACTGAAACTACACGGTGGTGAGCGGACTGAGAACTAATAATCGCCAACGTAGAAACTTGCCTGAACACAAAATTGGCGACGTTGAAACTTGTCTGAACCTGCTCGGTGGAGGCAGGAGTCTTCAATCCTGCATTAATCAGTTTGCATTGATAAATTCTACCACGATGGTAAGTCTTAGGTTTCACCATTTAATTCCAATATTTACCAATCATCTTGCTTTTACAGTAACATACACAAATATATAATGTATATATGTGAACCCCGCGAGAAATGCATGATTGAACGTAAATGCAGATGATGGCCAAGCCATCAGGTGCCACTGTTGTATTTGACCATGAACAGTAACTGTAAAGTGTCCTCAATACGTTGCAAGTGTCATTCGTGGTCAGAACACTGTTCTTTGAAATTGTGGGTGCATTATGCATTATGTCGGAGCAAAGTGAATTCCAAAGTGGAAAAATTGTTAGTGCTCATATGGTGGATGCTTCTGTAAAAGAGTCTCAGAAGCGTGTGGGTTTTCAAGAGGGACCGTATAGAAGATTTGTACAGCGTACAGGAAAAGCGGAAAACATCATCCCCTAAGTTATAACGCGAACGAAAATTTGTCTTGAGTGATCGTGACAGACGGTCAATGAAGATGATCGGGACGAAAATTAAATGGACGACAGCTGCAGGAAACGCGTGTTGCACTCGCAAAGCCTGCCAGCACGGAAAAAACACAGATGGAGCTCCGTAAATAGTGAATTGTAAGACGAGTTAGAATTACAAAACCATACTTCAGTGCTGTTAACGCCCATTAACAGTGTAGTGGCACCACCGTTTAAGATAGGATAAGGTTAGCTTCGGTGCAATATTTCTGAGCGCACAAGTTACAACCAGATGCAGGCCTGGTGACCAGCAGTTCTGAAGTAGAATGGAGACCACAGGGCCGTAGACCCGCTGAAAAGAGTAAACGCAGCGGTGTGTGCACGGCGCAGCTTACAGGCAGAAGGGGCCCACTGGCCCAACCCAGGTGTTATGAGTACATGACTCGGAGCGGCGCGTTAGCAAAACAGAGGCGCACAGACACAGGCCGGTCCACTAACAAGGCATTCAAATGTGACAGCTCTCCTGGACGGCGGGGGGTGTCACACCACCAACTACACGCAGCAGCAGATGGGGCGCCAGCATTCCAGTCCACGGCAGATCGCTGGTTCGACCCTCTTAGGCCAACACAGGTTCCACAGCCAGCCAGCGACGGGCCACGCCATGGCTCGCTACTGCGGGCAGTCTTGTTGGCTCCCAACACACTCCGGAGGCATCCTGAGGCGAAGGCCACAGATTCGGACGCCAGATCATGGGCGCATGTTGTCGCCACGATCGTAGCCATTCGCGAGGAAGCACGCCGTGGACCGCCTTGCAGCTCCCAATGGGCAGCACTGAGGCAGCAAGGATGGATACCTCTGAGTCGACTGCCGGCGCATCCTGACGTCATCACAAGGTCGACACACAGCAGTGCGCTGCACGGGTCGCTGAGGCAGCCATTCGCAGACAGCAAAGTGATGTCCTTAGCATTGCGGGATCCGGTGACGCAGACTGAGAGGAACGGGGGAGCTGTAGCTGGTAATAATAAATCACTTGGGAAACTCGCATGAGTTTTAATATGGAGCATGCTGACAGTTTCCATCCATGTCCACCATTCTTCTACAACAGGAAAACGTGGTACTGAAGCCAGAAAACCCGGACTATCGAGCAATGGAAGAATATCATTTGTTCGCATGAGTCTTTTGACACAGTTTTTAACTTCTGGCCGAGTTTACGTTCCGCCTAAGCCAAGACTACGATGCAGACAGCTTGCTATGAAGAGTGATATAATGGCGGGTTTTCGGTGATGATGTGAGCAGTCATATTGTGGTACTCCATGGGGAAGGTCGTATGGCTTACCAAAACATTACCACAATGGTGATACTGCGGTCCAAGACGACAGGACCTCCTGTTCACACTACGGCATTGTCTGGATGTGATTTTGGGAGCTCAAGGATTAATTGTCGCCTCTCCCATTACCACCACAGTCCCCACATGACAGTATTTTTGAGATTTTATGGACTATATGGAAGAGAAGGGTGTGTGATCGTTATCCAGCATCCTTACTGAATTTGCCACTATTTTGCAGGAAGAATGGTATATGATTCTCTTGAAAACCATATAGGATCTACCTTCATCCATTCCGAGATGATGCTGTATCAAAAGCCGACGGTTTTAAGCATGATAAAACACACATCAAAAGAAGTTTTGCATCACCTCAGTTCCCATAACTCCTGAAGATAGATGTTGAGCGTGGATACTGAATTATATACACAGTCCCTTTGATTGTTCAGAGACGTCACTAAACACACCCAAAGATGTAAACAACCATGCATGAGCAGCGCGTATTAGACGGAGGGGTTCCGACAGCCGATAGTTCCAGTCATTCCATCAGGAAGGAGGTGCACGGCTCGTGTCGTCTGTAGTTGAACCATGCCTAGAAGGTCAATACTGCGGTTCGATCGCGTCCGCATTGTTACTTTGTGACAGGAAGGGCTCTCTACAAGGGAAGTGTTCATGCATCTCGGAGTGAAACAAAGCTATGTTGTTCGGACATGTAGAAGATACAGACAGACGGGAACTGTCGATGACATGCCTCAATCAGGCCGTCCAAGGGCTACTACTGCAGTGGCTGACAGGTACCTACAGATTATGGCTCGGAGGATCCCTGACAGCAACGCCACCGTTTTGAATAATGCTTTTCGTGCAGCCGTAGGACGTCGTGTTACCTCTTAAAGTGTGTGCAGTAGGCTGCATGCTGCACAACTTCACTCCCGACGTCCGTGGAGAGATCCATCTTTGCAACCACAACACCATGCAGCGTGGTACAGATTGGCCCAACAAAATGCTGAATGTTCCGTTCATGAGTGTCGCATATGCCTTCAACCAGACAATTGTCGGAGACGTGTTTGGAGGCAACCAAAGTCAGGCTGAACGCCTTAGACACACTGTCCACCGAGTGCAGCAAGTGGAGGTTCCCTGTTGTTTTGGGGTGGCATTATGTTGGCTGAAGTACGCCGCTGGTGGTCATGGAGGGCGCCGTAACGGATGTACGATACGTGAATGACATCCTCCGACCGATAGTGCCTTCTATAGTTTGAAACTTTTATTTAGCTGGCAGTAGTGGCGCTCGCTGTATTGCAGTAGTTCCAGTAACGAAGATTTTTGTGAGGTAAGTGATTTGTGAAAGGTATAGGTTAATGTTAGTCAGGGCCATTCTTTTGTAGGGATTTTTTGAAAGTCAGATTGCGTTGCGCTAAAAATATTGTGTGTCAGGATAAACACAGTATCGCCAACATATTGCTAGGCATTCAACTTCATGGATGACAATTCGCGCCCCCATCGTGCACATTATGTGAATGACTTCCTTCAGGACAACGACATCGCTCGACTAGAGTGGCCAGAATGTTCTCTGGACATGAACCCTATCGAACATACCTGGGATAGATTGAAAATGGCTGTTAATGGACAACGTCACCCACCAACCACTCTGACGGATATCCGCCGAATCTCCGTTGAGGATCGGGACAATCTGGACCAACAGTGCCTTGATGAACTTGTGGATGGTATGCCACGACGAATACAGGCATGCATCATTGCAAGAGGACGTGCTACTGGGTATTAGAGGTACCAGTGTGTTCAGCAATCTGGATCACCACGTCTGAAGATCTCGCTGTGTGGTGGTACAAGATGCAATGTGTGAGTTTCATGACCAATAAAAAGGGCGGAAATGATGTTTATGTTGCTCTCTATTCCAGTTTTCTGTACAGGTTGCGGAACTCTCGGAATCGAGGCGATGCAAAACTTTCTTTGATGTGTGTATGTTGCGTTTTTGGTGTTTCCATATTTTTATCGACCCCTGTATTTACTCACTTTTTGTCATAAATGTTACCAGATGAATAGGGCATGTCATTAAAGCAGTGTGGGCGACATATTGTGATACGAGTTTTAATGAATCTCTCAGTGGCTGTGGAAACGTGTGCTGACAAGCGATTTCATTTTCCCATTTGCTAATTAAAGTAAACACGCACAGCCGTCACGCGACTCAGTGTTTCGGTGTAGCTTCTGCGTCGTGCCGCTCGTCACAGGACGCTATCTTTGTGGTGTTTCTGTCGCTACAGGTAGCAGCCATTTACATTATGAATTCATAAGCGTCAGCGTTGCGTTTCCTAACGGATTTGCTATGCTCTCTCTTCTCGCGCCCTTACTAGAAGAACACGTGTGGGGAAGAGCTTGAATAACAGTCAAAGCAGGTCGCTTTCGCACGTCATCCCTCTAAAGGAGATGACATTCATCTGCCCATTTGTGAGCTTTGCCTCCAGGCTAGAAGGGGGAAAAGCAACAAATCCGTGCTCTCAATCTGATGTTTCCATTGTGCACAAACACCTAAATGAAGTCTCATTACTCTGTCCCATTTGTTAACAGGAATGAAATCGTTTAAGTATCTGTAAACTGCCCTTTGTCTACTCTAGCTCGATGAGAGCCGCCTCAACCTATACGTGTCAACGTTGCTGTTGCGTGTTTCTTAACGTCATCTGCCAATCTACCGTTATCATGTCGAGAAACTCTTTTATTATTGATCGGAAATGAGTGAAGTGCTTGATTGGTCCACCCACCATCCATTCAACTGGCTCCGTGTTCCGCCCATATCTGCTGCATTTTCGTTGAAGTCACAGTTACTTCTTCCACTCAGTCTGCCCAGCGATGCATTTCTTTCTTTTCCCACTGCTCCTAGCAACTCCTAACATACATTTCTCCGTTGTTTGCCGAACAACCACCCGTTTTTTTTTTCTTCACATTAAAATTCCTCTTGTTACTGTCCGGCAATTTTACTTTAAATGAAGTTATACAGGATGTCCCAGGATGAATGGTCATCTTCAGGAATATGACGGGAATACCGTCCGGCTCTTTAGATAAGTGGTCAGCGCATCTGACTTCTAACCAGCGTGCCCGGCTTCGATTCCCGGCCGTGTCGGAGGTTCTCTCCGCTCGAGCACTGGGTGTTGTGTTGTTCTCATCATCATTTCCCATCATCGACACGATAGTCGCTCAATGTGAGATCAATTGAAAAGTTACCTAGATGTTGATTCCCGGCCATCAATGCCATGCGATCATTTCATCTCGCTGGAACGCTCAATTGAAGCAAAAAACTTCATGTTGTCATATGCCCTATTCCTAAAAGTTTCAGAGATGAAACACATTTAATTTAGATTTGTTTTTGGGGTAGTGACACGCACATACGTGTCTTACACACCTAAACTCTTCGCGATTTTTTGTAGCGGAACCTACCTCGTTGCTTTCCACATCTTTGCTCGGTATGTCTCTCTGTGAATACATTAGCCCGTTGAACGCTCTGGTGTCCACGGCGTGTCGAGAGTGAAGTAGTGCGAAGGACTTGAGAGTATTTCAGAGAGAAACATCAGTTAACTTTGTTCAGGCGTTGGCTAAAATGTCACGTATCTACACTAGTGAAGAACATGCAGATATGGTGTACATTTACAAGTCGTGTGACGGTAGTGCTCCTGCTGCTGTAGAATAATACCGTCTGATTTTACCGACATGTCGAATTCCCGATCGTAGATTCTTCACCAGAGTATTTAACATACTGGGTGAAACAGGTGTTCTCCCAAGTTCCCACTCTTCTCCTGAACGCGTATTTCAACAACCCGTGCAGGAAGAGAATGGTGCAGCGTAGTCCTGCTGCCAGAATACGGTGACTTCATGCATGGATCAGTGTCCCACTAGCACGTGCATGGCGAGCATTACATGCGGTGATTAGTACCCATTCTACATACAACGTGTCCTAATCTTCACATTGGCGACACTGCCACACGATTTTAATTGTGTCGCTGGTTAAATGTCAATCGTTGTTTGCTTCAATTCACCGACGAAGCCACGTTTACACGGAATTCAATCAGCAATAAACGTAATAATTACTGGTGTTAAGAAAATTCACACGCTACGATTTACAAGTTCGTTTCTATACCAATGTTCAGTGCTGCAAGATCCGTAACATGTTGATAAGTGCAGACGTTTTAGAAGAGCGAATGACGGCACTAAATTTCTTACAGTTTTCGAAAAATTCGTTGGCTGAGTGCCAAGAGGAAGTTCCATGGGCCTTGCGGACTGCAGTGTACTTTTAGCATAACGGATCCCTCCGCATCTTAACAGACGTTTGAGAGAACATCTCAGTCGCACTTACCCTAATTGCTGCAATGGCCATCATCATCACTAGACCATTATGTTCCCTTTAATGAGCTGGATGAAGTCAAAAGTGTACAAAAGAAACTTGAATACGCGAGGTGAACTGTTTGGTCGCGTAATGTAAGCTGCTGCCCTCGTTAGGGAACGTGCAGAGGCATTCAGATGGTCTCCCAAGAGTGCAATTAAGTTGGCGATGCGATATTCGAATACGTATTGTGAACTGTACGATAGCTGCAATGTGACTTGTACGATAATGCGATAGGGTAAACCAAAAGCAGTTCGATAGCTTTCGATTTGGTCGTTTCTAGAATAGGTTCCTTTACTAGAAATTGATGTGTATGCCCTTCTTTATCGCCCCTGAAAGTCTGTAACATAATCACGGGAATACCCTGTATATCATCTCTAATAGGGCCATGCCTAATAATGCACTCTGGTGTTCAAACCAGAGTTCAGGTTGATGAGAGATTTACCTGTTTTTACATTAACGGCCGTGATCTGCGCGTGATATTTGACTTTTCCGTCATACTACTTTAGAGGTTTAAGTACCCGCATCTACTTCTCTTTCGAATTAAGGTACTGTTTTTGAGAAAACGCTACATCCAATGAAGTTGGGGAGCCTTTATACACTGAAGTGCTAAAGAAACTGGTATAGGCATGCGTATTCAAATACAGAGATGTGTAAACAGGTAGAATACGGCGCTGCGGTCAGCATCGCCTATAAAAAACAGGATGTCTGTAGCGCAGTTCTTACATCGGTTGCTGCTGCTACAATGGCAAGTTATCAAGATTTAAATGTGTTTGAACGTGGTGTTATAAAATCGTTCAGATGGCTCTGAGCACTATGGAACTAAACAGCAGAGGTCATCAGTCTCCTAGAACTTAGGACTACTTAAACCTAACTAACCTAAGGACATCACACACATCCATGCTCGAGTTAGGATTCGAACCTGCGACCGTAGCGGTCGCGCGGTTCCGGACTGAAGCGCCTAGAACTGCTCGGTCACCGCGGCCGGAAACGTGGTGTTGTAGTTGGCTCACGAGCAATGGGACACAGCATCTCCCTGGTAGCGATGAAGTGGGATTTTTTCGTATGACCATTTCACGAGTGTACCGTGAACATCAGGAATCTGGTATAATCTCCGACATTGAACGAAACATCACCGACATGGGCTTTCGGAGCCGAAGGCCCACTCGTGTGGCGTTGATGACTGCACAACACGAAGCTTTACGCCTCGCCTGAGCCCGCCAACACCGATAATAGACTGTTGATTAGAAACATGTTGCTTTGTCAGACGAGTCTCGTTTCAAATTGTATCGAGCGGATGGACGTGTACGGGTATGGAGACAAGCTCACGAATCCATGGACCTGCATTTCAGCAGGGCACTGTTCAAGCTGGTGGAGACTCTGTAATAGTGTGGAGCGTGTGCAGTTGGAGTGATTTGGGACTCCTGTCGGTTCTGATACGATTCTGACAGATGACACGCACATAAGCAGCCTGGGTGATTAGCTGAATCCATTCATGTCCGTTGTGCATTCCGACGGACTTCGGCAATTGCAGCAGGACAATGCGACACCCCACACGTTCTGAATTGCTACAGAGTGGCTTCAGGAACACTCTTCTGAGTTTAAACACTTCCACTGGCCACCAGACTCCCAATACATGAACATTACTGTGAAACGTCCCCTTTTTGAAGAATTATACATGACTGTGTTTATCCTGACACACAATATTTTTAGCGCAACGCAATCTGACTTTCAAAAAATCCCTACAAAAGAATGGCCCTGACTAACATTAACCTATACCTTTCACAAATCACTTACCTCACAAAAATCTCCGTTACTGGAACTACTGCAATACAGCGAGCGCCACTACTGCCAGCTAAATAAAAGTTTCAAACTATACCTTAATAGTCATAATATATATAGCAGTTCATGACAGTCTTACAAATTTCAAAACTCCGCCATCTCTCTCCCCACATCCATCACTGCTGGCGGCTCACCTCCAACTGCGCAACGCTACGCGCTGTTCACATCCAGCTGCCCAACACTACAATGGCAGACAACAATGCAAACTAGCCACAGACTGCACACAGCACAGCCAGTGATTTTCATACAGAGCGCTACGTAACGTTTCCAATAAGAAAACATAAACAGCCTACTTACAACTGAGCATATCTGGGATGCCTTGCAACGTACTGTTCAGAAGAGACCTGCACACCCCTCGTACTCTTACGGATTTATGGACAGCCGTGCAGGATTCATGATGTCAGTTCCCTCCAGTACTACTTCAGACATTAGTCGTGCCCATGGCACGTCATGTTTCGACACTTCTGAGTGCTCGCGGGGGTCCTACAAGATATGAGACAGTTGTACCAGTTTCTTTGGCTCTTTAGTGTAGATGCTCTCGACAGTGCGCTAAGCTCCTAAGCCAGTTACTGCCGTCTGATTATTTTTTCGAAACAACAGCCTTGTTTAAACGGTTTCGTTCTTCATATTTATAAAAGCCAGAAAAAGTTAACTAAATGTTAGTTGGTACGAGATGCCGTTAGTGAGTTCATACAGTGTTTTGTGCAACGTCCGAGCTTGCCCGTGTACTTCTCATAGCCTCTGTGAACAGCGAACCGCGCAACGGCAGACCACTGTGTGGGGTAGCAGGAGCTATTGGGCGGACTCTCCACGGCTGAGAAGCGTGCTTAAAGCAGCGCGATGGAGGCGGAGACCGGCGGTCCTTTCGGGCTTCCGCGGCACAAAGCCCGGCCAAATGGCCTCCCACGCGGAACTTTTCAGCCGGCGGCAGCGACAAATCTCCCCGGATGACGGGACCAGCCGCTTCCACTCGATTCGCCAGCGATTCGCGGCCGATCCGGCCCTCAGTAGACCGACGTGCGTGCGCCCTGACTTGCAACTGTTTGTAGTGTAGAGAGCTCTCAACAGGACCTGAATGGTTGATATCGACATGCAGATGAGTATGAAAAAGAAACCTGTGATGTTCCAATACGGCCTTCATAGTTAGCTGCTTGACACAATCACATTGATTAAATATCTAGGCGTCATGTTTCAAAACGAAATGAAATGGAACGAACTTATAAGGATTGCAGTAGGGTAGAAGAATTGTCGACACCAATTTGTTGGGATAATTTTAGGAGAAGTGTGGTTGACTGCAAGGGTGACCAAACATAGGACGCTAGTGCGAGCCATTCTTGAGTACTGCTCGAGTGTTAGGGATCCTCACCAGCAGGTCTGAAGGAAGACATCGAAGCAAATGAGAGGTGAGCTGCTAGATTTGTTGCCGGTAGCTTCGAACAAAACACAGCTATTACAGACACGCTTCGGGAACTCAAATGGGAATTCCTAGAGGGAAGGCGATATTCTTTTCGAGGAAGTGTCGAGAAAATTTAGAGAACCGGCATTTAAATCTGCTGCAGGACGATTATACTGGCGCCAGCGTACATTTCGCGTAAGGACCACGAAGGTAAGATAAGGGAAATTAGGGCTCGTACGGAGGCATATATACAGACGTTTTTCCCTCGTTATCTTTGCGAGTGGAACAGAACAGGAAATGACTAGAAATGGTACGGCGTGTCCTCTGTATCTCAACGTATGTTGACTTGAGGAGTGTATATTTAGAAGTAGACTTGTTTGGATATTCCAGAATAATTAAGTGAGGGAAAATGAAAAGACAAGTGGACTCACTTTCAGGATTCTGTATCAACTTGAATACGTACGGAGGTACATTACTGGCCATTAAAATTGCTAAGCCAAGAAGAAATGCAGATGATAAACAGGTATTCATTGGACAAATATATTATACTAGAATTGACATGTGATTACATTTTCACGCAGTTTGGGTGCATAGATTCTGAGAAATAAGTACCCAGAACAACCACCTCTGGCCGTAATAACGGCCTTCATACGCCTGGGCATTGAGTCAAACAGAGCTTGGATGGTGTGTACAGGTACAGCTGCCCATGTAGCTTCAACACGATACCACAGTTCATCAAGAGTAGTAACTGGCGTATTTTGACGAGCCAGTTGCTCGGCCACCATTGACCAGACGTTTTCAATTCGTGAGAGATCTGGAGAATGGCTGGCCAGGGCAGCAGTAGAACATTTTCTATATCCAGAAAGGCCCGTACAGGACCTGCAACATGCGGTCATGCATTATCCTGCTGAAATGTAGGGTTTCGCAGGGATCGAATGAAGGGTAGAGGCATGGGTCGTAACACATCTGAAATGTAACGTCCACTGTTCAGAGTGCCGTCAATGGGAACAAGAGGTGACCGAGACGTGTAACCCATGGTAACCCATACCATCACGCCGGGTGATACGCCAGTATGCCGAAGACGAATACACGCTTCCAATGTCCGTTCACCGCGATGTCGCCAAACACGGATGCGACCATCATTATGCTGTAAACAGAATCTGGATTCATCCGAAAAAATGACGTTCTGCCATTCGTGCACCCAGGTTCATCGTTGAGTACACCATCACAGGCACTCCTGTCTGCGATGCAGCGTCAAGGGTAACCGCAGCCATGGTCTCCGAGCTGATAGTCCATGCTGTTGCAAACGTCGTTGAAATGTTCGTGCAGATGGTTGTTGTCTTGCAAACGTCCCCATCTGTTGACTCAGGGATCGAGACGTGGCTGCACGATCCGTTACAGCCATGCGGATAAGATGCCTTTCATCTCGACTGCTAGTGATACGAGGCCGTTGGGATCCAGCACGGCGTTCCGTATTACCATCCTGAACCCACCGATTCCATATTCTGCTAACAGTCATTGGATCTCGACCATCACGAGTAGCAATGTCGCGATACGATAAACCGCAACCGCGATAGGCTACAATCCGACCTTTATCAAAGTCGGAAACGCGATGGTACGCATTTCTCCTCCTTACACGAGGCATCACAACAACGTTTCACCAGGCAATGCTGGTCAACTGGTGTTTGTGTATGAGAAATCGGTTGGAAACTTTCCTCATGTCAGCACGTTGTAGGTGTCGCCACCGGCACCAACCTTGTGTGAATGCTCTGAAAAGCTAATCATTTTGATATCACAGCATCTTCTTCCTGTCGGTTAAATTCGCGTCTGTAGCACGTCATCTTCGTGGTGTAGCAATTTTAATGGCCAGTAGTGTCGTTCATCCATCCTGAGAATCGAGGATCTCAGTGATATTTACCTGTTATCCATATCAATACGGGCAAGAAATAGGTCCCAGGAATTCCAAGACTTTTGAGAACATTTTAATTTCAAGTTATCTTGTATAATTTTGCATTGTCTGTCGTAATATTTCATTTATTTTATTAATTTTGGGGTTATTAACATGCTGCGCTTATTGGCAATTGCAGATGTGATGACTTCGTCTACTCTCGTCCCTGTTGCGTTTACTGGTAAGATTTGATGGAAGTCCGCAGAGAGGAAAATGGAGAAGCCGGCCATAGAGATATTTCCATTACGCAAATGTGGAATTGTTCTATGAAATTCTTCAACCTGTATTTTATGGTTATCGGAATCTAATCCCAAACATTGGAAGTGCAATCCTACATCAGTTGCCAGTGTTACTTTCGTTCGCAACACTACAGATACTGTATGTGTTGTCGGCATAGACTGTCAAGGAATGTCTGCCTTTAGAGTGAGCAGTTCGTAAAGGACCTGCGATGCCAGCACATGTGTGGCGCCGCAGGAGGGCAGCCTTAAACCTACCACCGCTACGTGATTGTGGTATCGTTTTCACAGGGATAGCGGGGTTCACTCCATTGTAGCTCAGCCAGTCAGCACGAAATATTTGTGAATTATATAAAAAAAAATTTTCTTGTGAACCACTCTACCTATTACTGAAAATGTCCCTACAGTAGTTCCCGATATTTTTGACAGATTACGAATGCAAACTACTTTTCTTTGTGGTATAATCACGAATTTCCTAGTTTCTGAATTTTACTTTATTTGCACTGTAATACCTTCCTTCTTGCCACATTTCGTGATTTTATGTCAACTGGAAATACCCTATATGTTTTGATGACTGAGTTTGCGAGTGTCAAAAAATAGTCGTATATCGTAACAGCAGCGACTCAGAAGCTTATATTTTTTACACCGCCAAGGTGCTGTACACTGGATTAGGTGACAAATTTCAACTTGACGTCTCTACCCATTCCTGAGGAAAAGAGGTCTTAATAGTTGGATAGATGGATAGACAGATAGCCAATACAGTGATCCTATAAGCCTATAAGAAGTCCAGCAATAATCCTTATAGTAAGAAGAAATGATGGAACATTCTGTATATCTTGACACGGAAGAAGTAGTAGAGGTGATGGCGATGGATGTGATGGATGTGATGTTTTGCAGAATGAAGAGCATGACAAAACATTGAAAATTCCGGAGAAAATATGAAATAAGCGAATGATAAGCCCATATCTTATCAGCATGGCTTTTACAATATTTCAAGCTTATCCTCTAGTAAATCTCCAAATTTAATGCGCAGATTATGTTTAGCGAAGGACTTCAGTTCAAGCAATCGTATACTACAGAGAAACTAAGCATATAGCGCCACGCTAACCGTCTTCCAGTGATATAGGCGTCTGACACCTTACTACAGCAGAATGTCAAACTCTGTTCTTCTATATCGTTCGTATAGATTAAAGCAACAGACCCTAAATCGAAATGTTCACTGGATCATTAAAATCGCAGTATATGTTATGTCGAAGGAACATCCGGTAACCTTATCCACAGCATGAATTAAAATTACATGAGTAGTGATTTCCAACTGAAAACTGGTTTAAAATCTAACGCCATTTTATTCTCTTCTCGCTGAGTGTTTGAGAACCTATGGATATGTGTCTGAAGTCTCTGCAATACATATATTTCATAATTTAATTTGCATTTTTACTTGTGTTCGTTGCATATTTTGTTGGATTTCACTACCCGTTCGTTTACAGTGGTCATTTGGGAGAAATGGAAAATAGCTTTATTCCTACTTAGTTCCGTGATGCAGCATGTGAAAGTGAAGGCACTAAAGCAGAAAACACTGAAAAAACTTAATATATTTGGTTACGGCAGAAGCAGATAAAATGTAGAAAACCCATTTATCTAGCAAAATCAATGAATGTATTGCTTTGGATAAGAGCAAAAGTCAAACCTCGAAGAAGGCAAACGAAACATGTCCCGTCTCACTTGATCGCTTTGATATTTGAAACTTTCCGCATATAATACAGTTTATAGCAGAACGTTAAGGGAATGAAATTCAGCATACTAATTTGCTTAGTGCACCGCTAGATCGCTAGGCTGCAGCATGCGCAGCGTAGTAATAGCGTAGCATTAGTGTGGCTTGTTAGGAGCTTAGCGCTACGTGCGTAATCTAGGCAGTGATCGGAGAATCTAATTGGAAGTTTTGTGGTTGATACCCATACGCAAAGTAATTAACGCGTAAATCCATGTGAATATGATACATTAAGAAGCTCTTCCACTTGCATCATCATAGATTGGTGACGAAACTCCGCAGTACCGTAATTCACCATTTCAAATTGAATCTGAAACTGATCAGACGAATGGCGTTAAGGTAGATATGCACAGAGCTTTAACTAGAAATGTGACGAGCTGTGGTGTGTTTTAAAAGTATTAATCACGGTTGCTGTTTAGTCACGGAGGTAAATATCGTAGCAGATATTACTAATATACGTGCACTTTTTGACAAGAACAGCTTCACGCTATGTTCTTTCCCTGCAATCCATTCTTCAGCAAGCAATACAGTACCCTCTTTGTGTACTTTTTCGTCATCTGTCTTCCGACTAGTTTGATGCGGCCGGACACGAATTATCTGGCAGTTATTTAAATCCAGGTGAGGTTCCATGTAGTGCAATTTTATGAGCTGCGAATTTGACCTTACGTAATGTACCATCAATTACATGCAGTACTTGATGGCACTGGTCTTCAAGGAACCTAGTTTAAATCAGGGTTTTAGGAACACAAGCATCACAGCGATGTATGGTTGTTCGTCAACAGATTAGACACTAAACGTCCTCAATTAGTTCCGCAATATACCGGGTGATCAAACAGTCAGTATAAATTTGAAAAACCATGGAATAATGTAGATAGAGAGGTAAAAATTGACACTCATGCTTGGAATGACATGGGGTTTTATTAGAACCACCCCATATTGCTAGACGCGTGAAAGATCTCTTGCGCGCGTCGTTTGGTGAGGATCATGTGCTCCGCTGCCACTTTCGTCATGCTTGGCCTCCCAGGTCCCCAGACCTCAGTCCGTGCGATTATTGGCTTTGGGGTTACCTGAAGTCGCAAGTGTATCGTGATCGACCGACATCTCCAGGGATGCTGAAAGACAACATGCGACGCCAATGCCTCACCATAACTCCGGACATGCTTTACAGTGCTGTTCACAACATTATTCACCGAGCGAGGTGGCGCAGTGGTTAGCACACTGGACTCGCATTCGGGAGGACGACGGTTCACTCCCGTCTCCGACCACCCTGATTTAGGTTTTCCGTGATTTCCCTAAATCGCTTCAGGCAAATGCCGGGATGGTTCCTTTGAAAGGGCACGGCCGATTTCTTTCCGCATCCTTCCCTCACCCGAGCTTGCGCTCCGTCTCTAATGACCTCGTTGTCGACGGGACGTTAAACACTAATCTCCTCCTCCACAACATTATTCCTCGACTGCAGCTATTGTTGAGGAATGATGGTGGACATATTGAGCATTTCCTGTAAAGAACATCTTCTTTCCTTTCTCTTACTTTATTATGATAATTATTGCTATTCTGATCAGATGAAGCGCCATCTGTCGGACATTTTTTGAACTTTTGTATATTTTTTTTTGGTTCTAATTAAACCCCATGTCATTCCAAGCATGTGTGTCAATTTGTACCTCTCTATCTACATTATTCCGTGATTTGTTCAGTTTTCAAATTTATACTGACTTTTTGATCACCCGGTATCTTAATCGCTTTTTGAAATGAGGCTATGTGATTTGTGACTCCTTCTATGGTGAGGATATTAATATCGACGGAGCTTGGAAGATTTCGAAAGGATTAGGCAATGGCTGGTTTCGCCTAATACCTTCCTTCAATTGGAGGTCCAGACATCACAATACAGTGAAGCCTCTGTATTTTACTTGCCACGGTTCCACAGGAGGTGGTATGCCCTTGCCTTTCTCGGAACTGATGTACGATCTACATATAGGGTGTCCCTCTAAAAGTCGTGAGGCACGTTTTCTCTGGTGTTTCGGCAGACTTTTGCAGTTTCGTTTATTATAATGTGTAGTTGGAGGCAGCTCAACAAATCTTATTCATCACGTCTTCATGCGATGCCCAATGTCGTCAGAAAGCGTCGATTTGCCCCCCGTTCATACAGTGAAGGCTTTCGCGACCGTATGTTTCAGCTGCCGAGTGTGGCCCTGGGTAACCCATTGAGTCCTACGATCGCCAATTTTTACATGGAAAAATTCGAACAATTAGCTGTGGAAAAAGCGAAGAAGAAACCATTTCGATGGTATCGATACGTGGACGATACATTTATGGTTTGTTCACATGGCAAAAAAGCTTTAGAGGAATTCTTTTGTTATTTAAATAGTATAAATTCTAAAATCCAGTTTACCATGGAAATGGAGAAAGACAGTGAAATATCCTTCTTGGATGTCTTCGTTATGAGACAGACTGATGGCAACTTGAAACATAAAGCCTTTCGAAAGGTTATAGTTACAGACAGATACTTGCATAAGGATTCCAATCATCATCCACAACAAAAAGGAGTGTAATTAGAAGTCTAGTAGACAGAGCTAAAAGGATTTGTGCACTGGAATACCTGGACGCCGAGTTAAAACATCTAAAGCAGGCTTTTGTGAAGAATGGGTACTCTAGTAAGGAAATAAATTGAGTTTTGCGACCGAATAACAGGAGGCGTCAGGACAACGATAGGACATAGCGATGGAAGAACACAGTTTCTCTACCCTTCATCGAAAAAGTAACGGATCAAATCGGCGAGATTTTAAGGAAACATAACGTTCGACCTACTTTCAGACCAACTAAGAAAATACGCAGAGCACTTCGTTCTCTTAAAGATAAACGTCCCCCTCTGACTGCAAGTGATGTATACAAGAATCCGAGTACATGTGGTAGGGTCTACATTGGAACTGTAAAGAGAAGTGTGAATACACGGTTGACTAGGGAAATCAGACAAGTCAGTCATGGCGGAACATGCTCTGCAGTCGGGTGATCACGTTGCAAAATTTTCGGAAACTGAAATTTTATGTACTATGACGAACTATCACGGCTATAAAGAGAAGCCATCGAAATATATAAAAATGGGGATAATTTTAACAGAAAAGAAGAAGCTATGAAACTCAACGATATATGGACAGTGGCGCTACAGATTCGATGAGAAGTTTTTATCTTTGACGTACTATGATCGATAGTTATATTTTATCTTTGACAAGGTTTATCTGTGCTATCACGTGGAATCCAGACGACGCCCACTTTCCACGGTATTTAGGCCGTTCTTCGTCGTCCGACTCGTCAGTCGGCAAGACTCTGCACAACCAGGAGCATCTCCGAAGATGTCCAAGGTAGCTTCGGACGAAACGTCAGGGATAGAAGAATTCCATGGACCACGGCCATACAACCCGAAAGAGTTCTCGGCAACTTGTCTTCCGTTGCGAACAATACGACCTTGGACCACGCCGGGTGCTACCACCATGCAGCAGCGCTGCTCAGTCGCAGCTGGAATACTAGTTATTCTTTGTGTTTTCCTGCTGTTTTAATACATACCAATAAGAAGAATATAGCACTAGACTAATTTGTGATCGCTATATCGAAAGGGCACGTAAATATTCCACTTCGAAAATCAATTTGTTTTTAACGTTTTTCGTCGACGCTGCGTTTCGACTGAACGGCTTGATGTGCATTATTTGTGTGGGATAACTCCAGCTACACACTGCAAAAATAACCTGCAAATATCTGTCGGAACACCACAGAAAATGCACCTGAGAACCCTTAGGAATGCCCCGTAGTATATGTACAGGGCGTTACATGTGTAAGTGCATATGTTGTGACAATTGATACCATAGTACGTACTCGCTTGAGTTAGTCGTTTCTTCTGTAGGTCTAACAGTTTCCTCTTAAACACTCCAGATAATTTACTACCTGATATTTTCTGCATGATCGTACTGCACCACTAAGTGGACTTCATCTGTCATTACAGACTAACCGTTTTGCGTCCACGTCTCCACACTCAAACACCTGACCTGCTGCCTAGGGGAAAATAAGCAGTAATAGCTATAATTATTAATCTGCAGGTGAAGTAAATACTGATGTAATGTTATTCAGTACATTGCCCTTAGTCACCAATAAAAAATCTCCACTTGGAATACTTCATTAGTAACTTCTCCGTAAAGGACAAATAAGACTCTAAGGAAAAATAAGTATAAATAAGGGATTAAGTGACTGGTTATGAAGTCCCTGTCGTGTCGCCGAAGCAGCGCACCAGCCTGTCAGAAGGCGTGTCCGATGATCAGGAACACCGGCCAGACGAAACTTGGTTTATCGGTGGTTTCCCACGATCGTTTAGGCAAATGCTGTGTCATGTAACTCGCCACTACATTCCAACGACGATCACTTGTGAGATTACTTGTTTGTAATAGTGCTTTTTTAAACTGAAGAAAGGCAAGCACAAATTTAAATCAAAACTGACACTTGTCTGGTTCATTTCAACATTCTACTGTTATTACCATCTAAGAAAGTATACAGGGTAATTGACTCTTAAAGGTAGAAACAAAAGGAGCTAGTAAAAGACAGTGAAGCAAGTAAATAATCCCAATAAATGTAGGTCGAAAAACGGATGGTTTTCCCATACCATGTATTACGACTGAGTACTTGAGCACCTACAACTGTCCCCAAGGACCCAAACTTTAGTGGCTTCCTTCTCCAACGGGAATATCCACCATTCTGTGAAGTTTGTGGTATGCCACTTTTAATTCAGCATATTTTGGCAACGTGTGTCCTATATACTGATATTAAGGCAGTCCTCAGTCTCGATGGAGATTTGCCCGCCATCCTCGCCGATACCGATTCCAGTCTTACAGGAAGTGAAATTTTGTGAATTGTCAGACCTCGTCCCTAAACTGATGGGGAATGGAGGCAGATTATAATGCATTATAAACTGCTCGCTTATTTGGGGAACACCTTCGTCCCCACCCATGAGACTAACATGCTGACTTTTCGTCAGGGTGCTGATAATCATGGTGTAAAGTGCTCTGACCTCAAATAATCATCATCATCGTCATCATCATCATCATCATCATCCCAAACTTCAGATATTCAACTGAGGACAAACACAACAAGTGTTCAACAAGGCCATTGTTTATGTAAAGGCAGGCTTTAACACGTCGCTTCACAGATGCCCATAAACGTTCAAAAATTTCAGACGTTTTCCGAATGCACTGACAGTTCTCCATAGTGCGATCACAGAGATCATCGTCACTATCAACAGGACTGGAATACAGAAAAGCTTTTAAATATCCCCAAACAACAAAATCCAAAGAGTTCAGGCTGGCGAAATTGGCAGTCCGTGATACTGGCGAACCACAACCGACACACTTGGTGTCGAAACAATGTTTACCAGTACTTTGATAGCCAGAATGATGATAAAATCAAACGAGTCCAGCTTATCATTTTTATGGACATCTGGCTTATGGTGTTTTATGTTCTTAAATAAACGTTGCCTTAGACATTAAGAGTGGTTTAACACTGGCATGACTGCACTTGTACATACGCCATGTTGGGGATACATCTGGTTTACGCATCAACGTCTGTTAGTATTGTTAGCTTGTTTTATTGTCCTCTTCTCGCACTGTATATTGTAGGGCCATTTCAAACTCATGTATTGTACTTCATCCCTTACCGCTTTCCTTTAACATCGCATAAATTACATTCTCATCTCTCTTAAAGCTTATACGAGATGGTTCTAAGGAGATTGGTACTTCAGGTGCATGTAGCATACGCATTCTCGTATGTTCCGAAAGAATACTTTAGTATAGCGCTATGCATCGCATCCATTCTATCTGATACGCGATACAACTGATACCCTATGCAATAGCTAAGGTTCCGTTCTAAAGGGAATCAAAGAAACCCAATAAGAAAAGATACAGCCTAGTTTCGTATACATGAAATTTGTCGCAGCGGATGTTCGAATATTGCTTACGCAACCGGAAGCTATTCCGAGCAATATATTGCAGTTAGCGTCACCTGGACGGACATGCGTGTTCGCAGTTAATACCACTTTGATCCAATTAAGATCCGCGTAATCGAATGCTGTAGCAATCCATTGCGCGGATATCTCCCTGTGCATCCTAATGTGATGAGCATCGTGCCTTAACGTATGCAAACACACACACACCCACACAATCCAGGGTTAAACATTGAATCGCCAATGGAAATCAAGATATGAGAAACGTAATTTGAACTGAAGTATCTGTGCAGTTTCCTTTGAAACGTTTATTATACCCTACAAACAGCGGCAGTACTTTCTCTACAACCGTTCTCTGTGACAAGATATTTATCGTGTATGTTACCGATGTTCCATTATTGCTCAGTAAAAACTAGTTACAGATTTATCCGTGTAATATCGCCGTTTCGGAAATTTCTTTCTAGTTTCAAGAAGTAACAGTACTTTCATTCTTTGATTTCTTAGATCTAGCAATATAATATTCTGTAATATATTTGAATTTATACTGTTTATGGTGGCCTCTTCATTACTTCGTCCATCGCACATCATATTCTCCCCCTCTCCGCAAAAAACACACACACACACACACACACACACACACACACACACACACACATTCCGAACAAGAAGACCACAAATTGCGTGACCAATACGAGAGATTCATTTCTATTTTCAAAAAATGGTTCATATGGCTCTGAGAACTATGGGATTTAACATCTGAGGTCATCAGTCCCCTAGAACTTAGAACTACTTAAACCTTACTAACCTATGGACATCACACATACCCATACCCGAGGCAGGATTCGAACCCGCGACCGTAGCAGTCGCGCGCTTCCGGGCTGAAGCGCCAAGAACCACTCGGCCACCGCGGCCGGCTCATTTCTAGGAAATTAGCTGTCGTGCACTTGGAAAATTTCGACCAGCAGGGTCACTCGCAGTGTATGAACGCAAATATTGTGCTCTGTTCTGTAAATCGTGAGGTTTCGTTGCCACACTAAGGTCTGTAAGCAGTTAACGACTAGTTTAATGTGTTTCGAGCTGAGAAAACTATTAAGAGAATACGTTATTAGGATTGATTTACATGATAATTTTTCGTCAGTGTGGTAGGAAGATTACGGTTTAGTATCCGGTCGCCGATTACGTCATTAGCTGAGGAGTATATGTATCTCACATGATATTATCCGTTTCTCACACTACGTCTACTTCCGTAGTGGCTCTGCCGACTGACAGTACGTATTCTGGGACGAGTACAAATTTCTGGGTGGTCACATCGCCCTTACTGTTTCTGCAAACTTGACGTTTCAGTTACTTTGGTCGGATCGTCAATTGTCTCAAGGATTCTCAGGTGTAATGTTCAGCTACTTGATAATACCAGAAAAAGTACAAGAGAGAAAATTCCGTGTAAGATTCGTGACACGGCACTATTTCTTTAAGAGTTTATATTCAAGATTTCCTTTCTTCGTTGAATTCAGAAGCGAAACACGGGAAGAATAACCGCTGCTGTTTTATTTACCATCTAGGCTGCTAGAGATGCAGAATAATGGTCAAATCTATATTCGTAAGATTTATCATGAGAAGGTATTCTTCGAATTTTCTAAGTATTTCCGCGAGGCGTTAGGCGACCTTCTTGGAGTGTCTGTAAAGTCAAGCAGTTCAAAACATGTAATACTTTCTTGCAGACCAAATAACTGTTGATTCACACAGTTCTTTCTCAGATATCACTCGATGTCACCTGGTAGTCTAAAACAAAATGTGTCCAACACACTTGACGAATTCACTTATTTTGTAAAAAAATTCTGTTGCCGTCATGTTGTTTCTCCTATAATTCTACCTCTGAGCCTCAACTAGTTACTTAGTGTTACCTACGAATGAAACTTTGTAGGGCGTAAGACCATATCATATACCCTCGTTCCACTACTCCATATTTATATGAAAGATTTATTTTGTCTTAACTTATTGTTCGTATGCTCAGAGACTTTTGTTTTCAACGTATTGTGAAATCAACAACATTGCGTTTCTCATTATTGACAGTTGTCTCTGTTTGCGTTTGAATAAAATCTTACAAAACTTTCGTTGGATATTCGTGTGGATCGAGATGTATAGTACACCATCATATAGTACAGCAGCATCTAAAAAGGCTGAGGTTTCAATTAACGTTTTTCTGCGAGGCATAACTGCATAACGTGAGTGGTGATGTTCCTGTCATTCCACCGTGTCGCTCATCAATACTGTGCCCAACCGTATGTACTGTACAGTACAGTACAATAAGTTTCGTATTGACTGTCGAACAATCTTTAATCATTTCGTAGAGCTGTTCCATTACTGCCTCCGAACACATTTTGGTTTAGTATCGCATCTAAGTCTACCACAGAAGTCCTGCTATTATTATTGGTTCTTTATTGGTTTCCTGCCTTTCCCACGTACAACCATCTTCCATGTACACATTTACAGAAAATACACGTTGAGAATATCAAGGCTGATAAAGGTGCTGAGCAGATCATACAATAACAATGAGTGGGTAGAATTAAGCTCTACGGTAGTAATAGAATAATTATTGCTAACATATGATAAAGACTGCAATTACAACTTCTCATTCATTGATGTTAAATTTGTTTCTATGAATTTATCAGGTTCTTATTTGAAAAACGTTATACAGTATGTAAACGATAACAATGTACCACAGTAGTATAGAGGAAATAGACACGAAGAATTTGACATAGGACGCTTGTGGGGTATTTATTTTTTTGGTCGAAATTCCTACTGTTACTGATTACTGATTCTTATGAAACCACAGTAGAAGAGAACTGAATGTAAGTCATCAACTTTTCGTACGCCCGTATTTGTATTAAGGGGCTTATAAATTACGCCCGTGAAGTGATTTCTAAGGCTTTCTCGGCATGAGTGATTATGATGTGCTTCCAGGTGCTCTGTCGAGTTTTTGTATCCACTTTGTGCACTTTTTTATGCTTAAAATGGAAACATCAATTTCGCAGAATATACGGAAGCACACACTTTACTTTCGAGGTTGTATCAGTAAGTGTATTTGACCATGAACTTTACTTTCGAGACTGCCTGTAAGCGTTTCACGCATTGGACTTGCCAATCTAATGATATATATATATATAACTGTTATTTTTTACGATTACGAATGTATTTTGTTTAATACGAAAAAACAACACGAGCTTCACTTCCACTTTGTTACAGATATCTGAACAAAATTCATAGATAAGTTTGTTCATAGTGCACCGCATCCTTAACTCTTTAACACTTATGTTATGAAAATTAATCTCAATAATTTTATTAATTTTATCCTAGAACTGCAAAAGCTAATGTGTGTGAATTCATTCAAATCGCTTGTAATGATGTTCCTTGTGCAGAGAATATATACAACAAATTTATATATTGTGTGTAACTGCTCAGGACGCTCTTTCGCTATTGTAAAGAGACGTTTACTGTGGTTTTAAAATGCAGCAGTTACCAGAATTTTCAACGGTGAGTGAAGAATCATCAGATTCGGGGGATCGGACGAAGTCAGATAAAAGTTTGAAAGGTGAATGAAGAAATATCATGTAATATTGTTAGACCAAGTTTAACGTTGTGGCCATTTTTTTGTAGCTGTTGCCTATAAATTACAGTAATTTTCAAAAAAGATCTATTACCTGCTGCACATTAATTTTATATTTTGCACACGTTTATGAGAACCCAGGTGCGTTTTGCCTTCATTGGTGTTAGTAAAGCGACTAATTCATTGTTTGAAAATCATGCGACTTTCTCTCTTCTAGAAAGCTGGTTGAAAGTCTCCACTTTTCGCTGTATTCACTTCGGTTTCGTAACATATTAACCGCCATTACTGATACCTAGACAGAAGTGAGAAAGAAGGCTTTGAATCACGAAACAGAAGAATGCAAGCAGTATATCAGTTAACCAAAGGTCTGTACAAGATGAAGTAAATACCAGTTAATGCAACATACGGCCATACTGTACAGTAATACGACCTGAGACTCTGAATGCTGCAGATTCCTTATTATGAACGTAATAGGTTGTATCCAGGAATTAGAAATAAGAGAAAAACAAGTTTTGGGGAAAATCCCCGGAATAAAAGCACACAATTTCCAGAAAGAGGATTGTTTATTGTGGCCACATTAGGTGAGTCCAAAAAGGTTAAGGAATCTAGTCTTCCTGGAGTAATTCTTCAGGCTTGCCCGGCAATCTGTCGACATCCTGAGGTCATGGGTTTTCTCCAGGATGTCACCAGACACCGGACGAAGATAACGAGTCACGTTGTCGAAATCTTGTGCATGAATGATGCTGATATCCGGCACAAAATACGACACCTAGAGATATCAATCTAATCCGTTATATTTTTCAGCAAGAAAATAATGGAGGTAGAAAAACTGAGAGAAATGGGTATAACGTTGTAGGATTCCATAAATGCATTTCGCCCAACAATAAACTCCAAAAGCCAAAACTAAAAACTGGCAGCCGTGGACTGAAGCGAGACAGGAATAGCTCAGGAAACGAATGCGGGAACACTAGGCAAAAGTTAAGGCTTAGTTGCAGCGAAAAGGAAAAGTACGGTTGAAATCATGGATATGGCTGATAGGAAAAGAAGTTGAACACACTATACGGTTAACAGTATTCGGACACCAGTTAGTAGACATTAGTATGGAGAGCGTCCACCCTTCGCCATGAGCTCTGTGGGGACACCTTCAGGGAGTGCCGTGAATGTCTACGGCGGATCATTCTTCCAAAAGACAAGGGTCTGGGGCAAGGTCGACGTTCTACACTACTGGCCATTAAAATTGCTACACCACGAAGATGACGAGCTACAGACGCGAAATTTAACCGACAGGAAGAAGATGCTGTGATATGCAAATGATTAGCTTTTCAAAGCATTCACACAAGGTTGGCGCCGGTGGCGACACCTACAACGTGCTGACATGAGGAAAGTTTCCAACCGATTTCTCATACACAAACAGCAGTTGACCGGAGTTGCCTCGTGAAACGTTGTTGTGATGCCTCGTGTAAGGAGGAGAAATGCGTACCATTACGTTTCCGACTTCGCTAAACGTCGGATTGTAGCCTATCGCGATTGCGGTTTATCGTATCACAAACTGCATGTGGGAGTAGATATGGTCCCCAAGGACTGAAGCATACTCATGGTTCATTGTGCCTCCCTGAATCACAGGATCACCCTGGGTATGCCATGAAAACATTTCCCAGTTGACCTTTTAGAAGACTGTACAGGACCATACGATGGCGCATGAAAAGTGATTCGTCTGAAATGGCCAGCTATCGCTACTCAGTAGACGTCTAGTTGTTGTATTGGCGTACAAATTCCGGATTTCCTCACCAGTGAACAGCAGCCAACAAGGATGCATGGACCAGGTGGCTGCTGCGGAGGTCCATACGCAGCAACGTACGTTTAACCGTCCTTGAGGAGACATTGTTGATAGTCCTTTGGCTTATTTGGGTGGCCAGTTGTTCAACAGTTTCTGCGCTTCAGTGCACCATCTTCAGGCCTTAGCTAAAGCTAATGGGGTTAACTCCATATGTATACACTGTGCGTCGGTGGCCAGCATCTATAACTGGTTTCCGCAGACTGCCTTCATCAGCGATTTTGTCCCTCCAACCATCAATTATCAACCAACAAGATAGTTTGCGAAAGCCAGTTATAGATGTTGGCCACTGATTCATTGTGTATAAGGATGGTGTTAGCCATCGGGATAATACCATCTTCAGGCCTTAGCTGATACTAATGGCAGTGTCAGCAAAGGCCTGAAGATGGTGCACTGAAGCACCGAAACTGGTATTCATAGAATAAGTGGTTATAAGGACGGCTGAAGTGTTAAATTTTATCACATACGTGAATGGCCGAAGTCTCTCAGACCTCAAATCACAAAGATGGACATACAATAATCTTCACAGCAGTTGTTCATTCTTTCATCTATGGTCTGTGGTGCAGCACAATTGCTTCGGCGCTGATCTCAGATAGTGTCATTTTTTACGATTCATGGTATACTCTAAAAACGACGGCACACATACAGTTGATAGACTTCGCCGTTTCAGAAATGCTTCCACCCATGGGATGAAAGGTAGCGATCATATATTACGATAAAGACAATCGTATTCCAGCCCTTGACACACTTTATATATCCACTGCCCGTGCTGCCATCTTCCGTCTTTGAGTGGTTGTTGCACGTTGATGTCGAACATACGCGGTGGTCACATTGAGACTGAACCTTGTGTAATCATGCGGAAAATGAACAAAATCCGTGACTCGTTTCGTGCAGTCTTTTCATCGAAAAGACATACCAGTGCAGATATTGTTGCTACCTCCATCTCGGAAGGTTCCGCTCTGGGGCCCTCTTCTGTATCGTTTATACCGATCGGTGTAGTAGGTCAGGCTCGGTAGTGGCGTCATTTTCGGTTCTTTTTCGAAATATCCTATTCGGTAATCTTCTGGGACTTGTTAACGAACGGTCGTCGCACCGATTTTACGACAGTTGTACCGAGAGGTTTTGGATTTCGGTTTGGCCCTGTCGATCGGTGAGCCGCGGTTTATGTACACCTATAATTTGTTATTTTAAACATATTTAGCGGTTTTAGCTTTGGATTTAGTGATTGAGTTACTAAAGAATCACCAGAGGACGCATCCAGTTGGAAAGTGAGTTCACAATAGACTATTTTCCTTCGTTAGAAATATGGTTAGGTTAGGTTGTTCAAATGGCTCTGAGCACTATGGTTAGGTCGTTACTGTGAATGATTACATCTAAACAGAAAACATTTTCGGTCAATATTCTCTCAAAATACGTGTTATTTTAATGCAAATAACAGTTTAAACATCATCAAAAAGCGAGACATCGGCTCTGTTTACATATATTACATTAGTGTGAACTGACGTTACTAGTGACTTTGTGTACTTTTTCCCACAACTGGTTTAGTTAGTAATTATCGAAACGTTTCTACAACTTTCAAGTAACAATGGAAAGCAATTATGTGAAGCCTGATACTAGAAACCTTCCAAACTACTGCGCATTTCTGACGCACGCAGCATCGTTTGGCAACGAGGTCAGCCTACGTCCCTCCGCAATAGTACAAGAATTCGGCCACGTGTAGTTGTCGTTTAGCATGCCGGCGCGGTAGCTCAGCGTGTTCGGTCCGAGGGTTGGCTGCCCTCTGTAATAAAAAACTGAGTTAATCGATCAACAACGAACTTAAACGGATGTCGTACAACGTCGCCCTGAGCAGATGAAGCGGACAAAATGAGATTTAAAATAAATAAAATAAAAAAAGGGTAGCCAAGTGGTTAGTGCGCGAGATTCTACACGTAAGGACGTAGATTCGTGCACAGATGAATGCAAAAAAATTTTTTTCCTCTTCATATATGCAACACGTTATGAGACATTGTTATTCGTGTAAGTTAAGATTTTTCTGCAATATTACTTACATGTAAGAGCGCACTTCGTCAGTAATGATTTCGTGATTTCTGTGTGTTTAAAATACGAAATACGAAATTGTGCTTGTCACAAGTCTTTACCTGCAATCGAATCCTCAACAACAGTAGATAGAGATGAAAGACCTGCGCCGTAATATTTTTAGACTGTAGCACCATATACCAAACATTTTCATTCATGAGATGCATGTTATAAACTTCGACGAGCTGCAGGAGCCCTCGAAAACGCGTTTCTTCAATTTTATTTTTAAGACGGAAATCGTTGACGTATCATATTGGGAAAAGGGCTATTTAATCATTTGGATCTCTAAGAGCGAGTTATAACCACATTCTGTGTACCTTCTTATTCTTTTAGCACAGGCTATAAATACTGGCAAAAAATATTCAATAACATGCGCCTCTCCAGACCCAGGGTTGCTGTTTTTGTTTCAAATAAAATATCCATAAACGACAATCACAATAGCAATCCTAAACACTCTTTCAGTGTCACTGAACTGTGAACTTACTAACCTCATTTTCGTCCGACATTTCCGCTGGTATTTTAGCAATACTTCGTACTGCGAAAACGCAAGTTGGGTACTGCGAAGAATAGCGCGCCTGTGCCGTCTGCTAGCCACCTTGTGTTCGTGGCGCTGTGCGCGCTGCAGTGCGCATGCGCGGATGTGCGGCCGCTTGCTTTTGATTGGCTTGGGCGACGCGAACCGACAACAGGGCTTCGGTTCTCTAGATCCGAACGGTATCGCTACCGAAATATATACTGAATGAAGATGGGACTAATTCGAGTACTAGACCGTTCGGTGCTCTTAAGTACCGAAACGATCGGCACAATGGCGGAAAGATACAGAATAGGGCCCCTGGAGACGGCACGTTTCATTGTAGTTTGAGAGCCTTCGACTACCGCCACGCGGTACGTTCCGTGGGTCCTGGCAGGGTCGCCACTCAACAGGTGTGCTCGGTGCGTAGCAAGTGGCTCGGCAGACCGGCCAGCCTCTCATTACGGCTGTGACCGCACGCGGGCGCCGACCAGGGCCCGGACCGATCCCCTAATTAAGCGGCCGGCCGGCACGTACGGCCCGAAAGAAGGCGGCAGCTGCGGCTGTGGCCTCTGCGGTGCTGTGCTCTCGCAGCCTGCGGCCAGCCGCGGCCGACCGTCGCGCCGTGACCAGCGCCGCCGCAGCCGCGGAGCCGAAGCAAAAACTCAGCTGCTGTGTCAGTGAATAACGATGCCGCAGCTATGCGACTGTTTTGCGGGCTAGGCAACTACGCCCACATCCTCACGAAAATTAAAATTGCAAAAGAAAAACTTTTACCCATTAGAGATGGGCAAACTCGTTCATCCTTGGGAACTAGTTCACTGGTGATCACTCTTTTTTGGGAACCAGTCATTTTTATTCGTTCACCGTTCATTTGTGCTTGGTACACGGTTCTTATGAAAAACTGAAAATTAGTAGCATAGGGACTGAAGATGGAAGGCACCAAGAGGGGGCACTTGCCTCACCCCTGGAGTACACAGTTTTTATTTATAACAGAATTCTCGCACACTTGTAATTTTCCTGATTCGTTTAGCCAGCTGTAGCGTTATGTGGCTGATGGCCGTGAAATAATACACCACAGGCCATTAAAATTGCTACACCAAGAAGAAATGCAGATGATAAACGGGTGTTCATTGGACAAATATGTTATCCTAGAACTGACATGTGATTACATTTTCACGCAATTTGGGTGCATAGATCCTGAGAAATCAGTACCCAGAACAACCACCTCTGGCCGTAATAACGGAATTTAATGCGACTGGACATTGAGTCAAATAGAGCTTGGATGGCGTGTACAGTTACAGCTGCCCATGCAGCTTCAACACGATACCACAGTTAATCAAGAGTAGTGACTGGCGTATTGGACGAGCCAGTTGCTCGGCCACCATTGACCAGACGTTTTCAGTTGGTGAGAGATCTGGAGAATGTGCTAGCCAGGGCAGCAGTCGAACATTTTCTGTATGTAGAAAGGCCCGTACTGGACCTGCAACATGTGGTCGTGCATTATCCTGCTGAAATGTAGGTTTTCACAGGGATCGAATGAAGGGCAGAGCCACGGGTCGTAACACATCTGAAATGTAACGTCCACTGTTCAGAGTGCCGTCAATGCGAACAAGAGGTGACCGAGACGTGTAACCAATGGCACCCCATACCATCACGCCAGGTGATACGCCAGTATGGCGATGACGAATAATAGCTTCCAATGTGCGTTCACCGCGATGTCGCCAAACACGGATGCGACCATCATGATACTGTAAACAGAACCTTGATTCATCCGAAAATATGACGTTTTGCCATTCGTGCACCCAGGTTCGTCGTTGAGTACACCATCGAAGGCGCTCCTGTCTGTAATGCAGCGTCAAGGGTAACCGCAGCCATGGTCTCCGAGCTGATAGTCCATGCAGATAGTCCATGCTGCTGCAAACGTCGTTGAACTGTTCGTGCTGATGGTTGTAGTCTTGCAAACGTCCCCATCTGTTGACTCAGGGATCGAGACGTGGCTGCAGGATCCGTTACAGCCATGCGGATAAGATGCCTGTCATCTCGACTCCTAGTGATACGAAGCCGTTGGGATCCAGCACGACGTTCCGTATTACCCTCCTGAACCCACGGATTCCATATTCTGCTAACAGTCATTGGATCTCGACCAACGCGAGCAGCAATGTCGCGATACGGTAAACCGTAATCGAGATAGGCTGCAATCCGACCTTTATCAAAGTCGTAAACGTGATGGTACGCATTTCTCCTCCTTACACGAGGCATCACAACAACGTTTCATAAGGCAACGTCGGTCAACTGCTGTTTGTGTATGAGAAATCGGTTGGAAACTTTCCTCATGTCAGCACGTTGTAGGTGTCGCCACCGGCGCCAACCTTGTGTGAATTCTCTGAAAAGCTAATCCTTTTTATATCACAGCATCTTCTTCCTGTCGGTTAAATTTCGTGTCTGTAGCATGTCATCTTCGTGGTGTAGGATTTTAATGGCCAGTAGTATATAAGGTGGCGCACGAAAAACCGGCTCTGAGTACAGACTTCTCGCCAATTAAGCACGATTTGTTGACCGCTACGAGCAAAATTGATAAACATGCAATAATTAGGCAGTGAAGAAATAACAAATAAGCTAATGCAAAGAAAAACTTCGAAACAGTAGATGACGATTGGTGGGCGACAGTCTAGTATTTGGGGCCTATTTTTGGTGCGCCACCCTGTACCACTGAAATAATATAGTAGAAGTTATCAGATTCTCTATACAAAATGTGGAATCAGACACTCGATTATGGAGCGCGGGCTTCATTCGGTTGTAGGCCGGTCTGCCTTCCATAACAATAAACATGCTCGTTTACGTTGGATCAAATAAAGGCGGGAAATGGCCTCTCGTGTGTGCCGTGCCGACTTCCTTTGCATATCTAATAACAAAATACTTTTGCCTTTTTACAAATATTTCTTCTGCTGTTTATCGAAATAGTGAAGTAAGCTGTTATGCCGTTTTGTTACGTGAAAAGATGTATGTATTACATACGGAGTAATTTTTACGTAATTATAAAATACATTTTAATTACCGGTATTGGACGCTGAATATAATACGAAAAGAACCAGAACAGAGTTCAAAAAAGGTTTGAAACAGATCTAGAATGGGCGTGCGCAGCGAACGAAATGAACAACTCGATACTGAACTATGAGCAGTCTTCAGTGGAAATGCGACGAGTGAGCACGCGAAGGACGAGTCCGGCCGAGCGTGACCGAGACCGAGACAGGCGGGAACGGGACCGGGGCAGGAACGAGACCGGCCGACGTGCCGCCGTGGGAACGAGACCGACCGTTTCCCGTTCCCGGGAACTATAGGTAGAAATCCGCGACCGAAGTGAACTAAGAAAGACCGTTCCTTAGAATTCGTTCCTTGCTCGTTCCGTTCATGAAACGTTCCTTTGGACGCGTTAGTTCGCGAACGACCCATCTCTGCGTAGTACCCTCAAATCAACAGCGATATAGAAAGCATCACTCGTGCGAAACTCAGCTTTCACTTTTCTCACAGGATATTATGGAAACCGGGGATAAAGGGCAACATGCAAAACTCATATTCCCATATTTTCGGAAAGCATTTTACGCTGTGGCGTACTGCATACTGTCAGCGAAGCTGCGAGTACATAGATTATTTTCTCAGTTACGCGAATGGCTCGAAGACCTTTTAAGTAATAAAGTGGTTGGACAAAAGTATGTAAACACAGCGAGAAATGCATTTTAACCCGACGTGGACCACAGCAAACTTACTCAGAAACAGATGCTCACTCACATTAGAGGAGACGTGGAATTTTGGTTCGTCCATTTCTTGGCCCTCGCGTGGCTGCGTACAGGAGTGAAATGGTGACGGGGTCAAGCTGAGATTTTTCATGTCTCTGTGATCGGAGACCGTACAGAAAAGACTTATTTGTTAGACTAATGAGGTATATATGGTGGTGATATGGGAAATGAGACTGGGTTCATTTACTTCTTTTGTTTTTTATTACTTCTTCACTTGTTAGCAAGGAACATGCGGAAGAACACAGACACTGGCTTATAGAAGCATATATGAGGTTTGCTTGATTCTCCAACAGACTGCTAGAATGAAAAGCAACCCCAGCTTATAACTTTACTAAGATTCGGGTATACACGTAATGTCTAGTATTACAGAGCATGAACCATGGATTCTATTGCTCTAATGGAATCCTTAGGTAAAGGTACTCGTCACAATGCAAGTGACTGACACACATAGGTGGATGTAGATAAATGCACGATGGAAATCAGTAACCCTTGGTATATACAGGGAATCTTTTTGCAAGTCCTTCTTATAGTTAGTGAACAAGATGAATTGAAAATAATACTCACTCACACAGTATATTCGATACTCTCGTTCATCCGATGCTCCTGTAACTCTTCTGTTAGATGGACATTGCCTTGCTCGGAGTTATTAGGTTTACGGATAACATTCATACTTCGATGGTTTCTCTTTTTTTGTGGCAACCCTTCATGATTCGGGCAGAACAGTATGCTTGAACATAAATGCCGATGCGAGCCAAGCCTGCTGTTTGCGCTGTGGTCTACGCAATGTGGTCTTTGACCACGAACAGCGCCTGTGCAATGTCCTTAGTGCGTTTCATGTGTCAGTCTTGGGCAGAACAGTATTATTGGTGGTTGTGAGAGCATTGTGTCGGAGTTCAGTGCACTCCCACGTGGGCGAAATGCTGGAGCTCTTTTGGTGGGTGCTTCCTTAACGAAGGGGGCCGAAGTTTTTGGTGTTTCAAGAGGCACTGTATCCGATTTATACCCCGTATAGGGAAAGCGGAAGATTGTCAACCACTAAGTCAAAATGCGACTGAGAGTGTGCGTTGGACGATCGTGACAGAGGGTCATCGAAGAAGAAAGTGGCGAAAATTAAGGGGATGACACCTACCAAAGTTACTGCAGAACTGAATGTCGCACTCACGACCCGTGTCCAGCACCAGATCAACACCGACACGAAGGGAAGGGAGCTCCTGAAGCAGGGAACTGCAAATAGATCTGAAATTCCGAGTACACTCATCAGTGATTCAAGTGCCCGTAACAAAAAATGTGGTGTCGAAGTCACAAAACCTGGCCTATAAAGCAATGGAAAGTCATTTGGTCGGATGACTCTTGTTTGGGACTGTTTCCAAATGCTGGTCGAGTTTACATCACAAGGTCGAAACATGGCGGGGATCCGGTGATGATTTGGGCAGCCATATAGTGGTATTCCATGGGCCCCTTGGTTACTCCGCAATGTCGTGCAACTGGCAAATATTGTAGGAAATGCGTAACACAAACGCTGACTTTAATACAGTTTATTTACCGGATCTTTTTAGTCCAGGGACATGATCTTTGTAGTCAAATATGCAATTACAAAACCAACATTATGTATCACACATTTTTCAAAATCCAAGATATGTAGTTAAAGAGAATCAAAACAATTCTGAACACAATAACTGTGAGAAATGCAGGCGCTTATCGCTACATATTTGTAGTATATGACATTCTGTAATCACGTCATCTTTGTCGAGAAGAGAAACGTTTACTTTTGTTCTTTGTTTTATCACCAGTTAGTCGTGAATTAATGCTAAGCAGTAACTAGTATGATTAACGTAAATAATAAAAATAAGTATCTCCGTAGAAGTCTCATCGACAATGTTACAGCAGTTCTTGTAATGCACAGGGACAAAGTTGCGGATTAATGAAGCGAAACTTGCTGCCACTTAGCACTTTGGTGGCTAACTACTACAGTTTAACCCTCATTCGTCCAAGGCTTTTATTTTTAACTATGGCTTCCTTCCACTGCGTCGACGGTGTCTTAACGCGAAAAATTGCAAGCTGTATCGTGGTTCGTAGTTCACGCTGAACTGTTGGTGACCAAATAATCAAATAAGCAAGTCATTTGTACAGCCGGAAGGAGAAAACGTCGTACCACATTCAAGGACCATGCCTAGTAAAATATTTCAGTGATAAAACCAACCTCCTAGTTGCGAACAGCGTATATTGTGCTTAAAGTCGTTCCGTGTTTTGTCATTTGCAGTCGACTGATATTACTTCGTAACGGAAATAGGGCCCACGGACTGTTTCCGACCGTACTGAGTTTTTCTTAGTAGACGACTTGTCACATAAATCGCCTGCGATAGTCGTTGTTTGTTTCGCCAAGGCAACATTCACGACAAGATATCAATTCTCCTAGCTACTCGTTTTTGTTTATTTCAATACTCTCGATGTGTTCCTCTATTGCTAGCTTGTATAAAATATTGCCCCGAATGTCAGTTCTCCGTATCTCGATCTGCCTTTCTTATATGCCGTATTGGAGCAATATCTACTGAAACCGTTTCATCTGTCTCTGCTCCCGCGCTGCTGCAACGGCCGGTAAGAAACACTGCCCTACCCCCAGTGTTCCACCGATGCAGCGCAGTGACATATATCTACCGGACACACGATTGCCTGCAAAGCTTTTCTATTATTTTTTCTCTTTTAGTCGGAAAAGTGATAGAGGAAGAGGGAGGACACGGGGAGTAGAGGACGTAGGACAGGTTGATGGGGGCAAAAATGGAGAGGAGACGTGGAATACAGAACTACTAGGATTAACGCCTGCGCATTTTACGAGAACTGCTTGTTCGCTACAGATGCCCCTACTCCCCCTCGCCTCGCGCCCGATCCCCCTTTCCTCCTTACACTTCAACCGGTGAGAAGCAGCGATGCTCTTGGAAGCAGATTGCGTACATACATGTTCCGTCTACCTGTTAGATAATTTACTGACTTCTTGTCTTAACTAATCAGCGAATTAGACAAGTGGCCAACAGTAAATTTAATTTGCAGAGCTTTCAAGTACATGCCAGATATACTTCTTTAGATGGACTCTGCATTCAGGACTAACTTTCCTCCCTGAAGGTGCAAAAGTGGGCTTCTGTTACAGTTCTGAGTCTGTGTCAGCGTTGCCCTAAATTTATAGCATGGATTACGAATTTATTGCGAGAAAGCTCTATCAGCCTACAGCAGAATCACCGAGAATTACCATTTTCAGAATGGTTCTTACTAAATTGGGTAGGAGCATCTCGAGTGAGCTGTTAATTATGGTATTTACGTTAAATACACGGTGGCCGAAATCTTTAGAATCAAATAGAAACGGTGGAGTATCCTAGATGAGTACTTGGAGTAACAGAATCAAACAAAAAAATGTTCAAATGTGTGAGAAGTCTTATGGGACTTAACTGCTAAGGTCATCACTCCCTAAGCTTACGCTACTTAACCTAAATTATCCTAAGGACGAACACACACACACAACCACGCCCGAGGGAGGACTCGAACCTCTGCCGGGACCAGCCGCACAGCCCATGACTGCAGCGCCTTAGACTGCTCGGAGAATCAAACAAGACGACATTTTTTTTGTTATTGTTATATAAAACTTACCACAACTACTTCAACTCATAAGAAATGTTCAAAGTGATTGTTCAAAGTGGCGGCTTCAAGTCTCATTACAGGCAGGTATTTATTTTCTTTTTTTTAATGGTTTGATGCGCCCACCCACGAATTCCTTATTTCTTCCAACCTCTCAATTTCAGAGTAGCACTTACACCCTACGTCCTCTCTTATCTGTTGGATGTATTCCAATCTCTGTCTTCCCGTACAGTTTTTGCCCTCTACATCTCCCTCTGGTACCATGGAGGTTATGCCCCGATGCCTTAACAAATTGTCCTATCATCCTGTCCCTTCTCCTAGTCAATTTTTTTCCATATGTTTTTTCTACGCTGCCTCTTCGAAGAACCTCCTTATTCCTAATCTTATCAGTCAAACCGATTGCCAACATTCTTTTGTAACGCATCTCAAACGCTTCTAATCTATCCTTGATTCACTATCATTTACTTGGTGTGGTCCAAACGTACATTCTCAGAAATTTCTTCCTCAAATTATGGTCCAAGTCTGATATTAGTAGACGTCTCTTGGTCAGCGATGCCCTCTTTGCCTGTGTTAGTCTGCGACTGGTACCCTTCATGGGTTATTTTATTTTCAAGGTAGCAGAATTCCTTTACTTCGTCTACTTCGAAACATCAATTTCGATGTTAAGTTTTTCGCTATTCTCATTTCTGCTACTGCTCACTACTTGTGTCTTTTCCGTCTTTGCTCTAAATCCATATTCTGTACTCAAGAGACTGCACTACAACGGCCTACAAAATTTTTGTACGATCTCTCAAATACTATTGTGCTATATTGGAGAGTCCGTCAGGAAAGTAATATGGCAGTGTGGCAGGAAACTAGGATCATGCCACGGAGATCGTGCTAACCATGAAACAGGGTCTTCCCTTCTACTTCAGAGATGAAACAGCAACTTCTGAGGTGCTCACTGTAGTTAATATCGGTGTGGGATCGTGCACCGTAACTTTGAAACAACAGCCTCAGGCTAAAAACAAGAGTTAAAGTCTCCCAACAATTGTAGTAGCGAATATCAATCTTATTGATGACATTGCGCAGGTGCCTCTCGCGGTCAAATGCGAGAACGCAACCTGCAGGCTTGGTTAGTAGCTGCATTTATGTTAAGCATGGATTTGTCCTACCCCTGTGTTTCTGCTGCCGGAAACCTTCCCAAGATTGTGGAATAAACAGAAATTTCTTTTATTCTGCTCGATAACATCACTGAAATGGTGTACAAATACCAATACTGTGCATAAGAAAAGAGCCGTTATACCTGATTTTCTACAGGCCCCATAACACCCTGACGCCGGAGATTGTGAGAGCTATTACAATACTGACCATTAAAATTGCTACACAACGAAGATGACGTGCTACAGACGCGAAATTTAACCGACAGGAAGAAGATGCTGAGATGTGCAAATGATTAGCTTTTCAGAGCATCCACACAAGGTTGGTGCCGGTGGCGGTACCTACAACGTGCTGACATAAGGAAAGTTTCGAACCGATTTCTCATACACGAACAGCAGTTGACTGGCGTTGCCTGGTGAAACGTTGTTGTGATGCCTCGTGTAAGGAGGAGAAATGCGTACCATCATGTTTCCGACTTTGGTAAAGGTCGGATTGTAGCCTATCGTGATTGCGGTTTATCGTATTGTGACATTACTGCTCGCCTTGGTTGACATCCAATGACTGTTAGCAAAATTTGGATTCGGTGGGTTCAGGAGGGTAATATGGAACGTCGTGCTGGATACCAACGGCCTTGTATCACTAGCAGTCGAGATGACAGGCATCTTATCCGCATGGCTGTAACGGATCGTGCAGCCACGTCTCGAACCCTGAGTCCACAGATGGGGACGTTTGCAAGACAACAACTATCTGCACGAACAGTTCGACGACGTTTGCAGCAGCATGGACTATCAGCTCGGAGACCATGGCTGCGGTTACCCTTGACGCTGCATCACAGACAGGAGCGCCTGCGATGGTGTACTCAACGACGAACCTGGGTGCACGAATGGCAAAACGTCATTTTTTCGGATGAATCCAGGTTCAGTTTACAGTATCATGATGGTCGCATCCGTGTTTGGTGACATCGCGGTGAACGCACATTGGCAACGTGTATTCGTCATCGCCATACTGGCGTATCACCCGGCCTGATGGTATGAGGTGCCATTGGTTACACGTCTCGCATTGACGGCACTTTGAACAGTGGACAATACACTTCAGATGTGTTACGACCTGTGGCTCTACCCTTCATTCGATCTCTGCGAAACCCTTAATTTCAGCAGGATAATGCACGTTGCGGGTTCTGTACGGGCCTTTCTGGATACAGAAAATGTTCGTCTGCTGCCCTGGCCAGCACATTCTCCAGGTCTCTCACGAATTGAAAACGTCTGGTCAATGGTGGCCGAGCAACTGGCTCGTCACAATATGCCAGTCACTACTCTTGATGATCTGTGGTATCGTGTCGAAGGTGCATGGGCAGCTGTACCTGTACACTCCATCCAAGCTCTGTTTGACTCAATGCCGAGGCGCATGAAGGCCGTTATTACGGCTAGAGGTGGGTGTTCTGGGTACTGATTTCTCAGGATCTATGCAACCAAATTGCGTGAAAATGTAATGACAAATCAGTTCTAGTATAATATATTTGACAATGAACACCCGTTTATCATCTGCATTTCCTCTTGGTGTAGCAATTTTAATGGCAAGTGTTGTATTGTCTCCACCAGCGTATCCCGCAAAGATGACAGACAGGTTGGGGTGGTGGTGAGCTGTGGGGTTCTCATTCTTGGTTCAGACTTTTCGCAGTTTCCCGTCTTCACCTGACGTGGATTCCTTAAGGGTTACATGGACATTTTAAGACATTACGGTATCCGAATTGTTATAAATCGACCTTGGCAGTGTTGGTGTACTTTTGGTCACCGGTTCCACTTCCTGACCCCCCCCCCCCTTCACCCCCGTCCCCACTCCGCACTCAGGATGGGAGCTGCATACTCCACATGTCTGCGTCTGTCGTAGGTCTCATGTTGAAACAAGATGTAATTTAAACACTTGTGTAACGTCTATCTGAAGCGGATCGTGCGTACTAGCCCGGTATTTACCTAGTCGGGTGTCGGAAACTGCCTAGAAACCACATCCAGGCTGTCTGGTTCATCAGCCCTAGTCGTTAATCGGAGAGACGAATTCGATCCAGCGTGAGCTTTAGCGCTGTACGCTATCCGGAAAGGTAGGATATTAGACAACTCATTCCTTGCAGCTTCCTCTAACCGATCCAGTGCTTCGACTGCAGTGTGGGTAACGCTGACGAGAGTGTAAATTAAATCAAGCGGTCTCATTTGGTCTTAGGGTTCTTATTCTTAATTGTTTCATTACTTATTTTCCTGATTTTTCGCCCACCGCAGCTAATTATTTGGTGTTGTTAGCTTCGTCAAAGAGATGAAGGTGCACTGTTTGAAATTGGACGTCCAACTATAGATCTCTCAAAGGACAAATGGGTAGCCGATGGATAGGTGGAAGGAGTGCAATGACATATCAATTCCAGCAGGATAACACCTACCAGAGCACGGCGGATTTTTAACCAAGCATAATGTTGACGACTGCTTCAGTTGACTTTCATTGTGCTTCCAAATGTTCTTGTTATGCAGGAAAATACTAAAGTGGAGCAGTATTGGTATTTGGAAGCATACTTGCCACTGTATAGAGTATGGGTCAAATGGCTATAAGCACTATGGGACTTAACATTTGGGATCATCAGTCCACTAGACTTAGAACTACTTAAACCTAAATAACCTAAAGGCATCACACACATCCATGCCCGAGGCGGGATTCGAACCTGCGACCGTAGCAGCAGCGCGGTTCCGGACTGAAGCGCCTAGAACTGCTCGGCCACAGCGGCCGGCTGTACAGAATATGATGTATAAAGTAAAATAAAGGTTCTTATCAGTTCTGGTATTTTTATTGTCGTCCAGAAAGTACATTTCGTTAGTTAGTAATGGCCACAGGGTGGGATGGCTGCCACTTTGCATATACTCAACACAGAAGTCTGTTTTTTGGCTAAAACAGATCTGTTTATAAGTACTCCAGCTGTTACTCATGGCTGCACTTGCGTGTTAGTAGTTTTGTTATGATGTGCAATGTTGAGTAAGTAAGCCATTGCACATGCAATAACTTCAGCTGCCCTCACGCGTCTGCCTTTTCGGGTAGCCATAGCTCGTGATGTACACCACACCCCCAGCAGCCCCAACGCATGACGATGTGGAATGCACAGCATCACTACCAAGCAGTGCGAGTAGAGGGGCTTGGGCGTACATTATGCAACAAATTTAATAATTTTTAAAATGATTTATGTTCACTGATACAAAAGGAAATTTTCTGCTCCTTACTTCACTCCCGTAGTGATATTTTTTAAGTACCCTATGCTCTTCCACAGGTATCAAGCAATCTCCTCATCGAACCAACAGAAATTCCTACGCATTTAATAATATTAGTACCTAAGTATGGATAAACACGTTTTTCTTTATTTAAGACAACCGGTTTCAACAGACTTTGCTGTCATCTTCAGGTCTTGCAAACCTTATTGTTGTAAAACGTGTCCTTTTTACACTGAACCTCATGCGCAAGACACCAAGTGTATAAAAATCAACTCATTATAAAAAGTCTGTCATCGCTAAAATATTTAAAAACATAAAGCACCTCAATCTGTGAGCAATACGTATAAGGAAAGGGCCTTACACAAGGTGCTAAACCTTTTATTATGTGCTGAATTTTGACCACTTTACATTTTGTGCGTGAGGTTCAGCGTGAAATGAACACGTTTTACAACAAACAGATTTTCGAGACCTGAAGATACAGCAAATCTGTTGAAACCCGTTCTCGTAAACGAAGGAATATTTTATGCGATCTTGGCTGTTGGATGATTTTTAACGATTGTAGAAGCAGGGTATTCTGTTATCAGTAAAATGAAATGTGCTTATGTCTTTATTGGCTGCAAGACTCCATTCGGAATGTTCGGTCGCTCGGTATATGTATTTTTATTTGATACTAATTCAGCGACTTGCGGGCCCCAACTGTAGAAAATCCGCCCGAGACGGAAATCGAACCCAGGAGCCCATGATCGACGATCAGCAACACTAACCAAAATTATTTTAAGTGCGACTGAAATTCGTGAGTGGGACGTACGACTATTTTAACGATTTTTGTTATGGATCTAAGAAAGCTGACAGCTCGCACAAAAAACCACTAGATATTAATGGAATTCCTGGATTTGCGTACTTATGTTGCGTTGTGGTCATCCGATGACGGGCAATCACGAAACAAGTTTTGAAAACAAAGAAGCCCCTTAGAACTTAGTGACTACCTTTTGTGACCTGTCAGCTTTTATAGAATGATAATAAACAGAAACGCAAACCACAACACAACGAGCTATTGACGCATATCAGTAGTTTTGTCATGATGAGCAATTGTGATGGTACTAAACTAAAATGTGGTGTTATTGCGATTGCTAAATAGCGCTAATACAAAAAATAAGCTATTTGTAGTTCGGTGCAGCGCAAATTTTGTATTATTTGTACATCTAATAACGTCAGCTCCTCTCAATGTCTGCCTGTTATCTGCGACTGCTCTCGCATAACATAATCAAATGCAGCCTCGCTAAAAGCGTCCCATGTTTTACCTGCAAAGAAATAACATTCCTCTGTTTGTCGTGCAGCGTTTAAATAACACCGTCGTTGTGAATCTTCAGGCGTCTCAGAACCTATAAGAGACAAGTGACGCTCAGTGATGGCTCCGAGCACTATGCGCCTAGAACTCAGAACTAATTAAACCTAACTAACCTACGGACATCACACACATCCATGCCCGAGGCAGGATTCGAACCTGCGACCGTAGCGGTCGCTCGGTTCCAGACTGTAGCGCCTAGAACCGCACGACCACTCTGGCCGGCGACGCTCAGTGACTAAATTGCATATGGCGTATGACTGATATAGGTATGGATAAAACACGTTGCGTATTGTATAAGCACTGTAGTCATTACGTTGAACCGTGTTATGTAGAGTCAACGAGATTAGAATAAACTTAACTTGTGCACAATGTACCAAAGAATGAAAGCATTTTGCCGGAGTGTGTGGCCGTGCGGTTCTAGGCGCTTCAGTCTGGAACCACGTGACCGCTACGGTCGCAGGTTCGAATCCTGCCTCGGCATGGATGTGTGTGATGTCCTTAGGTTAGTTAGGATTAAGTAGTTCTAAGTTCTAGGGGACTAATGACCACAGATGTTAAGTCCCATAGTGCTCAGAGCCATTTGAACCATTTGAACCAATGAAAACATTTTCACGAATATGATAAAGTTCGAAAGTCAAAAACAGTAATGAGATTTTTGAAACAATATTTATTGTTCCATATTTCGCTTTATATTCTTCAAATTAATAAATACCTTGTACTACACAGTTTCTAAACAAGCCTACGTTCTTCCTCGCCGTTTAAGCTACCTTCATATCACATTCCATCAAAATCGGTTCAGCGGTTCAGTTGTGAAAGTTTAATAGAGGTAATTTAGCTTTTATGATATTACCTTAGACTTTTGGTATGTGTGCTACTAGCGGCAGTATCGAAATGATCTCCATATATGTAACTCAGGCATTGATTTGATTTAGTAGTGCGGCAGATACGACCGTGGGACTTGTGAGTTTATTCAGGAGCGAGGTAATGGGTGAGTAGACTGGACACAAGCATAAGGGAAAATTCAGTTCAATAATTGAAATTTATTATGATATTGACGAAAAGGGTTACTGTCAAGAGTGATTACGGATATAGAGGAAACAGCTAGTGGCGATGCGCTGTTATTCACGGTTAAGACACTGGCGTTTCAATGACGACGGTGAATTCAAAATACAGAAATATTGGAATGAGTTTGATATAATAACAGGTGCCTAAATTTTACAAGTGAACTTAAAAATCTATTCCCATGAACAAAATATCTTAACACTACAGACTGTTGTGTAGGACCGGACTTGAACATCCCTAGTAGCATGTATAGGAATTATCAATGCAACTGATACTGAAATGCTAAGAAATCTTTTCAAATATGCATCGTGTAACACTCAAATTGTTGGTGAAAGACTATCTGTGACAGGATAGACACCTCATAATATCTGTTGGAACGACGTGTATTCTCTCTCTCTCTCTCTCTCTCTCTCTCTCTCTCTCTCTCTCTCTCTCTCTTTCTCTTCGTCTTTCAAGCCCGTCACCCACCGAGATGTTGGGTTCGGTAAATTTCTCACCTGAAGGATTGGCCTGGCAAGTTTGCGAGGCGAGCCCGAAGTTGAGGGCTCTCGGACTCATTTACTACCTAATGGCGACGAACAGCCTTTAAGCAGAAACAGGTCTTCTCAAAGAGCTCGCCCGACCACGTTAACTCAAGGAGCTGACTGCAAACTTCAAGCTTGCATAATGAGAACATTAATGCAACTACGAGGAAGTATTACTACCTTTATTTTTTTTTTTTGAGGTTTGCAGGCAACTCGCGGATAATGGAATTACAGTCATTCAAATGTATCCGTTATTATACTATTCATGCAGTTGTCGAATGTAGCACAATTAGGAATTAGTTAGGTTTGGTGCCAGAATGTCATTGCCGGCCGCGGTGGCCGTGCGGTTCTAGCGCTGCAGTCCGGAACCGCGGGGCTGCTACGGTCGCAGGTTCGAATCCTGCCTCGGGCATGGATGTGTGTGATGTCCTTAGGTTAGTTAGGTTTAAGTAGTTCTAAGTTCTCGGGGACTGATAACCTAAGATGTTACGTCCCATAGTGCTCAGAGCCATTTGAACCATTACAGTCATTTAAATGTATCCGTTATTATACTATTCATGCAGTTGTCGAATGTAGCACAATTAGGAATTAGTTAGGTTTGGTGCCAGAATGTCATTACCGGCCACGGTGGCCGTGCGGTTCTAGCGCTGCAGTCCGGAACCGCGGGGCTGCTACGGTCGCAGGTTCGAATCCTGCCTCGGGCATGGATGTGTGTGAAGTCCTTAGGTTAGTTAGGTTTAAGTAGTTCTAAGTTCTCGGGGACTGATGACCTAAGATGTTAAGTACCATAGTGCTCAGAGCCATTTGAACCATTTTTAGAATGTCATTGTCGCGTACGTAACTTGTAATTATATCCTGTTTCTTTTCGTCTGACAGTTGTAATTTCCATTTGTATGAGTTCCATTCGCATTTGAATGTATCACAGTTCTAATTCGTGGCCAGTTACGCAAATGTAGGTATTCTCTAAATATTTTACGATCCATTTGCCTCGCCGACCATCCTATTCAACCTGTGCATGCTCTTCAGTTCTCAAGTCTTTGACGATAGTTTAAACTATCGTCATTTTCCAATTTTTCACCTTTCACACATGAGCGCAGACTACGTGGGGGCTCGAGCACCCACAAAATTTTTAGTGTGATAAAAGCAAAATAAAATAAATATTTTTCACTTGCCTTTATCAAAAAGTAATGAACTATTAAAATACTTGGATGGAAGTTAAAATTTATGACCTCTAAAACATAATCTGTTTGTTTCAGAAGTCTTTGTCCAAACTGCGGAGTTAATAACGAAAAAAGAAGCACAACGTAAAGATATTTCAGTGGAAACAATTTTATAAAAATCGGTACTAAACTCCGTCCGAACAGGCAATGGAAGGCTCAACGGTACCGACCGGCCACCGTGTCATTCTCAACCCACAGATCCACCGCGCGGGATTAGCCGAGCGGTCTTGGCGTTGCAGTCATGGGGACTAAAGAATAATCCGAGTTAAAAGGAAGCCGGTTGTTACAGACTACCTCAATAGTTGTTTTTTTTATGTAACAGCGGTGTAGTTTAAGATTTCAGTGAAATTGCTTTCACGTAATTTGGATTGCTGTCGTTTTGTTTGTTCATACAATGTACAATGGACGCGGGAGTTTGTGCTGTAGACTGAAGGTGTGTTACCGCATTAATAGCTAGTACAAAGAAGAAGGTCTACTGATGGAAGGCGTGCTGTTCTCCGCTGGGCAAAAGATTTCGCAGTTTTCAAACGTTGCGCAGTTACTCGATGCGTATGGAAAGCTCAAATACAATATTGAGAGTCGCTCCTACACATACATTCGAATTCTAACATTTTCTAGTTGCTATAGATAAATTCGTCATAATGTTGTCGTTGTCATCACAGGTGGATATTAGTAACACCGACAATAGTGAAAAGCATGCTCAGTGAAAACATAACGAACCTGAAGATGTGTCTTCTGAGCTAGCGCAGTTTCAAAGTATGCCTATAGTACCGTTATATTTTAGTTTATCATAGGACAGATCTTTATGACACAGGCAGTGTTCATAAAAGATTATAAATAAAACGTAATCATTTTTTAAAAAATATAGAGACTGCCCAGAAAACATGTCCTACATTTCGCCATTGATATGCACTCACAGAAATTTTGGAAAATCTGCGCTCGTGCTCTCATAGCGGGACCACGCCTACTCGGCATCACCATTTCGTCGAAATTACAGGCCCGATCTCAGAGGGAGGGAGGAGGGGCGACAAACCGAGATATCTGCCCCGGGCAGCAATTTTGGGGGCCCCAAATTAATATTCTTGAAAGAAGAAAACATTACTTCACAAAGCGCCTACCATCCAGCGCACGTTGAACTATCGATTACTCGTATGATTTTGAAACTCATGCCAGTTCGCTTTTGACCATTTTTGAACACATTCTAAGTTGATATCTGAACGAATCATAAGTTGATTTTTTAATGTGAGCATAGTGTACGTAACGTCTCTGGCAGGAGAACCCCGTCGCATCAAGAAATAACTTTCCTGCAAACAAAGAGGATCGGAGCTATAAGAGCTGAGCCGAATAAACCCGAACAGGTGAATGCAAATCGCTGTTTGTTTATGTAGTTGATTGGGTGTGCGAATGACCAACGTTGTTATAATTATTAGCGAAATCTATAGATTCAAACTACGAGAGTGGAAATGAACGACTAACAGGAATAACAGGTAAAAAAGACTACATCGGCGTATCCAGGAAAATCAAATTTTTACAGAAAAGCTATTGAGGGCCAGTGGTTCACTCCCCGGTTAGCAGCCGCATTAGTTCTGTTCTCGGAACAGCGCGGAAAACGCGTTGTAGAACACGTAATAACGCCAAAGTGAGAATAAACGCTGGGTAACTGAACGGGTGATTCTGGCAAAGTTAGCGAAGTTAACTGGAGAATAAGTTTTGACAATGACAAGAATAGTTACAGAATTAGTGATGAGAAGATTGTTTGCTAGAACGAGGAAGGAGCAGAAACGGGGACATGATACATATTATATGGAAGAATATGACGATTCCAAATTTATATAAAAATTTGTTACTAGTACTTTTCGACCTTAAGGTTGAGAAACTATTACTTAACATAAAACTTTTTTCTTTTAGTATGAATAACAGGCATTTGATATTAGCACTTCGCTAATTATATTCTGTCGTCTTATTTATGTAAATGAGGTACATAAAAATGACCATTTGTGCCAAAATAGCCTCGCGTATTTGGCGTGTATTACAACTGCTGTATTAGAATTGCTGCAATACTGTAAAGGCCTATTTTGTTTTATGAAGCAGGCAGTGAGAAAATAGACGTAATCAAATCGAGAAACCACACCCGTCTTGGGTGCTCTTCGTATTAACTGCTTTTTCAGCACTAGATAGCGACATTTTCAGTATTCATGTAGCAAAACGTTTGACGAACATTGATGAGGTAACAGATTCTTTCGCAGAAAGGAAAGGACACCGTGTAGTGCTGTAGCAAGATTAGAGAGGAAAAAGTGCTGGGACCTAAGGGTTGAAGAAATGTGGACTGTCTTGCTTGCCTCTTTTCTTTACTGATTTTATGTTCCCCATATTTAATTTTATCTGAGACAAAAGAGAGTTATTAACTAATAGGCTATAAAGAGTGCAAATTTTTTGAAGAGGTCTTATTCTCCCGATCACAAGTAATCCTACCCAGTATTAATTGTGAGGTTTTTTTTAAAAGCGGGGATAGGATGTCAAACTGGCCGACTGGGAGCAGAAGAGACACCACAGGATATTTTAATTTCCACTGTCTTGAATAGATTTTTGATGGCCTTCATTACAAAATACACACGCTTGGATTTCACAGAGCGAAATACAGACACATGCGACAGAAGAATGCTGTGAAGAAGAGTGGCACTGCACAGTGGCGTACTTAAGACCAACTAACGTGTCTTATATTTCCTAGAACATAAATGTATCATATATCAAAATTCTCCAGAATGATCTGCGGTGCAAAATTAACACATTTTTGAAAAATCAATTTTTTTAAAATTTTTGACGTCCTACCTGAAACGATCGATGGGAGGAGGGAGGGGGGAACTAGCAAGTTGTTGCCCCCGTTCGAAAATATTGTAGATCAGGAACTGATTGTATATGCAGGGCTTGGCCAGAAATGAAAGTGACTGAAGTGGCAGCTACAGATGGCCAAGCATTTAGAAGGAAACAACATTTTTAGCTCAGACATGATCGCACGTTCCAGGCAGTGGTTAGCGCAATAGAAAGGGCCCGGAACGCTAACCTGGGGTCGTGGGGGGTTCGAGTCCATTTACGACAACTTTCTTTTCAATTTTTACCTTACTTACGCTGCAAATAAATTGAAATAATGCTCAATGTACTGTATTTATTTATGTTTTCGTAAATATCACGAAAAGGAGAGCAAAAAGAAAATTTGGGTCTGCAAATAAATTTCGAGGAAGGGGTTGTAAGGTGTTGCGGGAACTTCGTATGTTAAATGAAATACTTTTATTATGTTACATTTGATGATTTACATCAGCTATTGTGATATCCTTACTAAAAAAGGCGAAGCACTTATTTTACCGGCATTATAAACAATGGATTCTTACATTACGTAGTTGTTTTTAAATTTCTGTAGAGAAACAAACATGGCTTACACTCATAACAAATTTTCTCACATCGCTCAGTTTTGCTGCAAACCTCTCACAACGCACCATTTCGCAAAATATTGGCGAGGATAGGTGTTGATGTACAATGGGATGTATTTTGATGCGTCTGCTCGGGATGCTATTTATTTTTCTCTCTCCATGTAATAAGAACAGTTTTAACGCTTTTTGATCAAATTCTTCTCGATGGTCAAAATGAAACTAACTGCATACGAAGTCCTGTTCATTTTAATTACAGTTTCTTCTTTGAAAGTTATTTGCAGAGTCCTATGGAACAAACCTTTCTTCGAAATGTAGTCGCAGTTTAGCATTTTCCTTTGCTTTTCATGAAATTGTTGATTGACAGAACATACAGTACACGGGCATGGATGTGTGTGATGTCCTTAGGTTAGTTAGGTTTAAGTAGTTCTAAGTTCTAGGGGACTGATGACCACAGATGTTAAGTCCCATAGTGCTCAGAGCAATTTGAACCATTTCTTCCTGGCAGATTAAAACTGTGTGCCGGACCGAGACTCGAAATCGGGACCTTTGCCTTTCGCGGGCAAGTGCTGAGCTACCCAAGCACGACTCACATCCCGTCCTCACAGCTTTAACTCTGACGGTATCTCGTCTCCTACCTTTCAAACTTCACAGAAGCTCTGCTGCGTTCGCTCCCACTGTCAAACTCACTATCAGCAGTGATGATGTATATTGGATGTAGTTGGACCACTTATCGATAGGCGGCAGCAATCTTCATGGAAAAAAAAATTGCCATTGCTCCTGCTCCCGCCCTGGCCACTTCACCCCACCTTCTCGTATTTTTATCTCTACACACGTGTTATTTTTTTTTTCAAGTTTCTTTACATGTAACGGAACAAGTTCAGGGGTCAGCGTAAGCGTGAGATAAGCCTTTGCAAATGTGAAATGCTGGTACATTAATAACCAATGTAACCTCCAAAATGTTGAATGCAAGCATGGAAACGAGCATACATTGTGTTGTATAGGTGCCAGATGTCAGTTTGTGGGATGGAGTGCCATGCCTGTTGCATGTGGTTGTTCAGTACAGGGCAAGTGTCATACGCGGAACACGATGGTCCTCCGTTTAGGCAGTGCCCTGTCTTCTTGGGACCGTACATTCTCGTGACCACCGCTACCACCAATCATGTACGATGGCTACATTCCCTGCCAAGTCTTCTTGCAGTATCTCAGAAGGAACATCCGGCTTCTCGTGGGCCTCTTACATGACCTCGTTCAACCTCAGTGACGTGTTGATAATGCATGTCGTCTTGGAGACATTCTTGACTAAAATCAGATCACCACGTCCAATCGCTCATGACCGTTGCAGCATATATTTAAAAAAAAAAAAACACAAACAAGAGACCTGTTTTACATCCTCATAGTGGCGCTACAAACGCCACTCTTACGCGACTGACGCGAAAATTGAATAGTCATTATCTTTCAGATGTAGAAACACGCCTACCAACTTTCCTTTATCTTGCTAAACTTCTTTTTTCTCGTGAGTGTATTTTCGTTATTGCAGGAGGATAAAGGAATAAGATTGAATGTAAATGTTAGTATAGATGCACAGACGTAACTAAGCCTAAAAATGTAACACAATGGGAGTGACTAACTCTAGCCCCCCTATGACATCAAATGTACCCCTCGGTGCTGAAGCCGTTGAAAATCTACCTCTTATAGCCATGGCACACAAATATATCACACACAGATCATTAACAGACTGGTGAACATAACAGATACGCAAGTCGCTACTAATAGAAGGTAAGGTGAAGTTAAGGAACGATGACAATAGAGTAGAAAGAGTCAAATCCACGGTTTTCCTTCCTTATAGGGGAGTCTGTCGTCAAAAATAGGACATTTCGTCATACAGCATAAAGTTAAAACAATATTTCGCCCTACACCGAAGAAAACGAAACTTTATCGTTTAGTCAAAGATGACTTGACGCTCAGCATAACTAGAATTTACATCCCCTCTGAGTGTGACCATTCATACAGATTTATTTGGGAGAGGACGTGTTCGTTCCATGACCGGTGCACGGCAAACTGAAGGTACATCCAGCTCTTACAGCTCAAAAAATTGGCTGTGGTGGAGCGTTGCGTCAACACTGGCTTAGGTTGGAAGCTGGGTGCCGTAGTTGAGGAACTGCCGCAAGATCCACACCTGTAAGATCAGTTGAAGTGATGTAGATTCTGCGGCGCCTGTCCGAAATCAACAAATGCATTGTTCCTTCGTATACATATCTCACGAAAATACTATGAAAGTAAAATTAGAGAGGTCGACCTCACACGGAAGCTTACCAAAACCTATCTTCCCGCACAGAATTGGCGACAGCAACAGGAAAGTGAGTATGTCACAGTGGTGTACCCTCCGCCTCACGGCGTAAGTTGATTTGGGGAATAAAAATGCAGAAAACAAGCCATCCAATTATATGACAACCCTCAAGACAGTAAATCTGTAGTTGAAATGTCTTCTCTTCTTTAATGTTCAACCCATTCCATTCTTCAGGTCTGAGTTTGTCTTCATTTCCACATAGTTACGACACCGTATGTCATTCATATTCTGCTACAAATGATATCACTGCTGGTCTCCGGCGATCCCTGATGTCAACAGAGCCTCTGCTATAACTCCAGTGGTGTTACTCTGTCTTTCTTGTTCGGATCTGCATCAAGATAGATCTGGTTTATTGAATCTTACTCAGCTCTCCATTTATGGAAAGTCTGTCTCTCCAGTCGATCTTCCACGCCCTTCTGTGGCACTTACGCTTCATTGGTCTATAGCCATAGTTTCACATCGTGTAGGTTCACGCTACAAATGCTTTTATGGTCGGCCGGCCGTGGTGGCCGAGCGGTTCTAGGCTCTACGGTCGCAGGTTCGAATCCTGCCTCGGGCATGGGTGTGTGTGATGTCCTTAGGTTAGTTAGGTTTAAGCAGTTTTAAGTTCTAGGGGACTGATGACCTCAGCAGTTAAGTCCCATAGTGCTCAGAGCCATTTGAACCATTTTTTATGATCGATTTCCATACTGTCAGACTGATGTTAAGGTCTGTAAGTTCTTCCCCAAACTCACTGTAATTTCAGCCTCCTGAACAAAGTTCGCGATTTCTTTCCGCGTACAATTCTACTACAAAAAATGGACTGCATTACCCGTTAATGAACGTAACTTTGCTAAAGAAAAGGGATGAAGTAGGCCTATGCCGCTTCCAAACCCTTTGGCAGTCTATCCATGGAAATAAATTGCCTGAAACACTGCAGAAGTGTTTAGAAATGTATAGATATTCCTCCTTAAAAACTGGTACCACAGCGGACCTGTTCAATAGAAATAATTAGAATAAACCTTTAAATGGCCAGCAAGAGGCATATGTGTATCTGGCGAGAAAAGTCGTGGGATACCTCCTAATATGGTGTCGGACCTCCTTTTGCCCGATCTAGTGCAGCAACTCGACGTGGCATGGACTCAACAAGTCGTTGGCAGTTCGCTGCAGAAATAATGAGCCGTGCTACCTCTATAACCGTCCATAACTGTGAAAGTGTTACCGGCGCAGAATTTTGTCCAGGAACATGACCTCTCGATTAAGCCCTGTAAATGTTCGGTGGGACTCATGTTGAGCGATATGAATGGCCAAATCATTCACTTGAATTGTCCAGAATTATCTTCAGCCTATTCGCGAACAGTTGTGGCCCAGTGACATAGCGTATTGTCAGCAAAAAAAAAAAAAAAAAAAAAAAAAAAAAAAAAAAAAAAAAAAAAAAAAAAAAGTCCATCTTTGTTTGAGAGCATGAGGTCCATGAATGGCTGCAAATGGCCTCGAAGTCAGTGATCGATTCTGTTCGACCAGACGACCCAATCGATATATTCAAACACAGCACACTCCACTACGGAGCCACCACCAGCTTGTTCAGCGGCTGTTGATAGCTTGGGTCCACGGCTTCGAGGGGTCTGCGCCACATTTGGCAACTGAAATAGCTAGTCATCTGACGACGCCACGTTTTTCCAGTCGTCTAGGATCCAACCGATGTGGTCACGTGCCTAGGAGAGCCACTGCAGGCGATGTCGTACTGTTATCAGTGACACACACGTCGGTCGTCTGCTGCCATACCCTATTAAAAGTCGAATTTCACCGCACGTCCCACATTACAACATTGACAACGCAATCGCAGCTGCTCTCGGTCGTTAAGTGAAGGCCGTCGGCTGAGAGGTAATGCCTGAGAGGCACTCTGTCGACCCTGTGGATCACCCAGTACTGAATTCCCAAACGATTTCCGAAATGGAATGTTCCATGGGTCTAGCTCCAACTACCACTCTTCGTTCAAAGTCTCTTAATTCCCGTCGTGCGGTCATAATCACTTCGGAAAACATTTCAAATGGTAGCTCCGCCAATGCACTGCCAAATGGTTCAAATGGCTCTGAGCACTATGGGACGTAACATCTGAGGTCATCAGTCCCCTTTACTTTGAACTAATTGAACCTAACTAACCTAAGGACATCACACACATCCATGCCCGAGCAGGATTCGGACCTGCGACCGTAGCAGCAGCGCGGTTCCGGACTGAAGGGCCAAGAACCGCTCGGCCACAGCGGCCGGCAATGCACTGCCCTTTAATACCATGTGTACGTGATACTGCCTCCATCTGTACACTGCATATCGCTATCCAGATGTTCAACGTATCTGTGTGTTCCACGTTTGTCCTGTTGACGCGTTTTTCGTCGTAACGACTATCGTTGGAACACGTAACTAGCTCGCTACCTAACTACCTACCAGCCCATATGATTCTCTTTTCCAAGTCGGTAAATTTCTCACATTTAATGCCTTTCATCCGTTCTCATTCTAAGAGGCTCAAATTCTTCTTCATTGATGCACATCATCCCTTGAGTATATCTCCTGTTTAATCTCATACCTCACTGGTCACACGAAATCTTTCCCACTGTGCTGAGGTATTTCTCTAAGTCTTCTTTCGTCTCCGTGGCCGCAATAGTATCATCTGCGTGTCGCAGCTTGTCTGTCTTCTGTCGTCCGCCTGCTTAGCTGGATAGTAACGTACTCGCCTCCCATGCAAGCGGGCCCCAGTTCTATTCCCGGTCGGGTTGGGGATTTTCTCTGCTTGGGGTCTGGGTGTTGTGTTTTCATCCTCATCGCCGGCGCGCAGTCGCCCAATGTGGCGTCGAATGAAATAAGACTTGCACTTAGCGGCCGAACTTTCCCGGGTAGGATCCTCCCGGTCCACGATGCCATTCGCTCATTTCATTTTTGTCTTCTGTTCATACTGCTTTCCCTGCCGCAATTGTTTAGGGAAGTTGGTATATAGTTTCCTGGGCGCAGACATTGAATACAAGTGGAGAGAGATCACATCCTCCGGCCGATGTGGCCGAGCGGTTCTAGGCGCTTCAGTCTGGAACCACGCGACCGCTACGGTCGTAGGTTCGAATCCTCCCTCGGGCATGGATGTGCGTGATGTCCTTAGGTTATCTAGGTTTAAGTAGTTCTAAGTTCTAGGGGACTGATGACCTCAGATGTTAGGCCCCATAGTGCTCAGAGCCATTTGAACAATTGTTTGTTTTTTAAATCACATCCTTGTCCAGTCGGAACCGCGCGACCGCTACGGTCGCACGTTCGAATCCTGCCTCGGGCATGGATGTGTGTGATGTCCTTAGGTTAGTTAGGTGTAAGTAGTTCTAAGTTCTAGGGGACTGATGAACTCAGATGTTAAGTCCCATAGTGCTCAGAGCCCTCTGAACCATTTGAACATCCTTGGGCCATCACGCATTTTATAATATTTGCTTTCTGTTTCTTATGAAAATTTTAATCGGTTTGAAATTTGTGTTTTTCGATAATCGATTTTCGAATTATAATACCAATCTCAGAGGTGGAAAGCCGGGCTGAGGGAGAGGTAATTTCCCGGTCGAACAGCGTGTGGAGCAAAGTATTTTCCTTTTGTAAATTAACCAACTCGCTCCGGTTGCTCCGTATCGGGCCCCGCTGCGATGGCCGCCTCTTCACCTTGACTGTTCGTCCACGGGCGCGGGGCTCACTTACAGCGGCTGATTTATTTGGCAGAGCGCGGCGTTTACTCGTTTAATTAGGCCGCTGATTACTTCTTTTCTGGAAGGCCGGCGGCCGGCGCCGGGCAGACCGCAGCGGCGCGCGTCGCGCTTTGAGGAGCGCCTTCTTGGCCGCCGCCAACTAATTTCAGAAGTAATTAAAGCAGTCGGGCTCGCCGGCGGGAGACGCAGAGTGCAGCAGATAGTGTCAGATGCGAAACGTTAATTAATATTATAATTATGGCCCGCAGTGGTGGCTGCGACGGGCGGCGGCTGCATTAGCTCGCGTGCCTCTGCCCGCGGGCGGGCGAACTAGCGAAGGGACCCGCCTCCAATCGAAACCGCCGACGCCCTTGGACTTCCCCTTCGGCTCCCGGTACTCACCGATTAGCCTGCCACTGTGCAGGGTCGGGGAAAGGCTGGATACCAATGGACTGTAACGAAACGAATATAGCTGTCAAATAGGGCTGTGTGACTCTCACTAGAACGGTGAAACGTAGACACAGGGTTTTAAGATGACGCACTAGTTTCTTTTATTTGACGCATGCTAAATGATTTTATTACACACCGCTGGAAAACATAGCACACCTGAAAAGTTGACGTCGATTTTCATCTGTGTAGTGTTGGCAGAAGAGCCAACACCGTGTTACTAGAGGAGGCCGAATGGAATACGACAAGGAATTAGAATTCAGAAAGCGGACGTAATTACTTTGATACTTAACTTTAATCCATTAATGATGAACGTCGCTCTTGACGGTACATGATTCACAATATTGTCTGTTCAGAAGACATAGTAACTGAATATGGCGCCTTGCTAGGTCGTAGCAAATGACGTAGCTGAAGGCTATGCTAAACTGTCGTCTCTGCAAATGAGAGCGTATGTAGGCAGTGAACCATCGCTAGCAAAGTCGGCTGTACAACTGGGCGAGTGCTAGGGAGTCTCTAGACTAGACCTGCCGTGTGGCGGCGCTCGGTCTGCAATCACTGATAGTGGCGACACGCGGGTCCGACGTATACTAACGGACCGCGGCCGATTTAAAGGCTACCACCTAGCAAGTGTGGTGTCTGGTGGTGACACCACAATCTGATATGCCACCTAGTACTGAGTGCTAATGCGTTCCTCAGATCACAATGTAGTAGTGATGAAGAGTAGGCTAAGAGATTAGTCAGCAAGAATAAATCCGCAAAGAGGTGGTATTCGGGAGTATAAAGCAATGATGGGGTACGGATGAACTTCTATTGGACTGTAGATACAGAAATCAAGAATAGTCCAGTAGATAGTACAGTTGAAGAGAAATGGACATAACAGGGTAATTACAGAAGTAGGAAAAAAAAATCGTAGGTACAAAGAAGGTAGCTGCGAAGAAACCACGGATAACATAAGAAATACTTCAGCAGCTCAATAAAAGAAGGAAGTACAAAAATGTTCAGGGAAATTCAGGGAGACAGAAAGACAAATCGCTGAGGAATGAAATAAATAGGATGTGCAGGGAAGCTAACATACACTCCTGGAAATTGAAATAAGAACACCGTGAATTCATTGTCCCAGGAAGGGGAAACTTTATTGACACATTCCTGGGGTCAGATACATCACATGATCACACTGACAGAACGACAGGCACATAGACACAGGCAACAGAGCATGCACAATGTCGGCACTAGTACAGTGTATATCCACCTTTCGCAGCAATGCAGGCTGCTATTCTCCCACGGAGGCGATCGTAGAGATGCTGGATGTAGTCCTGTGGAACGGCTTGCCATGCCATTTCCACCTGGCGCCTCAGTTGGACCAGCGTTCGTGCTGGACGTGCAGACCGCGTGAGACGACGCTTCATCCAGTCCCAAACATGCTCAATGGGGGACAGATCCGGAGATCTTTCTGGCCAGGGTAGTTGACGTACACCTTCTAGAGCACGTTGGGTGGCACGGGATACATGCGGACGTGCATTGTCCTGTTGGAACAGCAAGTTCCCTTGCCGGTCTAGGAATGGTAGAACGATGGGTTCGATGACGGTTTGGATGTACCGTGCACTATTCAGTGTCCCCTCGACGATCACCAGTGGTGTACGGCCAGTGTAGGAGATCGCTCCCCACACCATGATGCCGGGTGTTGGCCCTGTGTGCCTCGGTCGTATGCAGTCCTGATTGTGGCGCTCACCTGCACGGCGCCAAACACGCATACGACCATCATTGGCACCAAGGCAGAAGCGACTCTCATCGCTGAAGACGACACGTCTCCATTCGTCCCTCCATTCACGCCTGTCGCGACACCACTGGAGGCGGGCTGCACGATGTTGGGGCGTGAGCGGAAGACGGCCTAACGGTGTGCGGGACCGTAGCCCAGCTTCATGGAGACGGTTGCGAATGGTCCTCACCGATACCCCAGGAGCAACAGTGTCCCTAATTTGCTGGGAAGTGGTGGTGCGGTCCCCTACGGCACTGCGTAGGATCCTACGGTCTTGGCGTGCATCCGTGCGTCGCTGCGGTCCGGTCCCAGGTCGACGGGCACGTGCACCTTCCGCCGACCACTGGCGACAACATCGATGTACTGTGGAGACCTCACGCCCCACGTGTTGAGCAATTTGGCGGTACGTCCACCCGGCCTCCCTCATGCCCACTATACGCCCTCGCTCAAAGTCCGTCAACTGCACATACGGTTCACGTCCACGCTGTCGCGGCATGCTACCAGTGTTAAAGACTGCGATGGAGCTCCGTATGCCACGGCAAACTGGCTGACACTGACGGCGGCGGTGCACAAATGCTGCGCAGCTAGCGCCATTCGACGGCCAACACCGCGGTTCCTGGTGTGTCCGCTGTGCCGTGCGTGTGATCATTGCTTGTACAGCAGTCTCGCAGTGTCCGGAGCAAGTATGGTGGGTCTGACACACCGGTGTCAATGTGTTCTTTTTTCCATTTCCAGGAGTGTAAAATGGCGACATAAAAATGCGAAGAAATCGAAGAAGAAATGAAGTCGGACTGACTCAGCGTATAGCAAATTAAGAACAACTTTAGGTGAAATTAAAAGCAAGGGTGGTAACATTGTGTGCAACCGGAATTCCATTGTTAAATACAGAGGAGAGAGCGGATAGGTGGGAAGAGTACATTGAAGGCCTGTATCAGGGAGAAGATATGTCTGATGTGATTGAAGAAGAAACAGAAGTCGATTTAGAAGAGATACGGGATCCAGTATTACAATTTAAGATAGCTTTGGAGAACTTATGTTCAAATAAGGCAGAAGCGATCGAGAACATTGCACCAGAATTTCCAAAGACATTGGGGGAAATAGCAACAAAGCAACTATTCACGTTGGTGTGTAGAATGTATTACTCTGACAATATACTGTCTGACTTTCAGGAAAGTATCATCCACACAGTTTCGAAGACAGCAAGAACTGACAAGCGCGAGAATTATCGCACAATCAGCTTAACAGCTCATGCATCCAAATTGCTGACAAGAAAAATATATAGAGGAAAATGGCAAAGAAAATTGAAGATGTGTTAGATGACGATTAGTTTGGCTTTAGAAAAGCTAAATGCACCAGAGAGCTGACGTTGGGGTTGATAATGAAAGTAAGACTAAAGAAAAATCGAGACACGTTCATAGGGTTTGTCGAACTGCGAAAAGCGTTCGACAGTGTGAAGTGGTGCAAGGTTTTCGAAATGAGAAAAAGAGAAAAATAGGTGTAAGCCATAGGGAGAGACTGGTAACATACAATATGTACATCACCCAAGAGGAAATAATAAGAATGGACGACCAAGAACGAAACGCTCTGATTAAAAAGGGTGTAAGATTGGGCTGTATTCTTTCTTCCTTGCTGTTCAATCTGAAAATCGAAGAAACGATAATGGAAATAAAAGTAAAGTTCAGGAGTGGAATTGAAATTCAAGGTGAAAGGATATTAATGATACCATTCGCTGATGACACTGCTATCCTGAGTGAAAGTGAGGAAGAGTTACATTATCCGCTGAATGGAATGGACTGTCCAATGAGTAAAGAATATGGGTTGAGAGTAAATCGAAGAAAGACGAAAGCAAGAGAGGTAGCAGAGATGAGAACAGCGAGAAACTTAAGATGAGGGTTGATGGTCACGAAGTAGATTTCAGCTACCTAGGCAGCAAAGTAACCAAAGACGGACGGAGCAACGAGGACATCAAAACAGGCTAGCACTGGCAGAAATGGCACTCCTGACCAAGAAAAGTCTACTAGTATCAAACGTAGGCTTTAATTTGAGGAAGGAATTTCTGAGAATATAGGTTTGCAGCGCAGCATTGTATTGTAGTGAAACATGGACTGTAGGAAAGCCGGAACAGATGAGAATCGAAGCATTCGAGATGTTTCTTAAAAGACATATAGTCGCCGTTGACTGTATAAAATATTTATTGTTACTATTGCAATTTCGGCCTTATGGCCACTTTCAAGTAACACTGCAAAGTTACAGAATATAAAACTATCTGACATGAGTACATGTCGTCGTCAAAATGCAGCCTTTTGACATCATTCTAATAATCTATCACACATACAAGGTCAGGTGATAGATTATTAGAACGATGTCAAAGGGCTGCATTTTGACGACGACATGTACTCATGCCAGATAGTTTTTTGTTCTGACAGAATGTAACTTTGCAGTGTTACTTTAAAATGGCCATAAGGTCGAAATTGCAATAGTAACAATAAATATTTTATACAGTCAACGGCGACTATGATGTCTTTTAAGAAATATTATATGACTGTGAATCCCAACCATGAGAAGTTGATCATTCGAGATGTGGTTCTACAGACGAATGTTGAAAGTTTGTTGGACTGATAAAGTAAGGAATGAAGAGTTTTTGCTCAGAATCAGAGAGGAAAGAAATATGTAGAAAACATTGACAAGGAGAAGGGATAGGATGATATGACATCTGTTAAGACATCAGGGACTCACTTCCATGGTACTAGAGGGAGCTGTAGAGAGCAAAAATTGTAGAGAAAAATAGAGATTGGAGTACATCCAGCAGATAATGGAGGACGTAGGTTGCTAGTGCTACTCTGAGATGAAGAGGTTGGTACAGGAGAGGAATTCATGGCGGGCCGCATGAAATCAGACTTAAAAAACCAGCCACTCGGGGCATATACCACCTCGGGTGTAGTACATGTACTGGTAATGGTTTCAACGTCGTCCACCAACACGTAGCGTAGTGGCATAGCTACCGGAGCGCCACCTGCGTCTGCCTTTTGATAGGGAATGCTCACAGCCTGAAGGCTCTGTGTGATGGAAACGTGTGAAGCAAGCGGGAAACCATGCCATGGAGACACACACTCGTGCTTTGTACAACCAACTGAGCGAGTTTGAAGGGGGTTAAATTGTGGCCTCCCCAGTGGCAGGTGGTCCTTTCGGAGAATTGCCACACACGCTGGACGTGCTGCGTCACTTGTGCAACGATGCTGGTATCAGTGGTCAGGTGTACATCCTCACACCAGTAGATGAGGTTCTGGACGTCCATTCAGCACGTCGGCCGCGGTGGTCTAGCGGTTCTAGGCGCGCAGTCCGGAACCGCGCGACTGCTACGGTCGCAGGTTCGAATCCTGCCTCGGGCATGGATGTGTGTGATGTCCTTAGGTTAGTTAGGTTTAAGGGGACTGATGACCATAGATGTTAAGTCCCATAGTGCTCAGAGCCATTTGAACCATTTTTTTCCATTCAGCACAGACGTCGGCCAGGATCGTTGTATTTTAAGGGGCAGCAGTCGCAGAGCATACAGCTACCACAGCACGGATAGGAACGCTTTTGATCCCAGACGTGTCAACGCGAACTGTTAGCAGTGGGACGAGGGCATCAACTTGCACGGCTCGACTCGTACCGTCAGAGTATCAGTTGGTAGATGGAATGGCGTACTGTGGTCTGCGCTCTATTGTCTTTAGCAGTGGAAACAGATACTGCCTGCTCGTGACTCATGAGTGCTGGTCTCGTAAAGTGCATTCGTCCAAGACACACTGGCCACATCCCAGGCTTCATTGTTTAGAGTGCGATAAGATGGTACTTGAATTACGTAACCATTACGGCACCTCACCTCAACCTCTCGATACCAGCACTATTCCACTGTGTTTCTGTACAATAGTTAACATATTACTGTGACAAAATTCAGATTTGATTTCATTGATGCAGAGGTACTTCGATACACCGATATGTATATATTGCAATGATATTATTCTTATGTGTATTCTTTCTTTTGTCACTATGATCTTTGACGTATTTGTAACTCTGATTTTTGGGCGCGTAAGCGGTTATTATAGAGTAAAGCTTTGGTAGTCATGTTAAAAAGACGGAAATTGTAGTCAGTTTATGAAATGTGAACTTTAACAGTGAGGAAGATATTTTCAAGTACGTTTTATATTGTGAAGTGATGTTTTGGAACGAATTACGTGATATTGCAACAAAAGTAATAGAAAAGAAGTGTAACCTAAATTCGGAGTGCTGATTACTTTTTTACATCACCATTGTCCTAACTTGCAAAAGTTTTTATGAAACACATCTATAAAACTTTTGAATATCGCAGAATAACACCTAGGCCTCTTTGCATCCGAGCTTGGAATCATCACTACCTAGATTTTCGACGATTGAGCCATGAGTTCACACCGAGAACAGCGTGGGAAACACGAAAAGATGAGTGCCTAGTTTATCCATTATTTCAAGAAATGACTTTATTAACTGTGCTCTAATGACACCTGCCACATAATATGACTTCGTTGTTGCTCGAAAATGCAATATTTAGCAGCGGGAGCAACACTACAGTCATAATTAATTTTTGTCCTTTGTTGTGGTAGGGTTGTTAGAAGCTACACCTCTCGTTCGCATTGGTGTTTCTGGAGGGGTTGCTAACCAGCACTCGGTACTTACAGAATGTTGTCAGAACTATTAATTTGCCATTCTTGTAACAGGAAAATGATGTGTTGTTTCAGTAGGATAATGATCGTCACACGCTGCCCGTGAAACTCGACATGCTCTGCAAGACATGCAGCAACTTCCCTGGCCAGCACGATCTCTGGACTTACCTCGAATCGAGCACATGTGGGATATCAGGCGACTTGTCAACCAACAACTCTGACAGAACTACGTGAACAGGTCGAGCAGGCGTATCCCAGTACAGAGTTCGCCAACTGTACGATCGACAGAATGCCAGAATCAGTGCCTCGATTGCTGCCTGTGGGCCGGCCACTGTGGCCGAGCGGTTCTAGGCGCTTCAGTCTGGAACCGCGCGACCGCTACGGTCGTAGGTTCGAATCCTGCCTCGGGCATGGATGTGTGTGGTGTCCTTAGGTTAGTTAGGGTTAAGTTGTTCTAAGTTCTAGGGGACTGATGACCTCAGAAGTTAAGTCCCATATTGCACAGAGCCATTTGAACCATTTTTTTTTTTTTTTTTTTTTTTGCCTGTGGAGGCTACAACACGTACTAATATGGGTGTTTTAGTCTGAGTCGGTACTTGGTATCTCAGAATCGCGTACGTTATTTATCTGTAAATTAAAACATTTCATGTACTTCTAACAACCCTACCACAACAAAGGTCAAAATTTAATAATGATTGTGGTGTTGCACACGCTGCTAAATACTGTATTTTCGGGCAACAACAAAGTTATTATGTGGCAGGTGTCATTAGAGCACAGTTAATAAAGTCATTTTATGTAACAATGAATAAACTAGGCACTCATCTTTTCGTGTTTCGCACGCTGGTCTCGTTGTAAAACATGTTTCAATCGTCGAAAATCTAGGTGGTGATGATTCCAAGCTCGAATGCAAAGAGGCCTAGATTTTATTCTGCTATATTCAAAAGTCTTATAGATGTGTTTCACAAACCATTCTTGAAGATTAGACCTTTGAAAGTTAGCACAATGGTGATGTAAAAAATAATCAGCACTCCGAATTTAAGTTACTCTTCTTTTTTTTTTATTACTTTTGCTGCAATATCACGTAACACACAAAACATCACTTCACAGTACAAAACATACTTGAAAACATCTTCCTCACTGTTAAAGTTCACATTTTATAAGCTGACTACAGTATGCGTCTTTCCAACATGACGTCCCAGACTTGACTTTTTCAAGGTCCGACTCTCTAACTACTAACTAATTAACTAATAATCGCTTACGCGCCCAAAACTCAGAGTTACAAGTACGTCAAAGATCATAGTGACAAAAGAAAGAATACACACAAGAATAATATCATTGCAATACGAACATATCGATGAATCAAAGTACTTCTACATTAATGAAATCAAATCTGAATGTTGTCTCAGAAATATGTCAACTACTTTACAGAAACACAGTAGAATATTACTGGTATCGACAGGTTCAGGTGAGGTGCCGTAATGGTTGCGTAATTCAAGTACCATTACATACTCCATATGCTTCGTTGCAGTAGTAAACTGTAAAAGGGTGTAATAATTTTTTTCCGGCAGTCTCGAAGGTGTAATAAACAGATATGGCCACACATTCAGGAAACATTCCCCACACATAAAATGTGTTACATGGACATGGATCCGGAAAAGCTCTTCTTCTGTTCCTCTTGATAATCACTTTAACCATGGGACACACAATCTATTTTGAATCATACTTAACAAACTGAATGTAATAAATTATGATAAATAATTCAAACAGTGTTGGAAGCAGAAAATATTTTAGTCGCAAGGAAGGAATCACGAATGGAATCCCATAAGGTTCAGCTTTGGCTGCACTCCTGTTCATTATTATGTGTTGTCGAGAAAATTCAAAAGACTGTGCAATCACGTCATCTTCAAGGACTTCCTGGCAACCGACTGAACCAACCAAGCAAATCAGCTGTTACCAAACGCTGCCTAGAGCACAAACAAAAAATGAGATACGATGAAACCAGAATTATGGGGCAAACGCCCAGTTTCTGAGGGAAGCAGAGTTGAGAATCTGCCGACGCCATTGGACTTACCTCCTCGACTCGCGACCTCCTCGAATCGCGGTGCTCACCGTTTAGCCTGTTAATATGTATGATCTGGCTGAAAGGGCGATTCACGCAGGATACAAACAGACCTTAATGAAACGAACATCACCGTCAAATTGGGGTGTGTTTTTCCCACTAGAACATCAACAAATTACGTTTCGTGGTCCAGCCTAGTACTGAACGATGAAAGTGAGGTGATACATAGACCTACGATTCTAAGTTGATGCACCACTTTCTTTTATTTGAGCGGCGGTAAATGAATTTATTATACAGAGTGCAACAAAAAGGTATGACCAGTTTTTCCGGAAACAGTCTTCCCACTTACAGGGTGACAGTTTTTGATCTATATGAAATCGTCAGAACTTCTGAACGATTTGCGTAGGAACGTTCAAACTGCACGGTTGGCCGCGAGGCATGATGGGAACTACTATGCGCATTATGGTTTATTTTAGCGACGAAACCCACTTTCATTTGGATGGGTTCGTCAGTAGGCAAGAGTGGCGTATTTGGGGGACTGAGAAGCTGCATTTGACGACCGAGAAGTCTCTTCACCCCCAACGGGTGCCGGTGTGGAGTGCAATGTCCGTCACGGAATAATCGGTATGATATTCCTTGATGGCAAGGTGACTACCGAACGGTACACGAAGTTTTTCGAAGATGATTTCATCCCCATTATCCAAAGTGACATTGATTTCGACAGTATCTGGTTACTGCCAGACGGAACTCGACCCCCTCGAAACAGGAGAGTGTTTGAGTTCCTGCAGGAGCACTCTGGGAACCGCACTCCGGCTCTGGAGTACCCAGAGGCCACTGGCGTGGGCCTCGATTGTTCGTAATATTCTCTGGATCTGAACACATGCGATTCCTTTTCGTGGGGCTATTTAAAGACAAGATGTTCAGCAATAACCCCAGAACCATTGCTGAGCTGAGAACAGCCATTCAGGAGGTCATCGACATTTCAGCGGGTCATGCAGAATTTCGCTATTCGTCTGTGCCACATCATCGCCAATTATGGAAGGCATATCGTACATGTCATAACCTAAATCCGATTACCTTAGTGACGTTTACATGTTGAATAAAGCGTGTGCACGCCGTAGTTCGTAACTAATTTACGTTTTTTCTCATATAGTACAATAATTGTCAACCTGTAAAATGTGTGACATGAACATGGGTCCGGATGCACTTAATTTCCGTTATTGCTGACAAACCCTTTGTTGCCCGCTATCGCGAGTTCTATATCAAAAACGAAAACAAAAAGTGAACTGCGTTTGTTGTGTTTAATTTTCATATTTGCGTGAAAACAACTTGAAAATTATGCAGTAGACTGGGTGACGATCTCGGGCAGTTTCTGTATACTGGGCGCAGCTGCTTCGCGTGTGTGCAACGTGATATTGTAAACGTCTCTACGGCAACACCATTTTATAGCTCCGTATACGACTATTGTTTTCGCCTGCAACTGTTGGCGCTTCGCAGTTGAAGTTGTCAAAAGCTCTGCCCCGTGTCGGGGATTTCCTGAAGTTGACTCGACTGTAGAAGTGTCTTAGTAGTAAATAATAAATGTATTACAATTTCATGCATGATGAGGTATTTCTTGAACTATGTGTCGTAAAATGATATATTTCTGTAGGTGCATTCAGTGCAGTGTGTGGATAATGTTTGCAAAATATGTTGTGAACAGGGGCAGTAGCAACGAAGTAAGAAATTTAATCCTCATGCACAATGCGGCAGTTTTTCAGGCATTAGTTTTTATGACATCACATCTCCTTGAAAAAAAAGTTCAAATGTGTGTGAAATCTTATGGGACTTAACTGCTAAGGTCATCAGTCCCTAAGCTTACACACACTTAACCTAAATTATGCTAGGGACAAACACACACACCCATGCCCGAGGGAGGACTCGAACCTCCGCCGCCAGTCTTCAAGTTCTTCATGTGACACACCCATGCCCGGTACCAGCCGCACAGTCCACGACTGCAGCGCCCTAGACCGCTCGGCTAATCCCGCGCGGTACATCTCGTGAACTATATGTGTTACCATGATATAATTTTGTAGATGCATTCAGCAGCATATGTGGGTACTGTCTGCGAAATTTATTTCGAATAGCGTCAGTAGCACAGAAGAAATAAATTTAAACGTCATGTAGCATTTTTCAACGCATCTCATTGTTTAAGTTCGTGTCTCCTGAACTTTGATTGAAAGGTGGGTCTTACTTCCACAGCTATGTTACTTGGCAAAAGGGATTTGAGTACTGAGTTTGGTTGAAATCGGGCCAGTGGTTTAGGAGGAGATGTACATACAACACGTACAGACATACATACATACGTTTTAATAACGTGTGGATCAGAGCTAATTTTCTAATTCTCTTCGTAATCACTTTTATCATGGGGAATACTCCTATTTTGAGTCATACTTAAGAAACAGTATGCGAAGAGTTGTGCTGAATAACCCAAACAATATTGGAAGGAGAAAAAATTTTAGTGACAAGGGAGAAATCACGAGGGTGTCCCACAACGTTCAGGATTGGCCCGACTTCTGTTCATTATTATGAGCTGTCGAGGAACTTCACATAACAGTGCATTCACATCCCAAATAATGATTTTCTGGCAACCGACTAAACCAACCAAGCGAATCAACGGTTGCGGACTACTGCTTGGAGCATAATCATGAAATTAAATACTATGAAACGAACATCATGGTGCAAATCCAACTTTCTGGGGCAGCATAATTAGGAACCTATAGAGATGAATATATCAGAGCTGCCGAAGCCCATGGACTTACTTTCTCGACTAACGGTACGTAGCGTTTCGTCTGCCACTCTGTAGGATCATGCTGAAAAGCCGATTCACGCTGCACGGCAACAGGCCTTCACGGAACAAATGTCACCGTCAAATTGGTGCGTGTTTCTCCTACTAGAACGTCAACATAACGTTTCATGCCAAGCCTGGTACTGAACTATGATAGTAAGGTGATACATAGACCTAGGATTTTAAGGTGACGCTCGCTTATATTTTATTCGAGCGGTGGCAAGTGAGTTTATTATAGAGAGTCTAACAAAAAGGTATGACCAAACCTTCAGAAAATATTCCTCACACACAAAATGTGTTACATGGGAGAGTATCGAATGAAAACATATTGAGGATGGGAAATTGCGGAATGTATGTAACAAAATGATAATTATTTAGAGATTTATAGCTAAAGAAACTTTGAGCACAAACAGTATTAAACGAAACTAAATTTGTCGCGGAAATGCTCACTCACAGTGGCTATATATTAGGTGTCGAGATTGTGTTCACGTCTAATTCATTTCACTGCACGCGACCAGGAAATCTGCTACCAAATGAGCTCCGTAATTAGGCCCAGATAATGACTTACCCGATATAACAAGCTGAAAGAGAAAAGCATTGCACTCTGTCCTGCAATTTACCGCTTGTCAAGAAAGACAACATGCTATCCATTTGTAGTTCTGTTTATAGCTAACAGCGTCCCTAGTATTAACTGCATTTAAATGTATGAAACATATATGTCATTTAAGAAAACGGAAAGGATGGCTGTAAATGTAAAAATGATATCTCAACTTACTTAATTTTCTCAAAATTTCAGATCCAATATTTAAACTAATTGTAATAAAATTACTATTTTTAACCCTATCACAGACGCCAAGCGTTATTGAAGTACAAAACTGGTATCAGTTTTACTGGTAACCGTCGAGTGGTCCTACCGATTTTCGTAACAAGGGCGAGCGCGGCTTTTTGTACACATATAAAGAATAGCTGTCTTTACGTCACAAAGGTAAATTTGTAAGAGCAAAATCGCAGTTTATTGTCAGTGTAATTAAACAATGATAAAATAAACGTATATGAGCTAACTGCTGTTTAATTAAACAATAGTAAAATAAATTTTCGTCGTATCATTCTGTCGCCGTGTAAAAGTGTTACCCTACAGCAATGAGCCCCTTGCAGCCTTATACAGCATATTTGCATCAGATTCTTGCCAAACACTTATTCGATTACTAATTATGTCGTTGACAACAGTTATGGAATTGTGCTGCTACCTCGGAATCTGCATCATTTTGTTGCACGGATCGTAAATTTTTTCTGATCTAGCTCGCTTTTTATTTTATATTACTGTTGCTCACTTGGACGTATGACAACGCTACTTATCTGTGGTACCTGATGTAATGATGAAAGTATAGATTTGGGCTCACAATTGTAAAACAACAATAGAACGGTACAAGACAGTGTTATTTGAGGTAGTGCGCTTTATGCATAGACGCACCTACTGGAGGGTTAAATCATTAAATCAAAATCTCGTATTAACTAACAACAGTGGAAGGAACTTGCTAACACCTTGGACATATGACTGACAAATCGTCACAGAATTCATGCGCAGCCTCATGAAAAATGATATACAGAGAAGTTCTGAGGAGCGCAATAAAATAATCCGGACGTGTTTTAAATGGACGAGTGCTTCCGTTTTTCAGGCGTCCGTCACTACCTGAACATATTTGGCAATCAGCTCGGTCAAGTTTTTAGTGTCACGCTTTAATACACTCCGTCAAGAAATGGAGATAAAACGACAAAAATTATAATTACGTAGATTAAAAAATACGAAGCACTTGAGGCCGAAAATTAATTCATAAAATTCCGTAATTAGAGTGATCACATTTGCATACCAATTTTGTGTATGATGTGGTGGCGGCCGAGAGATGATAAACAGGTAAGGGATACACAGGTATAGAGAGGTATTTTCCCTGATTTTTGCGAGTAGATACCAACTTGCATCAAAAACTTATTTAAAGATGTGCTTCTGCATGTGCATGTGCTACCTAACACTCGAAATCACTGAACAATCAAAGTTAACGAACCACAATAATCGCTATATGCACACAGAGCAATGCGACAAATACCTTTTTGTTGCTGAGTCGTTTCGGCATCAAAATCAGATTCCAAAAATCTTTCCTCCAATAATACTAACTTCTTAGCCATTCTCCGCTACTCAGATTTTCTCATCTTCAAAAGGAAATCATTTGCTCTGACTCAGTGCTCCTCAGCTAAACCATCCGATCTCCGTCACATCTCGCCCAGGACTAGGCTACTGATGTTCTGCCTACTGTGCTCTATTTTGCTCAACAGTACTTTCTTAATATTCAAAGACACTTTACCATTTCATGTGTCCAACATCTACAAATGTATATATGAAAGTTAGTGTCTTTGCAGTCGATCTGTTACACAAATGACTGGTAAACTTGTGCTATGGAAAATTATGACTCAGTAAATCGATACATTACAAACACAGTCGACAAACTATTTCCTTCATGCTATAAGAGCGGACAGTGTATTTCTCCAACATTCTGCTGTAACACAGGTCAAATTGATCTATAAAGTGGCCTTTGTCATGCGAAGTAAGATGCTTTCTCCTTACTCGGACGTTTCACATGAACATCGGTCCGAAAGCGCTTTGTTTCCATGTTAGAGCCCAGTTTCTACTTCTCTTCATAATCACATTAATCGCTTGAAACACAACTATTCTGAATCATGCTTAACAGAAAGCCATAGGTTGTGCTGAATAATTCAAACAATGTTAGAAGGACAAAAACGTTTAGTAGCAAGGGCGATATCACTAAAGGAGTCCCGTGAGGTTCAGGTTTGGCTCCATTGCTGTCCCTTGTTATTATGGACTGTCGAGAATTCGCACAAAATTTTGCAATCACGTCATCAAAGATTTTCTGCCAATCGACGAAATCGGCTGTCACCCAGCAGTCTCTGAAACATAATCATGAAATGAAAAATCAGTATCATGGTGCAAACGTAACGTTTCTGGGACACCATAATTAAGGAGTCTGTGTAAATAAAAATGTCAGGTAACCTCATGAACAAGGCTTGGGGTCCAGTACTCAGTTTATTGAGATCTCGTCAGCTGTCGCATCCACCAGAGCTGGAAAAAACTGAAAGAATTCACTTTTCACCGAATATCAAAGCTAGCGGCCGTCTGGAGTCGAACTCAGTTATAAATACCGGCGTGAGACCTGCAACAGTTCACAGTCCGGTTGGAGTCCCGCCAGCGAGTATTCACAAAAGCGAAACTCGCAGCACTTGACGATGATGACTGTGTCGGTCGTCCGGCTATTGTACATGACATGGAAACAACAACTCGGTAGCACATGCAGAAGCACATCTTGAAATAAGTTTTTGATGCAAGTTGGTATCCACTCGCAAAAATCAGGGAAAATGCCCCTCTATGCCTGTGTATCCCTTATCTGTTTATCATCTCTCGGCTGCCAACACATCATACATAAAATTGATATGCAAATGTGATCACTCTAATTACGGAATTTTATGAATTAATTTTCTGCCTCAAGTGCTTCATATTCTTTAATCTACGTAATTATAATTATTTGTCGTTTTATCTCCATTTCTTGGCGGAGTGCATTAAAGCGTGACACTAAAAACTTGACCGAGCTCCTTGCCAAATTTGTTCAGGTAGGGATGGTCGCCTGAAAAACGGGAGCACTCGTCCATTTAAAACACGTCCGGATTATTTCATTGCGCTCCTCAGAACGTCTGTGTATATCATTTTCCGTGAGGCTGCGCATGAATTCTGTGATTTCTACAATGCAGTTGAGCGTAGGAACGCGTATGTTGCATGCCGACTGCTGCTGAGGTGATCGATTGTGATCACACAGGGTGAGGCTATAGCTCAAGAATGGCAGGAGAAACAGGAGAACAGCTTTTCCCAAAATGCAGGAAAGACTTCAAATAAATTATTTTCTACTCTCGAGTCTACGATTTATTTTCTTAGAGGGTATGGACATTAGTTCACATATTTGAACGCATAGGGCGTATATGTGTAACTTGATTGTGTTCCCTGTACGTACGGCAATAAATACTACTAACACCAACTTCAACACGTATCTAGTGCTTCGTGATCCTTCAGCAAATATTACATCTGCTACCATGTCTGATCGATATTCCTGACGTAGGAAACTCTTTGGGCACAAGGCACACGTGCTTTACATTCTTTTCTTAAAACGGCCAGAGACTGTGGTGAAAACTTCCACTTGCGTAGAACCGCAGGCGTAACTCTCTTGTGTTCAGCACTTTTTCTGCTGACCGCGAAACGCTTTTGTTCATTCCCATTATTTGCGTTATCAGTCGAACTTATAGTTACAACCTAAGCCCTAGGCTCATTATGGCCGCAGGGTAAAGGGCATAACGACCAACCGGTAATTCGGCGATATTCTGGCTCGCATAGACGCTCTTGCTTCCTACGTTCCGATACGTGATTACGCACTGTATGCCTCTCTTATTTGGCCATGGGTTATACATTTTGACTGGAACACCCTTTTTGCTATTTTCAACTCAATGCAGTTTCATGTGAAACTATTATTGACCTCACATACCTCATACTTCATACTCCATCGTTACGATTCCGCCATTTTGTAATAGACGGAACTATGTACAGCACACAAGCTACGTAACTTCAAATGTTTCAAATGGTTCTGAGCACTATGGGACTTAATCCGAGGTCATCAGTCCCCTAGAACTTAGAACTACTTAAACCTAACTAACCTAAGGACATCACACACATCCATGCCCGAGGCAGGATTCGAACCTGCAACCGTAGCAGTCGCGCGGTTCCGGACTGAAGCGCCTAGAACCGCTCGGCCACCGCGACCGGCGCTACGCAACTGTTCTCTTTCAGCTTTTGAGGAAAATTTCTCGCTGTAAACGTCTATGAGATAAGAAACAGATGCGCAAAGTGATTCCGTTGCATACGTTACAGATTAATCGTGTTGGCTTGATTCAGGGCTGTAATCAGTTAGACGGACTGTTGATGCACGCTAGCCGTAGGCCTCACCCACAAGTGTAAGCAATGTCTGTTGAGAAGAAACTAAGCATATAGATTGTTTCCCACTGTAGTCATCGAATACACAAGAGCTGAATTAAGGGATAGAACAGTACGCAGCACGATACGGATGAATATATGACAAGTTAAACAAAATAGCCCCCCCCCCCCCCCCATGAACCATGGATCTGGCCGTTGGTGGGGAGGCTTGCGTGCCTCAGCGATACAGATAGCCGTATCGTAGGTGCAACCACAACGGAGGGGTAACTGTTGAGAGGACAAACGTGAGGTTCCTGAAAAGTGGCAGCAGCCTTTTCAGTAGTTGCAGGGGCAACAGTGTCGATGATTGACTGATCTGGCCTTGTAACATCAACCGAAACGGCCTTGCTGTGCTCGTACGGCGAACAGCTGAAAGCAAGGGGAAACTACAGCCGTAATTTTCCCCGAGGACATGTAGCTTTACTGTATGGTTAAATGATGATGGAGTCCTCTAGGGTAAAATATTCCGGAGGTAAAATAGTTCCCTATTCGGATCTCTGGACCGGAACTACTCAGGAGGACGCTGTTATCAGCAGCAATAAAACTGGCGTGGAATGACAGATCACTTAATCGGGCAGGTAGGTTAGAAAATTTAAAAGGGGAAAGGGACAGGTGAAAGTTAGATATAGTGGGAATTAGTGAAGTTCTGAGGCAGGAGGAACAACATTTCTGGTCAGGTGAATACAGGGTTATAAATACAGAATCAAATAAGAGGAATGGAGGAGTAGGTCTAATAATGAGTAAAAAACAGGAACGTTGATAATCTACTACGAATAGCATAGTGAACGCATTATTGCAGCCAAGATAGACTCGAAGTGCATGCCGACCACAGTAGTACAAGTTTATATGCCAGCTAGCTCCTCAGATGATAAAGAGATTGAAGAAATGAATAATCCGATGAAATTATTCAGATAGTTAAGGGAGACGAAAATTTAATAGTCCTGGGGGACTGGAATGCGATAGTAGGAGAAGGAAGTGCAGGAAAATTAGTAGATGAATATGGACTGGGGGTAAGGAATGAAAGAGGAAGCCACCTGGTAGAATTTTGCACGGAGCATAACTTAATCATAGCTAACACTTGGTTTAAGAATCATGAAAGAAGGCTGTATACGTGGAAGAGGCCTAGAGACACTGAAATGTTTCATATGGATTATATAATGGTAAGACAGAGATATGAGAACAAGGTTTTAAGTTGTAAGATATTTGCAGGGTGAGATGTAGACTCTGACCATAATTTATTGGTTATGAGCTATGCTAAAACTGAAGAAACTGCAAAAAGGTAAGAATTTTAGGAGATGTCACCTGCAAAAACTGAAAGAGCCACAGGTTGTAGAGAGTTTCAGATACAGCATTAGGGAATGAATGACAAGAACAGGGGAAAGAGATACATTGGAAGAAGAATGGGCAGCTTTGAGAGCTGAAATAGTGAGGGCAGCAGAAGATCGAGTAGGTAAAAAGACGAGGGCTAGTAGAATTCCATGGGTAAAAGAAGAGATATTGAATTTAATTGATGAAAGGAAAAAATATAAAAATGCAGTAAATGAAGCAGGCGAAAATGAATACAAACGTCTCAAAAATGATATCGACAGGAAGTGCAAAATGGGTAAGTTGGGATGGCTAGAAGATAAATGTAAGGATGTAGAAGCATGTATCACTAAGGGTAAGACAGATACTGCCTACAGGAAATGGGTAAGCTGGGATGGCTAGAAGATAAATGTAAGGATGAAGAAGCATGTATCACCAAGGGTAAGAGAGGTACTGCCTACAGGAAAAATAGAGAGACCTTTGGAGAAAAGAAGACTACCTATATGAATATCAAGAGCTCAGATGAAACATCAGTCCTAAGCAAAGAAGAGAAAGCATAAAAATGCAAGGAGTATATAGGGGGTCTATACAAGGGCGAAGTACTTGAGGGCAATATGGAATGGAAGAGGACGTAGATGAAGATGAAATGGGAGATATGATACTGCTGAAGAATTTGACAGACACTGAAAGACCTAAGTCGAAACAAGTCCACGGGAGTAGACAACATTCCATTAGAACTACTGATAGCCTTGGGAGAGCCAGTCATGACAAAACTCTACCACCTGGTCAGCAAGTTGTACGAGACAGGCGAAATACCCTCAGACTTCAAGAAGAATGTAATACTTCGAATCCCAAAGAAAGCAGGTTCTGACTGGTGTGAAGATCACCTAACTACTAGGTTAATAAGTCATGGCTGCAAAATACTAACACGAATTCTTTTCAGACGAATGTAAAAATCGAGAGAAGCCGACCTCGTGGAGGACCAGTTTGGATTTCGTAGAAATGCTGGAACACACGAGGCAATACTGACCCTACGACTTAACATAGAAAATATTTACAGTATATACAGAAAACAGGTGGCAGTATTCAATCTGTGTACTGAGCAAGAAGTAAAGGAAAGAAAAGAAAAATTTGGAGTAGGGATAAAAATCCATGGAGAAGAAATAAGAACTTTGAGGTTTGAAATTCTGTCAGAGATCGCAAAGGACTTAGAGGAGTAGCTGAATGGAATGAACAGTGCCTTGAAAGGAGGATGTAAGATGAACATCAACAAAAGCAAAACGATGATAATGGAATGTTGTCGAATAAATCAGATGATGCTGAGGGAATTAGATTAGGAAATGAAATACTTAAAGTAGTAAATGAGTTTTGCTGTTTGGGAAGCAAAACAACTGAAGACTGTCGAAGTAGAGAGGATATAAATTGTAGACTGGCTATAGCAAGGAAAGCGTTTCTGAAGAAGAGAAATTTGTTAACATCGACTATAGATTTAAGTGTCAGGAAGTCTTTTCTAATAGTATTTGTGCGGAGTGTAGCCATGTATTGAAGTGAAACAAAGACGATAACTAGTTTAGACACGAAGAGAATAGAAGCTTTCGAAATGTGGTACTACAGAAGAATGTTGAAGATTAGATGTGTAGATCACGTTACTAATTTGGAGGTACTGAATAGAATTGGGGAGAAAAGAAATTGTGTCACAACCTGACTAGAAGAAGGGATCGGTTGGTAGAACACCTTCTGAGGCATCAATGGATTACCAATTTAAGACTGGAGGAGAGCGTGGAGGGTAAAAATCGTAGAGGGAGACCATGAGATAAATACGCTAAGCAAATTCAGAAGGATGTAGGTTGCAGTAGTTATTCGGGGATGAAGAGGCTTACACAGGATAGAATAGTATGGAGAGCTGCATCAAACTAGTCTCTGGACTGAAGACCACAACAACAACGACAAACAAAATACCCGAATTGGTATCATGCTGAGGGTTTATCCCCTACTGTGCAAATCACACTTAAGTGCCTGGAAGAGGGTTCACCGAACCACCTTCTCAATAATTCTCTATTATACCACTCTCTAACACTGCGGTGAAAAAAGGAACAGCATCATATCGTGCGAGCTCTGATTTCCCTTATTTTGTTATGATGATCGTTTCTCCCTCAGTAGTTCGGCGTCAACAAAATATTTTCGCATTCGGAGGAGAAAGTTGGTGGTCGAAATTTCGTGACAAGATTTCGCCGCAACGAAAAACGCCCTTGGTTTGATGATGTCCACCCCAGTTCCTGTTTCATATCTGTGACACTCTCTCCCCTATTTCTCGATAATATAAAACGTCTGCTACTCTTTGAAGTTTCTCGATGTACTCCATTAATAATATTTGGTAATGATCCCACACCACGCAGCAGTACTCCAAAAGAGAATGGACGAGCGCAGTATAGCCAGTCTCTTTAGTAGATGTGTTTCATTTTTAAGTATTCTGCCAATGAAACGTAGTTTTTAGTTTGCTATCCCAACAAAATTTTCTGTGGCTTTCCCAACAAAATTTTCTGTGTGTTCTTTCCAGATTAAGTAGCTCGTAATTGTAATTCCTAGGTTTTTATTTGATTTACGGCCTGTGGAGTTGATTGATTATTGTATAACCGAAGTTTAACGGATTCCTTTTAGCACTCATGTGGATGATCTCACACCTTTCATTACTTAGTGTCAATTGCCAGTTTTTGCACCCTGCAGATGTCTTTTCTAAATGGTTTTGCAATTTGTTTTGATCTTCTGGTGACTTTATTAGACGATAAACGACATCATCATCTGCTACAGTGTAAGACACCGGCTAAGATTGTTTCGTAAATCGTTTATATGGATAAGGAACAGCAGAGGGCCTATAACTCTACATTGGGGAACGCTAGAAATCACTTCTTTTTTACTCGATGACTTTATGCCCATTACTCCGACCTCTGCCAGGAAATCTCGAATCCAGTCACATAACTGAGACGATATTCCATAAGCACGCAGTTTGATTACAAGCCGCTTGTGTGGTACAGTGTCAAAAGCCTTCTGGTGATACAGAAATGCGGAATCAATTTGAAATCCCTTGCCAGTAGCACTCGACATTTGGTGTGTGTAAAGAGCTTGTTGTGTTTCACAAGAAGCAGGTTTTCTAAATCCGTGTTGATTGTGTGTCAATAGACTGTTGTCTTCGAGATAATTTATAATCTCCGAACACAGTATATGTTCCAAAATGCTGCAGCATATTGGCGTAAAGATATGGGCCTGTAATTTAGTGGTTTACTCCTGCTACGCTTCTTAAATATTGGTGTGACCTGTGCAACTTTCCGGTCTTTGGGTACGGATCTTTCATTGAGTGAGTGGTTGTAAATGATTGTTAAGTATGGAGCTACTGCGTCAACGTACTCTGAAAGGAACCTAATTGGTATATAGACTGGAGCGGAAGACTTGCTTTCATTAAGTGTTTTTAAGTTGCGTCACTACTCCTAGGATATCTGCTTCAAAGTTACTCATGTTGGCAGCTGTTCTTCTTCCAAATTCTGGAATATTTACTTCGTCTTCTTTTGTGAAGGAATTTCGGTAGGCTTTGTTTAATAAAAGGGACGAGAGAGAGTAAAACTGACAAGCATATAACTAAATACTAGTGAATACCGTACTGTAGAGATGTTTTGAACTGCATGTGGCGGAATGGTAATTGTTGGGGAATGTCAGGAACTACAACCTCTATGGACCCCTGGAGGTATGTATTTCGGAATAAACTGCAGTTAAGAAAGATTCGAGACCTTAATTATTAAATAGGAAGTTTATTTATTTAGTTATTAAGTAATTTTCTCGCGGTATTTAATAGATTAGCTTCAGACTACCCCCGTTAAAACAGTTACCAACTAAATGTTACACAAATTGTTTCTATGCGGAATACAAATTAACTGTGTGCTGTAGTTTTAAGTTAGCAGACCTAGAGGTATATGAGCTACAAATAAGTAAATAACGCAGTTCGAGCTTCAAAGCAGTGGTGCACGAATTCTCTTAATCAGTTACTTTCTTATTAATGTGGGTACTCTTATGTTTTTATGAAATAATAGGATCTACCGTGTCACATTGAAATGTGTTGTTTAAGTAACATTTTCCGAAATAACATTTATTAATTTTGGTTCCTCTTATTTTCAGGTAAGCACAACAAATTTCCTGTGATCTCCGCACGATTCTCGGGTGATTCTCATGCCAGCAGGGTAAGTAACTTGGCAGTCAAGCAATAGAAAGTCACAACTCTTTAAATCCTTCTTACATGTCAACAGAATTAGATAGTGAACGATTGTCTAGAACGCTCCCGTGTACTATAATCTACATGGAATGTAAATTGCCTAACAGAACTGCAGTGTTTCTGTTTCCTTATTTCGCCATGTACGCTATAAATCAACAACTTATTCAATCACTCATTCCCTAACTGGGTAAAATAGATTGGGACACAAAGCACATTCTATCACCCTTTTGGTGTAGCACGTCGGTCGACATCATTATATTGCGAGAAGTGTTCTTCCTCGATACATCTATGCGTCTCACGTATTACTGCTGTGCTCCCACCCCCTTAAACTACTCTTCCGCCCCCCCCCCCCCCCCCCCCCCTGCATCCACGCCCCAGGCATCCCTTCCGCTGCCATCTTGCGAGCGGTTGAAAGTTACAGCGATGGATCTGTAGCTGTAATCGCGATTGGAAGAGGAGCCTGGGGCCGGATTTATCATAATTGGCCGGATTTATCATAATTAGCTCGCTCTCGAAGTTTGCAACTTCGTCTCGAGAAACCCAGCCAACTGAAAGCAAATTGGCAAGCTCGGATTTTCGTATCGTCAGCGATAGTAACGCGATAGCGACAAATACTCTTAATTAATGTTTGCGGTACGGCAGTTCCCCTGAGTCACAGTAATAATCCATGAAATCTCATTTATTGGCTTTTGTTTGTAGCTGATTCTCCTAATGATCCCGAACTGTGGTTGTTGTCTCTTTCAGCAATAAAACGCGGAATACCGAGTTTAAACGTCTCAACGTAAATCAAACATTTGCTCTCTGAGACAACTCAGGCGATGGAAAATGAAACTTACTGCTCATTTTTTTTCCTAGTACAAAGTAATCGAAGATTTCTCAGTAGTTTTGGCCACATCAGCTGGTAAATACAGCGAGAGAGAAAAGAGTATTTCAAGCGCATCGCGGGAGTATCAAATGATAAGGTTTCAGTATAGATATTAAATAACGTGGCTAGTGAATTTATTATGATACTGTCTTCAGAGAGAATCCGAACACTGGCCTTTCATGAACGAATTTCAGCGGAAGCATAAATGTTTGTAATAAATTTTTAATCACTCCTACTTAAAAAATCATATTTTCGTTCTTAGTGTTATGATGTAGGTTTATTGTTGTTGTGGTCTTCCGTCTGAAGATTTGATTTAATGCAACTCCCCATGATGGTCTACCCCGTCAAGCCTCTTCATCGCTGCATAGCTTTTCGAAACTTGTAGCCATTTGAACCCGCTTACTGTATTCATGCCAGTCTCATTCTAAAACTTTTATCTCCCCTCGCCCCACACACACACAGTCACATATACTTCCTTGAATCACCAGAGTCGCAAGTCACAATTCATTGCTGCTTCAGGACTTCAAGATGTGTTCTAGCAACCTATCCACTCTTAGTCAAGTTGTGCCTTATATATATATATATTCAGTCCTACGCGAAAACCTAAACAGGAGATAATCTGAGCGTTTGAGATGTGGCGCTACAAGAGAATTTTGAAAATTAGATGAACTCTTGACGAAAAGCTCGGGCTTTCAGATAAAGTTTCCAGATATGTGAGTGGCTGAAAGACTTTTCAAGTAATAGAAACCGGTACGATGTCCTCTATGGCGAATCTTCATCAGAGATTAGGGTAGTGAGACGGGACAGCTCTTATTTCCTATATACATAAATGATCTCACGGACAAGGTGAGCACTTTAATGATGTTTGCTGATGAAGCTGTTGTAGGGGAAGGTGTTGAGTGACTGTGGGAGGATAGAATATGGCTTGGACAGAGATTATAGTTGGTGTGGGGAATGGCAGCTTGCTCAAATTTAGAAAAATTCAAGTTAATGCGGGTGGGTATGAAAAAAATTATGTGACGTGGGAATACAGCATTTTTAATGTGCTGGTTGACACAGTCACGTCGATTAAATAACTGGACGTTATGCTGAAAAGCGTTATGAATTGGAATGAGCACATTAGTTTGTTAGTCGGGAAGGCGAATGCTTGTCTTCGTTGTATTAGAAGAATTTTCAGACGGTATCTGTAACGCTAGTGCGATTCATTACAGATTACTGCTCGTGTGTTTAGGATCCCCACCAGATTCTTTGCAGGGAAACATCGAAGGAATTGAGAGGCGTGATGCTAGATTCGATAGCGGTAGGTTCGATCAGCACGCAGGAACTATGGAAACGTTTTGTGAACTCGAATGGAAATCCCTGGATGGAAGACGACGTTCTTTTCGGGAGGCAATATTGCGGACATTTGGAGAACCGGCATTGGAGGCCGACTGCATAACGACTCTACAGCCGATAACTTACATGTCGCGTAAAGACAGCGAAGAGAGAGAGAAATTTGGGCTCCTATGGAGGCTTATAGGTAGTCTCTTTTCCCCCCACCCAATTTGCAAGTCGAACAAGACAGGAAATGACTATAGTGGTGGACGGTACAATCCGACATGTAGCGTACGGTGGCTTGCGGAGTATGTTTATAGTTATAGATGTAGGTAAGGTATGAGGGGATTCTCCGCAGAATCGGTGAAAAAAAGGTACATATAGAAAACACTTACAAGAAGAAGGGACAGGATGATGGGACACGTATTAAGATCAGGGTATAACTTCCCTGGTACTAGAGGGAGCCGCAGAGGGTAAAATATGTAGAAGAAAGAAAAGATTAGAATACATCCAACTAGTAATTGAGGGAGTCATCTGCAGAAACTATTCTGAGTTGAAGAGGTTGGCACAAGAGAGGCGTTCCCGGCAGGCCGCAATTATCTCAAGATTTTTCCAGTGGAGTAGCTAAAGAAAAACCGGGAGTGAATTGATACGGCATGCGGAAGTTTAAAATAAGAATCGTAATAAATTATCGACGAACACCAGGTAGCAGAAAATATGTAAACATAGTTCAGGTACATACTGTTCAAATGGCTCTGAACACTATTGGACTTATCTGAGGTCATCAGTCCCCTAGAACTTAGAACTACTTAAATCTAACTACCCTAAGGACATCACACACATCCATGCCCGAGGCAGGATTCTAACCTGCGACCGCAGCAGCAGCGCGGTTCCAGACTGAAGCGCTTAGAACTGCTCGGCCACAACGACCGGCAGTACGTACTGCACATCTAGACATACTGTAGGGAAACCATCAGCTTCTGTCGAGCTGATATAGGACGCCTAAATCTTGAATTTTATCTTACTTAACTGGTAGAAAGCGATTGTCTGGAAATTCTGGAATATCTATAGAACGATGACGCCTCCTATTTCTGCTCTTTGTAAAGACTGTGGAAACCTCCTTCACGGTCTCGATTTTTCAACATTTTTCTAATCCAGACTGTTTTTTCTCTCTGTTCTTCAAGTCCAACAGCAATCGTTGCAAACCGCTTTAAAGTAAATTTTGGTTTTATGACGGTGTACCACGAACTACGGAATAGCGCCTCTGGTGAGTATTTTATGACCAAGCTGTAACGTCACAACGTTGTTCCACGTTGACGTGCCGTGTAATGTGAATTCTCAGGAATTCCTCTGACCGTCGACGTTCAAAAACGTGACTGTAACGTTCCAGCAAGTGTGAATCCACCCTTATCCGGCGAGCAGGTTTTCACTTTTCGTGAGCAAAGAGTTGATACAACGTCGGAAGGAGGAGGTAATGGAGTAGGGGGAACGGGTCGGTGAACGCCGGCCAGACGCTCGTGCGCCGGCAGGAAATGTTACACAAACCGGTTGTGGGGCGCCGGTGGTAAGCGGCCGCCGGCTCCGTGGTGGGGGCGGGGGCGGGGGTGGGGGCTGTGATGACAGCTCGGGGGCCCGAGGAGCACTGACCGCCGCTGCACCGCTCGAGGCGGCCTCTCCACCGCAAACACTGTGCGCCGCACGCTGTCTCAGAGGCCGGAGGCAGCTGGAACGAATCAGTGCGTGAATATTGTGGTCAGAAGCAGGGCAACGCGGAAGAGAGACGCTCAGAGCAGGATTCGACGGATCTGAATAGTTAATCCACACGGTGGCTGGCGGAGCAGTCGCGCAACTCCGGCAGCTTTCGGCTGTGGTCGAGTTGCAGAGCGTGGCAAGCGCGCTTCTAGGGTTCGGCGGCGAGTCCAATCTCTCCGTCCTTGCCCCCACTCCCACCTCAACATTTATCTTGATCTCAGCCGTACTTCCAATGTGTCACAGATTCCTAAGGTTATAATAGTAACAACAACGAAGTATGCAAGAGTTTTAACATAAAAAAGGTACATATCTAGCACAACCAGGTACAAACTAAATAGGGGATAATGCTACTTTATCACAATTGCCTTGTTGTTGTTGTTGTTGTTGTTGTTGTGGTCTTCAGTCCTGAGATTGGCTTGATGCAGCTCTCCACGCTACTCTATCCTGTGCAAGCTTCTTCATCTCCCAGTACCTACTGCAACCTACATCCTTCTGAATTTGCTTAGTGTATTGATCTCTTGGTCTCCCTCTACGATTTTTACCCTCCACGCTGCCCTCCAATAATAAATTGGTGATCCCTTGATGCCTCAGAACATGTCCTACCAACTGATCCCTTCTTCTAGTCAAGTTGTGCCACTAACTCCTATTCTCCCCAATCCTATTCAATACCTCCTCATTAGTTATGTGATCTACCCATCTAATCTTCAGCATTCTTCTGTAGCACCACATTTCGAAAGCTTCTATTCTCTTCTTGTCCAAACTATTTATCGTCCATGTTTCGCTTCCATACACGGCTACACTCCATACAAATACTGTCAGAAACGGCTTCCTGACACTTAGATCGATACTCGATGTTAACAAATTTCTCTTCTTCAGAAACGCTTTCCTTGCCATTGCCAGTCTACATTTTACATCCTCTCTACTTCGACCATCATCAGTTATTTTGCTCCCCAAATAGCAAAACTCCTTTACTACTTTAAGTGTCTCATTTCCTAATCTCATTCCCTCAGCATCACCCGACTTAATTCGACTACATTCCATTATCCTAGTTTTGCTTCTGTTGATGTTCATCTTATATCCTCCTTTCAAGATACTGTCCATTCCGTTCAACTGCTCTTCCAAGTCCTTTGCTGTCTCTGACATAATTACAATGTCGTCGACGAACCTCAAAGTTTTTATTTCTTCTCCACGGATTTTAATACCTACTCTGAATTTTTCTTTTGTTTCCTTTACTGCTTGCTCAATATACACATTGAATAACATAGGGGAGAGGCTACAACCCTGTCTCACTCCCTTCACAACCACTGCTTCCCTTTCATGTCTCTCGACTCTTATAACTGCCATCTGGTTTCTGTACAAATTGTAAATAGTCTTTCGCTCCCTGTATTTTACCTCTGCCACTTTCAGAATTTGAAAGTTGCATTGTAAACGAAGAAAAGATAAAAGAAATATGTGCTATTTTCGTATTGACTATACACTCTAGCCGGCCTGGGCGGTCTCGTGGTTCTAGACGCTACAGTCTGGAACGGCGCGACCCCTACGGTCGCAGGTTCGAATCCTGCCTCGGGTATGGATATGTGTGATGTCCTTAGGTTAGTTAGGTTTAAGTAGTTCTAAGTTCTAGAGGACTGATGACCTCAGACGTTAAGTCCCATAGTGCTCAGAGCCATTTGAACCATTTGTACACTCTATCTTTTCTGCGTCTGTAGTGTAATATCTACTTAATGCTGTCTTGATGTCTGTATTTGATCTTCATATACTGTCTACATTTACACGACGCAAACTATTTTGTAGTATTTTATTACTTTTGCATTTTAATGGATTTCACCCGTGTACAGTGCGCGATAGCCTGGTGGTCTGAGGCACGTTGCCACGGCTCGCGTGAACCCCCTCCCCCCGTAGGAGTTTGAGTCCTCCCTCGGGCATGGGTGTGAGTGTGCTGTCCATAGCGTAAGTTAGTTTAAGTTTGATTAAGCAGTGTGTAAGCCTAGGGACCGATGACTTCAGCAGTTTGGTCCCATTGGTACTTACCATCACCACTCCTCTATGACTTGTTATTAGTTGCGACTTCATGTAACAGTCAAGATGTTAAGTATCTGGGCTTAATGTTGCAAAGCGATGAGAGGTGGAACGAGCATGTGAAAACTGTGTTAGGGAAGGCAAATTATTGACTTCGGTTTATTGGGAGGGTTATAACAAAGAGTGGTTCACCTGTGAACGAGACCGCATATAGGACGCTGATGCGACATATTTTTTGAGAACTGCTCAGTTGTTTGGCAGCGTACCAGGTCGGATTGTAGGAAGACATCGAAGCAATTCAGAGGAGGGCTGCTAGATTTGTTACCAGTAGGTTGAACAAAACGTAAGTCTTACGGAGGTGCTTCGGGAACTCAAATAGGAATCCCTAGAGGGAAGGCGGCGCTCTTTTCGAGAAACACTATTAAGAAAGTTTACAGAACTGGCATTTGAAGCTGACTGCAGAACGATTCTGCTCCAGCCAACATACATTGCGAGTAAGGACCACGAAGATAAGATACGAGAAATTACGGAGGCTTACAGACAGTCGGTTTTCCTCGCTCTACTTGCAAGTGGAACAGGAGGGGAAATAACAACTTGTGGTACAGTGTATCCTCCGCCATGCACCTAATGGTACCTTTGGAGTATCTATGTAAATGTAGTTAGTCTATACGCCGCTTCACTTTTTTCATAGTGTTCATATTCTTTGATATTCAGTCTGAGTATGACTGTTAAAGCCATGTGGTGTCTGCGTTGTTTTGTTCATCGATACGTTATCGATGCATAGGCAGTTTGGCCCTTACGTTCATAAGTATTAGAGTCTCATTTTCACTGACTTTCGTGAACTTTAATTTGAACTTCATTGCAAGTATAAGCAGAAATCGCTGCATTATGGATGAAAAAATTTACCATCAGTATTTCTTATACTGTATTTCTTGTTCTCGCCACAGCTGTGTTCTGATGATGATGTATCGAAAAGCGAAACGGTGAATAAATTAATTTGCGACCAACTTATTTCCAGAACTGTATTTCTGTGCCATAAGTTACACTTTAGAACTTTTTATGAATACTTTAGCAGGCGGGGAGTTGGTAGGAAGGTGCCAGGCTACCAGAAAAAAAAAACAGTATCCGGAAACACATCTTTATTAAATAAAAAATTTCTCCAGGTTCACATAAAAACAAGGAACGACCGTTGAATATTTAATATGTGAAAGTTTAGTTGCAATTAGGATTAGTGTAATAGTATAAGCCTTCATCTTACCCAAGTAATTTTCCCACTGGGTAAATCCAAAAATCTAGAATATGACGTTACTATTAAATACACAACATCATTTTAATTACTCTTCACGATGCCTATGTGAGGGGCTCACACAATGGAAAGGTATGCACAATCCACAGAAATAAACAAGTAACATGTCCAACGCAAAGCTACGTTTTTCATATTGTAAATGTATGTTTATTCTAGCGAAATGACAACTAGAGCTACAATTAGAGATAACACACGAGAATTTACTTTGCTAAACACATTCACCAGTGCCCTGTCGCCCACAGAAACTGTATTGTCGTGCGTTACATCCAGCATAGGAAATACACCCACATCTTGACCAATGAAACTGTGTCATGTCAACATATGTTTTAAGTGTCCTCCGTTAGCATCAATACACGTTTGCGGACGGGTGAGTGTTGCACAGATTGTAGAATTTCTAAAGGTATTGCCGCACACACCGCAGTAATACGATGTTTGCATATCCTCTACTGTCGCTGGGAGTTCTTGACACACTCTGTCTCTCACTGCCTCCCAGAGAAAGAAGTCTGATGGCGTCAAATCGGGGGACCGTGCTGGCCGTCGCATAGTACTTCCCGCCCCATCCACCTGTTAGGAAATGTCGCATCTAGAACGTCTCTGGCACCTTTTGCATTGTGCGCGGGATATCCATCATGTTGGAACCACATTGATAGACGAGTTTCCAATCCTAGAGTCTCCATGAGGAGCGCTAGTTTGTGTGAAGAAATGATGCATATCACTGTCCCTTCAACGTTCCACGGTAAAAATAGAGACCTACAATACAGTTAGCAATGATACCGCACCAAACATTGACACTCCACTGTCGTTGATGAGCAACTTGGCAAATCCAGTGGGGATTTTGCACGGACCAGTAGTGCATGCCCCGCAGATTCACATTACCATGATTTGTAAATGAAGCCTCATCCGTAAACAACGTATTGCTTAGGAATACTGGATTACCTTGCAAATGCTGAAGTGCAAAACGACAGAATGCAATGCGAGATTCAAAGTCATTCCCGTACAGTTCTTGGTGCAGTGAGATATGGAACGGATGAAACCCATGCCGATGGCTTATTCCTACACCTGGTGCAATTTCTCGTACACCCACCTGAGGATTGTGCGCTACAGGAGCCAGAACAGCGATTTCGTTTCCATTGCCAGTCGCTGGCGTTGGGCGTCGACGTTGCTTGGGAGCCCAGCTTCCTGTTTCCGTGAGTGCCTTGCAGATGTTGCCGATTATTCGAGGTGATGGACAGACACCGCCGATCTGGTTAGCGTTCTGTATACAGTGTCACAGCTTCGGTCGCATTTCTGTGACATTCGCTGTAAATTAAAGTGGTATCTAGTTTTTCTTAGTTACTGAAGGCCGGCATTTCGACTAGATGACAGCAAATATAACAAGCCACAAGAAAACAGGTTTTAAAGTGGCAAGTATGTGAATTTCGTTACAGTATGAGCTCAGTTCAGCAGACCAGATTAGGAGACGCTTGTACACTGAAGGTAGAGAGTGCCGTGGTGATATTGGTATGTTTACGGTAGGATACAGGCGCCAGTGCAGGGAACCTCTGCTCTTAGCACAGTACCACATGCGATGCATTACGTCATAAACTTTGACGCTGTTGCTATCCTGTACAACCCACATATTTCAGAACTTATGAGGTTTAGAAACGTGAAACCGAGTGTGTTACTACTAATTGTACCTGTAGTTTTCATTTCGCAACAATAAATATTATGCGCAGGACATCCATCATTATGGTAACGCATTATTTGACACATTATAAGAGGACAACCAGTTGAAGTAAGGTACAGCTCAAGAAGGGGCTAAACTATCCCCCTTTAGGAGTGCCATCAATGAAATATGGGTCAATGATGTTGTCATACAATACCTCACCATATATTAACACTCTTACGTCAATCACATCACATTTACCGGCATCGTGAGGTGCACGCTTGAGTCTCAGGACGTGCGCTAACTATACGCTTCATTTATTTCAAGCGATGGTTTTGCTACGCAATTTATCTGGATGTAATTGACGTATTGCGATGCAACCAACGCCATTATTTTTGTGATTTTTCATGCTCTTGATTGCATACAAAATAATAGGGGGTGTCCATTTAAAAATACTTCAGTCTGTGTTGAAAATAGTGTTTGTTTACGTTTTAAAATTTTGCATAGTGTTTTGGTTTCCTAAACCCCTGCCGTACGTTCATGCTGGTGAAAACCGTTTTTGAATATCTATTGTTGTTCCAGAGATATTTGAGGTGGTAAAGTTAGGTGAGACACCCTATATATATATATGGTTAGTTTTCATGTAACTTTATTCTCTGAAAATAAGCTGAAATCTTTGGAAACTGATATATGTAAAAATATGAATGTGATTATTTTTTATTTTTTTGGACAAGAAGGTGCTTTGGGGAGGAGGGGAGGAGGGAGCGATTTTGGTCCCCATGACCCTCTTTTTTGATTTCCACCTGCAATGTGCTTCTTACATCAGTAGGATGACTTCACTCATTTGCTGGGTGTTATTACCAGCCTTCCAATACAAGAAAATTGCTGTTTTCTCGTTATACTCATCAAGCAAGGTAGCTCTGAGCACTATGGGACTTAACTTCTGTGGTCATCAGTCCCCTAGAACTTAGAACTACTTAAACCTAACTAACCTAAGGACATCACACACATCCATGCCCGAGGCAGGATTCGAACCTGCCACCGTAGCAGTCCCGCGGTTCCGGACTGCGCGCCTAGTACATCAAGCAAGGTGGCGCAATGGTTAACATACCGGACTCGCATTCAGGAGGGCAACAGTTCAGATCTGTGTCCGGTCATCCAGATTTTGTTTACTTTGAAAGGGCACAGCAAGTTTCCTTCCTCATCTTTAACTGACTTTGAAAGGGTACAGCAAGTTTCCTTCCTCATCCTTAACTGAGACAATCCGAGCTTGTGCTCTGCCTGTCTCTACAGATCTCGTTGTCGGCAGTACCTTAAACCATAATCTACCCTAATCGTCCATAATCTTCCTTCTTCATCATTATATTCGTCCATTTCAGACGTACGACCCTGGAACGCGCTACTTAGTAACCTACGTCCTTATCCAAAACGGTTTTCATTCAAGAGTATTTTAAAGCCTTTCTTGTTACCGTCAGTGTAGCTTTCCTCTCAGCACATCGCAACTGCCTGCTTTAGTTGCAGCACTGTTCGTCTGTTCTCTTTCTGATTCCTTCCTTCCATTTCAGACGCTAATCATACACTATAATTTCCCACTCTTCCCTTTTTGAGTTTGCTTCTTTTCGAGAATTGATTCCTTCTGTACTCCTGTTCTGTTCGATGTTACTGTTCAGGTACGACAGTTCACACAATGTTATTGTAAAATAGCATATTTTCATTACTGTAGCTTTTATTATTATTATTAATATTATTACGTACCTATTGTAACGTTAAACCTATTGTAACGTTAACTTACTGTGAATGTATGGTTAAATGTATGCAAAGGCCTGAAACCTCTAATCTTTGCAGGTGAAATAAGTAAATAAATCAATCCTTCCGGATTTTGTTATTTTGTTATAGGGAACTAAGATGTGATCTAAGAATGTTGCTAGGAGGACGACGTTATACTGGATAATTTTCTCTCCGAGCTCAAATTTCTCACTTGAATGTAAAAACAGTATCACATTACTGAATCCTACAAAATTTGAACGAGTTTGGAAGTGGCGGTGCAGTGCTCTTTAAATTCGAGACAAATTCTGCAAGACAAATGCACTCAGAAGTAAAACTCGTACCGGAGAACAAATTAATGGAATCTAATTTCTGTTGAGGCAAGTACAGTTCCGCTCTGCTCTTAGCCTCTGGACGCCACCCTTCTCATACACCCCCACCCTACAAAAAATAGCCACCCGCCCCCTTCTCTTACCCAACAGTTCTTTCTTCCGTGCATTAGCGACGACATAACTCGCCGCTCGCGACATAAATTTCCCTTTCGCTAACTAATACCACTTATTAAAATAATTTGCCTGAATGCGGCGCTAATTCCGTGAATGTAGCCGGTCTCAGAGTCGTGGGGGAAGGGGATAGGAGAGTAGGAGGGGAAGCAACCGTTCCCCCAGAGCGCGCCGAAACTTAATTCTCCGCTTTTAGCAGTCGGCGGCTGCGGCAATGTTTTTGTTACCGCCACGGTATGAATAGCGGCGGTGGTGGCAACGGCGATGCTCAGTGGTACCCCAACCCAGTGTAGCCCTACAGGGAGGGGGGACTCCTTGGAGAGCTTCCAGCCATGTTGACTTGCTGCGCGCCTGATTTAGTGCCCGTCCGAGACGCTGAATGGGGGCTCGTCTGCCGACGCGACGCAACGGAGTCTAACTTGAGACAAATATTGAAGACGGCTTTCTGGGGGAGCGTCACAGTTTTGTGCCGCTTTGTCTTTGCTTCTGTAGCCCAATGGCTGCCTCCGGACACCCCTGCCTTTACAGTGGGGTCCGACGGCTCTCAGTAGCAGCGGCACGCGAAATATAATTCCACACAACTCCGAAATGGGCTTTTCGACATATGAATCGACCAACAGTAAAATCTTCTGAATGCCCTTTTCCTCTTGCTGCATCGCATCAAAACTGCTTTCGTTCTCCCGGGAATGGATATTCAGTAAGGGTACGTGATACCTTCGTCATTGGCGAGAAATGAAGGTGCTTTCGAGTCAGATGTGAAATATTAATATGAGACAAGAGAACACAGCTTTTGCTAGAACCATATCTTATCTCATTAGGTCATAAACTGTGTCGACAGAAATCAAAGTCACGCAAGGTGGCCGCGCGGTCTTAGGCGCATTGCATGGTTCGCGCGGCCGCCCCCGTCGAAGATTCGAGTCCTCGCTCTGGCATGGATGTATGTGTTGTCCTTAGCGAAAGTTAATTTAAGTTAGATTAAGTAGTGTGTAAGCCCAGGGGTCGATGACTTCAGCAGTTTGCCCCATCCACAGGAACTTAACACAAATTTCAATTTCAGGAACCAGAGACAGTTAATAAGGTTATTGCAGTCAATTGCTCAGTTAAAATTTTCAGTGCTTCATCTGGTTTCGACTGATACAACACATAACATTCAGAACATACACATACACACATGCATCAACGTTTTTGTGTTGTATATATAAAAAGGGTATCTATGTGTATGTTCCAGATCTCCTCCTAAAACTCTGGATCGATTTCAACAATACTGGGTACACAATTGCTCATTGTCTAGAAAGAAGTACTGTCAAGATAAGTAGTTTCTGTGGAAAAGGGTATGAGGGTAAAGGATGGTTGCTAACCCCTGACATCTCGGCTACTGTTCACGACTGGTATATTGTGTGGGTAGGCAAAAGAGGAGGAGAATGACGTCGATAGAAAGGGGGTAAGAAGAGCCAGACAGAGAGGGGGAAGAAGTGTGCTGTCCAGCTGGGAAATGGGTATTTGGCAGGAAGACAAGAAAGAGGGATGATGGAGGACGAGGAAATGTGTGCAACATATGTGCCATACAGTTACATGTCTAAGAGAACACACAGGTTTTGTAGCGGCTGGTCCCAGCAGAGGCTCGAGTCCTCCCTCGGGCATGGGTGTGTATGTTTGTCCTTAGGATAATTTAGGTTAAGTAGTGTGTAAGCAGTAAGTCCCATAAGATTTCACACACATTTGAACATTTTTGAACAGGTGTTTTATACAGGGAGTATTATAATTAATGACATACGTGCATACACTTAAAAGTACACGATACTAGAAGCCAAAAAGGTCTTAGCAAACACAGTTATAGAAACTGACTATTTGCGGTTTAATTGTGACATTGTGGTTACCAGCCATCAATGAGTTGGTTCTGTGTAAACGCCATCCTAGCTAGGAAGCTATTTGACATACTCTGGTAGAAGTGCAGGTGTTCTGAATGAATACGACATCTACATGCATGTACTCGTAGGTAAAGGATGTGTTCAAAGTGTCGTCCTTCTACCTGGATGCAGGCCTGTACCTATCGCCTCAAGGAGTTCCGAATCCTTTTAAACACGTCTGGATTATTTAGAAATTCTTGACAAGCACTGACAAGTCTCTGCACCAATTCGTCGATGAGTTAACTCATCCAAAACACAGAAACCCATGGAGTTCAGAGCAGGTGATAGTGAAGACCAGGATACAGGTCCTCCCCGCCCATTCCATCTTTGGCCGATTAGATGCCGTTTTACCATAGCAGCAAAATGTCTTTTGCTCCATTGTGCACTTACCACATCCTCCGGCGTTGCTCTAAGATTCGTCGAGCTATCCTGCCAGATGATGTCGCAGATTTGTTTGCCAACACGTATGGCCTAATAAGACGATCACTTAGTACTCCTAATCACACATTCAATGAGAAACGTCGATGATGTGGAGATTCATTGACAGCATGTGGGTGAAAGGTCGACGATTCCTGTTGGATGAGGATATGCAACAGCCAGTTATACACTTTTTCACACAAGACAAGGTGTTATATCAAACGGGCATCTTCAACCTGGTGCTTGGTTTAGATGATTGCCTCAATGCTCACTGCAATTTTGCCTAATTGGCATACCGATCCTGGACTATACGGCCTTCGAACGGAAGCCTTTTGACCGCCCCTTACCTGTACTTGGAGTTGGTTATTATTCTGGGTGGTGGCGTGATGACGTTAGAAACTGTCAGGGATTGTGGAGAAGGTTAAATGTATCAGTTTGAGGTAGGGACGCTGATCCGGGAACGACTGAGTGGACAGCTATTAAAGGAAATCCATCTGATTCGTCTGACAGTGCACATATTCTTCTGTAAGGCCTTTGCTTTCCGTATCTTGGGAGGAAGTAGTATGGACCATAATAAGAAAAAATTTTAGTAAACATGGGCATAAAAGTGCATACATTAAGAGCTGTGAGCACATGATCAATAGATGAGATATGTTTCACAGTAGTGAAGAAGGAGGTCTCTACTTACGGCCGTATCTTTTGAATGTTTTTTACGTCCTCAAGAGACCATAGACCGTGCTGTGTGACATGACATTTCATCTGGATACCCATACCCATTCTTGAGAATAAGAGGTCTTAAAGGCTGGTCAGTCAGTCAGAGAGACAGACAGGCAGGCAGCAACAAGACAGACAGAGGGACAATAAAACCATCCTATAAGGGTTCCATTTTTACCATTTGAGGTACGGAACGTTAAAAAGGAGATATTGATGGTGTAATGTACCTAAGAACAAGATAGCGATGAGTCGCCAAAGACTGTCTCACTCTCCTGATGCGGAGAACACGATAGATGCCATCACCCCAATTCCCAGAAACTCCGCTCTTTGGAAGAGTGGTCAAAATAAGCTTGTCTGCTTGTCTGTAGATATTTGACCGTCATTTAAAAAACCACGGTCATAGTTTTGTAGATAGATATTTGCAGGTACTTTATGTGCCTTTTTCCACGTAATATCCTCAGATGAAATGGTGCCAGACTGATTAGCATCGTAGCTTGTTAATTTTGCGCCCCGTGTTCGAAACACTATAGCTACTTTCATTTTTGCTTACTTGTAACACTAATGTCTGAAGAAGATTACTACACGAATGTTTTAGCTGTGTATTGATATAACGTTGTCCTTATTCATTTATGGGCCGTAAGTCAGATGCATGAATTTAAAGAACAAATGAGAAAATTATTTGAAACTGTTTTCGGTGACATTCCTGTAGTGTATCTTGATTCATAATCAACTGCAAGAGCCAATTTTCGGCGAAGATATCCGTTATGCGTAGTTTGCCGCGAAATTATTGCCAACGCACGGAATCTTCACCGATGTCAGCGACGTTTCTTTCTCGAGTGAGATTCATACGAAAATATGTAGCTGTGGCAAACGTGCCTATGCGCGGAGCTCGTGGTGTTCGGAATGTTCGTATTTCGAAAGTTTCTAAGATCGGTATCATCCAAGCGGATGCACAAAATTATCCTGAAGAATAAACATGCCAATAAAACATTAGACGTAATATAAGAATTGATATGAGAACGAAATGCCAGAAAATGAGAATTTTAAAAAGATTGTAACCACTCAAGATGTCTCACACACATTCCTACACTAAATAGCCAAGGAAACTGGTCCCGCCGAGGTTCTAGTCCTCTCTCGGGCCTGGGTGTGTGTGTTGTCCTTAGCGTAAGTTAGTTTAAGTAGTGTGGAAGTCTAGGGACCGACGACCTAAGTAGCTTGGTCCCTTGGGAATTCATTCACATTTGAACATTTGATCAAAGAAACTGGTACACCTGCCCAATATCGTGTAGGGACCCCGCGAGGTCGCAGAAGTGCCGCAACACGACGTGGCATGGACTCGACCAATGTCCGAAGTAGTGCTGGAGAGAATTGGCGCAATTTGCAAGGCATCCCAGATATGCTTAACAATGTTCATGTCTGGGGAGTTCGATGGCCAGCGGAAGTCTTTATGCTCAGAAGACTGTTCCTGGAGCCACTCTGTAGCAATTCTGGACGTGTGGGGTGTCGTATTGCTCTGCTGGAATTGTCCAGGTTCGTCAGAATGCACAATGGACATGAATGGATACAGTTGATCAGACAGGATGCTTACGTACGTGTCACCTGTCAGAGTCGTATCTAGATGTATCAGGGGTCCCATATCACTCCATCTGCACACGCCCCACATAATTACAAAGCCTCCACCAGCTTGCACAGTCCCTGCTGACTCGCAGGTTCCATGGATTCATGAGGTTTTCTCCACACGTCCAACCGCTGTATACAATTTGAAACGAGACTCGTCCGACGAGGCAACATGTTTCGTCATCAACAGTCCAATGTCAGTGTTGACATGGCGTTTAGCTTTGTATCGTGCAGTCATCAAGCGTACAAGAGTGCACCCTGCTCTCCGAAAGCCCATATCGATAATGTTTCGTTGAATGTTTCGCACGCTGACACTTGTTGATGGCCCGGCACTGAAATCTGCAGCTATTTTCGGAAGGGTTTGCACTCCTATCACGTTGAACGATTCTCTTCAATCGTCGTTGGTTCCCTTCTGGCAGGATATTTTTCCGTCCGCAGCGATGTCGGAGATTTGATGTTTTACCGGATTCCTGATATTCACGGTACACTCGTGAAATTGTCGTACGGGAAAATCTCAACTTCATCGCTACCTCGGATATGCTGTGTCCCGGAGTTCGTGCGCCAACTATAACATCACGTTCAAACTCACTTAAATGTTGATACTCTGCATTGTAGCAGCAGTAACCGTGCTGCAGACACTTCTTGTCTTATATAGGCGTTGCTGACCGCAGCGCCGTATTCAACTTGTTTACATATCTCTGTATGTGATCTTTGGCACTTCAGTGTGTAAGAACTAATTTAAGAATTGGTATGAGGACGAAATATCAGAATATGAGCTTTTAAAAAGATTGTAAGCAGTGAAGAATCCTACACAGACATATAGTGCGGTAGATGTATGACACCTATTGTGAAATCCAAATGCAATGTAACAGTTAGTATAATGCCTTGCGAGGTGCCGGGATGAAGAAGAGTTTGTACCTCTTTAATTCAGACGATTTTTGCATGAGAACGAGACATGCCCTCTACTCCCCTCCTTATCTACTACCTAATTAATTATGCGCACAACGGTAACGGAAGAAAGTGAAGGTGGACCCTGCTAGTTGGCAAATTAAAGGGTCCAAACTCACAATAATTTAATAAAAATCGTATACTACTCAGAAAAAAAGAGAACTTTATCATAATAAACAACAGGAAATGGGTTTCTGCATATATGTACGAAATGATATGCGGATTAAGTATTACAATGAGATTTATTATACATCAGAACATAAATGCACATGATAGTTGACACACACAGTAGGTTAAACGATAGGGTATACTAAAATATTATGAGAATAAGAGTTGGCTCGAGAACAAGGGGCTCCTACTATCTGTGATGCAATAGATTTAGGATAATGACTGGAGGTCCTAATGAATCAAATATTAATCTCCCGACTATATAGCAGTATCGCAATTAGTAGTGAGAGCTCAAATGGGATCACATGGAGAAACAAGCAAGGTGGACTTGTAACAAAGCGAGCGCATGTGGTACTGAGGGATTCAGTATAAAATTAGTAAGGTCCTACAACGCCGGAGGCGCAAAATACTGTACCAGTACTGAAATCTGCAGCACGTCGTCGGTAGGCAGCGTCCTGATTTGTAGGCGCCGACTTCAGCCGTGCAGCAACTCTGTGTCAACCCCTGGCCGTGAAGGCTGTCCGAGAATTCTAAGTTCTTCCGAAAACGAGCACCAAGTCGCAAGACCGTCTGACTCCGAGGAAGATCAGATCCCGAATCCCCCTCTGCCCGCGCAACGCAAGAGCGAAGCCAACATTGCTCTACTCGCTACTCTCCTCGAAAACTGCGAATCAGCATTCAGTTCTGATTCCAAAACTCTCCCACATTGTCTCAGAACATCATTCGCGCCAATAGCGACCATTCCCTCCAATTTCGAGCAGAGCTTTATGACGTCAACTAGCCTCAGTTTAAATTGACCAATCATGAATCTGCTATTCAGCTGAGGGCACTGAACTTGCCGTTTGACCGGCTACGAAAACAACCTACCTAGATCACCGGCAATCCGGTGCCAGACAGTCGCAGCCAGCAGAGCACAGTCCACAAGTATTCTTAGAATCAGGAGGACAATGCAGTCAGTCGGTGCCAGGAGTCTTCCTTCCGGACGCGCCGGAACGGTAAACACATAAACTGCGGCGACACTCAGATGTCCCGCAGGTCGTTTCACCCTGCATACAATAGGCGAAACTCGACCGACGTCAGTTGATCCGCCAGGCGCTTAAGTCCATTGTACGAACTCTCAGAATTCGGAAATGCAGTATGCCGCGTCCTCCGATACTCGCCTCGCACAGGCCACACATGGAAGTAACAAAACATGTTTAGGAATCAAGTGAAAAGTATTTTTTGAGCTCTCAGTACAAATACCCTCATTACAATAACCTTATTCGGTCTGTTACTACCGTGCAATGACATAGAACATTAATAAAAATTGATGAAAATGAGAGGAGACATGCAAAAGTCGGCATGGAACCTCTCAGCCTTTGTATCCCCTAATTTGATAAGAAACATTCGTGTAGTAAGCTTCCAAGGACACAGGTAGTTAAATGGAAACAGTAAAAATGAAACAAATAAAAACGATAATCTGGTTCCAAACAAATGGCGCAAAATTCAGATGCCGCGACGCCATTTCGTCTGCGGTTACCGTGCTGTGAAAGGCACGTTGAGTAGTTTGAAAATATCTCGAACATTGTGAGCGCCGTTTTTTCAGGAATGGTCTGGTGTAGACGGACAAATCGAGACACATGTTCACTGAACGAAGTTCCCGGGTAGTCGGGTGACGGCACTTGCTGCGTGCTCCCCGTGAGTAGTCGCTCCGGTGCAAGCGCCCGGTATGCCGAGTGGCTTTTGGCTGGGCGTGCCCCGCTGGATGAGAACCTCCCGTCGACTCGCGGCGCGGAGCGGCGTGGCCCGGCGTCTCAATCGGCGCCAGGGGAAGCGGTCGGAGGGCGTGGCTGCGCCCCACCGCTTTACGACGTCGTAAAGGCGCCCCCGCGGCCGCCGACGGGTTCATCACGGCCGGCTCGGCCGCGGCTCCCCGCCGCCTCGCCCCCCTCTCAACACGCAGGGGTGGACAGGGCGAGCGGAGAGAGACTAGCGAAAGTACACTCCAAAACAAGAAAAGGCGCACCACGAAGGAATTATCCGAGCTGGACGGAATTCGGTATATGTGATGTACATGTGCACACAAATCCTTACAATTTCAGAAAAATGGGGTGATTTATTTAAGAGAAAGAGCTACACAAATCGAATAAGTCAAGAAAGCATTGGTCCACCTCTGGCGCTAATGCAAGCAGTAAATCGGCTTGACTTGGATTGATAGAGCTCTTGGATGTTGTCTTGAGGAATATCGTGCCGCATTCTGGCGTGTTAAATAGTCAACATTCCCAGTTCGTTCGAGGGCCTTCCCATAATTCTACAGACGTTCTTAACTGGGGACAGGTAGAACGACCATGCTTGCCAGTGCACGGTACAGCCGTGCAGTATTGGTGCCGCAAATGACAACCAAAGCGTTCCTGTTATGAAATGAAGAGGCACCCAAACCATCACTCGTGGTTGTCTGGCAACCGACAGTCAGGCAGGAATTCCACCGCTGTCTGGAGCTCAGGCAGTGAGATTGGTTCAAATGGCTTTGAGCACTATGCAACTCAACTTCTGAGGTCATCAGTCGCCTAGAACTTAGAACTAATTAAACCTAACGAACCTAAGGACATCACACACATCCATGCCCGAGGCAGGATTCGAACCTGCGACCGTAGCAGTCGCTCGGTTCCAGACTGTGGCGCCTAGAACCGCACGGCCACTCCGGCCGGCCCAGGCAGTGAGAATACAGGCCGAAGATGCGTCTGGGGACGCTTCGTATATCAACCTGACTGTCGCTCACCATAGGGCCCGACAACCAGGAATGATGGTCTGGAGTGCCATATCATTTCATAGCAGGATCCCTTTGGAAGTCATACCCACAATTAGAGCACAGTCGATGATATTCTACGCAAAATTTTGTTGCTCTTCATGCGAAGTCACACTGGACTTACATTACGGCGAGAGTTTCTATTGTTTGTCTTCGTGCTTGCCAGACCCTACCTCCGCCAGCAAGACCGCCGGATCTCTCCCCAGTTGAGAATGTTCGGAGCATTAAGGGCAGGGTCATCCGACCAGTTCGGGATTTTGACGATCTAACACGCCAATTGGACAAAATTTGGCATGATATCCCTCAGAAAGATAACCAACAAGTCCATCGATCAATACTAAGCCGAGTAAGTGCTTACATAAGGGCCAGAGTTAGACCAATGTCTTATTGACTTACTCAGCTTCAATCATACAATTTTTTTTTCTGAAATTCTGATCATTTGTTTAGTTGTATTTGTACATCGTATCCACCTATCTCGTGCAATTCGTGTAATCCCTTCGTGGTGCATTGCTTTTTTTAATAAATCGTGTACATTTGACCATACAAATCAGTGTTTAACAGCGAATGTTTACATTCCCGGTGGATTTAATTGTATGGCAGTAGTCCGTGAACTGGAGCCGCGTTTCCACGTGGGTGACGCCACTCGGCCGCCACTTGAGTGGCATCAGGAAACTTGCCTGTTGCGAAAAAAAGTTCCAGTGGTGCCACTCGAAAGACGCCACTTTTCTGCTTCTACATTTACATTACACGCCGCCAGTCGCCTTATAGTACGTGGCAGAGGACACCTTATAACTTCTAGTCAGTTCCTTTCCTATGCACTTGGAAATAGAGTGAGGGAAAAAGGACTGTTTATGCCTTCGTGATAGCCCTAATTTGTTTTATCTTCGTACGCGAAATGTACGTTGATGACAATAGAATCATCTGCAGTCATTTTCAAATATCTGGTCTCTAAGTTCTCTCAGTATGTTCCGCGGGAAGAACGTCGTCTTCTCTCCGTAATATGCACATGTTGATAGAACTTACCTGTAACAAACTAGGCAGCCCGCCTCCGAATAGCTGGGAAGCCTTCTTTAATACTACCTGCTGGGGATCCCAAACACCATTGGATGTTTGGAAACGAGTGATATGACGTAATGAACCATGCTTCACCCTGAGGCAAACCAAAGGAAGGATGTGGGTTTGGCGAATGCATGGAAAAAGTTACTGCCTTCATGTTTAGTACCAGCTGTGAAGCACGGAACAGGTGGTGTTACGGTATTTAACTGACAGTGGTGATCAGGGTGTGAGCCTCGTATTACGCTGAGGGGAAAAAAAAAAAAAACTTGCTAAATGCGAAGTGATATGAAATTTCACAGCATTGTGCTGCGTTCTGAGAAAACGATTATTTGTACAGCGTGGAAAGACACCCTATCATAAACAATCATTTTTGAGGCAATGATTTGTTGTCAGTAACATCCCTGAAATAGTTGGCGTGCCTCACACCCCTATTTGAACCCAACGAAACACCTTTGGAATGAGAACGTCCAGATCCCAGCGTTCGACATAACTACCACCTCTGATTAGAGAAGGAAGGGCTGCCATTCCTCCACAGACATTGACACGTCATTGAACGTCTCCCCAGCAGGGCTCAAGCAGCCATAAAGGCGAAAGTTGGACGCACCTCATACTGTTGTCCACTAATAGGTGTCCGGATAACTTTTCGCAGATTGTGTAGGAATCGAAAACGGACCTATTTCCACTGGGCCAGAATTTACCAAGATATCGAAGGACGGAAGTTAACTTTGCCGCCAATTGAATATCGAGTGCACTGGAAATGTTCCACTGATAACGGACTGATTACACAAATAACTGAAGATAGAACTAACTCGCATGATCACTATTTGATTAACTTTGTTGATAAGTTATCATACCCACTAAAATACTTACATTTTATGATGGATGCTACTTTTTTGGGAGACATCAGTGTCATTTCCATTTTGCTGAATTTATTTTTGGAGACTGGTCTCAGATACTCTGTTGCACTGTTCTCCGAATTTGATAACCCCATGATATCAGTAACAGAAACAAAGTACTTGTTTAACGGGTTTGCTACACTACATGCACTTATTACCAATGTCTCATTTGTTTTTAGAGCTATCCGTTCATCTTCCTTTTTCGTCCCACCTGTCTCTGACTTCACTGTATCCCATACAGTTTTTATTTTGTTGCCTGATGTGGAAGGCATGTTTTTGCCGTGCTGATGGAAGAATGGAACGTCCTGCCACAAGAACTCCCTACCAGCTTCACCGCCAGCAAGAGAGTACGTTGCAGGGCACGCACTGCCGTCCGTAATGATCACAGTCTCTGTTACGAACCATGTCCCGCCGTTTGTATTGTCCAGGGGACCGTAATGGAACGCGTTGACGTCAACTGCATTATTTTCTTTGTCATTTCTATTTGTCTCATTGCATGTAATATGCTGAAATACGTAGCATAGTATCGTCCAAGTTACATAGAATTTTGTTATTTGCCACTGACGCATCTTGCGAAACTTACTTTAGTCTTTTAAGTGTTTCACAACTGTGTCTTTGTCAATATGACAGTCTTAAAACACAGTCTAAAATATTAAGAATTATTAATATTATAGTTTCTGACGATTTTATGATTTTTTTTTTCCTGAAAGAAACAAGGCCCCATGGAGCGGCCGCGCGGTTAGAGGCGCCATATCACGAATTGCGCGGCCCCTCCCGCCGGAGGTTCGAGTCCTCCCTCGGACATGGGTGCCTGTGTTGTCCTTAGCGTAAGTTAGTTTAAGTAGTGTGTAAGTGTAGGGACCGATGACCTCAGCACTTTAGTCCCTTAGGTATTCACCACATTTGAACATTTTGAAAGAAATAAGGTATCCAGTTTAAACAGGACTATGACTTCCGGAACTCTTTCCATCTGTGAAGCGCTCTATCCCTGTTGACCTCCAATACCCGCCTTGCCACACACACCACTCCCCTTTCAAAAAGATAACCCTTTAGACACCGTATTTTTGCAAAAGGTCTGCATGAAACAGTGGATCATCCCTTTTCAACCCCCGCTGCTTAACGTACGACCTCGCCTGTGTGAAGCGCCCCGAGAGCTGGGGCGGCTGTCGTAAGCGCTAAGCTGTTGACGGATGTCGTTTATCAGAACGGGGCAGATAACGCGCCTATAAAACAATGCACTGGCCGGTGCAGCCGTCGCTTTATGAGGCCGGACCGTGTCTTTTACGAGCTCATAACTCGCCGTCCTCCGATCACCGCTTGACGGGGCCTATCTGACACTCTCTTAAAAGCGAATAACAAAGGGCCGCAGTTTTTTGGCTTTTATCTCTAATGTCTATATAAAAGCGTCTAGCGGCGGAACGGTTTTATCTCCGTGGCGTTTTAAGAGTCCCGCACTCTCAGAAATGTATTTAGGAGATAGCCGTGGTCGCGACAGGGCGCTGAATGATCGGTTCACCCCGATACCTTTCCCTCGCCGACTGACGAATACGACACACTGCTGGCTGCAAATCTCATATTTGCTGTTAACAGCCAGTGCGAATCCGTCTCTCATTTCTACTACCAACCCCATTACTTCTCGTTAAAAAAATTAAATTAAAAAAAGAATAAAAAAATAAAAAAATAATGGCAGCACTACGTAACTCTTCGAGTCAAGTTCTACTGCCTATTCTCGTACATAAATTTTTCAGCTCCTCACAAACGAGTAATGCTAAACAGTTAATAAATATTAGAAACAAGTTTCACATGTTGAAATGGCTCTGAGCACTATGGGACTTAACATCTGAGGTCATCAGTCCCCTAGAACTTAGAACTACTTAAACCTAACTAACCTAAGGACATCACACACATCCATGCCCGAGGCAGGATTCGAACCTGCGACCGTAGCGGTCCCGCGGTTCCAGACTTCATCGCATTTTGAAATATGGATACAGGCGATGGCCTTTGTTGCCAGCGTTAAGTTGTGATGTGTATAATACAGCACACTGGTTGCAACAAGATCTATTTTGACCCGGCTATGGGTGTCTTCATCAGAAAAGAAAAACAAAAACAAATACCTATAAAAGATTACAAAAACATTAACATAGAGCGAATCAAGGATAAATGATAATTACACTGAGAAATTAATGAGTTGATATGTTCACATGTCAAATATGTCCAAAATGCTCCCGTCATATAAAATAACTTCTTAAAATCATAATTAAAGAATGGAAATTTTTTGGCTTACCAATAAACATAACTTTAATTGGGCCTTAAGCATATTTTGCAATTGCTAAGTTAGTCATTTCATCTCCTTTTCTGGCTACAAATAAAGCCTCAAAAATATTAAATATTCAGTAGCAGTCCGAATTGTGATTCTTTATTTGTCACTGCATCAATGAAAACTTCAAATTCTGTTGTGGAAACAGCTTGTTATTTGAAACTTCCTGGCAGATTAAAACTGTGTACCTGACCGAGACTCGAGCTCGGGACCTTTGCTCTAGCACTTGCCCGCGAAAGGCAAAGGTCCCGAGTTCGAGTTTCGGTCCAGCACACAGTTTTAATCTACCAGGAAGTTTCATATCAGTGCGCACTCCGGTGCAGAGTGAAAATGTCATTCCATTGTTATTTGTCGATAAGACTACTAGATTGTTCTTGATCTTCATTCCTTGTTGATTATTTGTACTACTAGTTTTTTTTTAAACCTGAAAATTTTTTGTGTCTCGTCATTTCACTATTAGTGTATTTTCCTAATTTTAGAGATTTGGATCGTTTTTTAATAAACTGTTATTAAAATATATTATGTTTTGTGGTCTCAGTACTTTTCCACTCCTCAATCAATTTATGTCACTTCAGTAATACGTCCTATAAAACTGGACCGATTTCAACCAAACTTGGTACACATATTACTTACAATTTGGAAAATACCACTATGGGAATAAGACCCACCTACCTATCAAAGGGGTGGAGGTGAGAAAGTGGTATATTCCACGACACTAATATCCATACTTTAGTCATCCAGTATTTGAGGAAGAGAACTTAGTTACTTGCAACAAACTTTACACGTAGTTCCAGATCTTTACGAAATATTTTCTAACTGAAAACCGTCAGAAAAGGATGAAAGGAAAAACAATTATCGCCTACTACATTTTCACTGTTCATGTAATATAAATGCTGCACAAAGCGTGGTTTTTTAATTTAGTGCTTCCCTACAACTAAATATATTTCCGACACATTTTGCACACAATGTTCACATATTACGCTAAATGTATCTGTCAAATTGTATCATTGTGCGATACATAGTTTAGGATATATGACGTCATAAACACAGATACGTGAAAAACTGCCGCATCAGACGTGGAGGTCTAATCTATTTTTTCCTTACTACTAACTCAATTCACAACACATTTCGTAGGAAGTAGCCACATATACCAGTGCACATACCTGCAGAATTATATCATTGTAGAACACATATTTCAGGAGAAATATTTATTCATCTACTCTTGTCCCTGCTGATGTTCATTTATTAATACATTTTAGCCCAATATTAGATACTTTTGTCATAAACATGGGTTGTGTGGAAATGAATCTGCAGGGCGAAATTCATTACACAGATAAAATGTATGTACAGATACATATGAATATAAGTGAAATACATTTGACGTGTGCGCACAGGGCCGGCCGATGTGGCTGAGCGGTTCTAGGCGCTTCAATCCGGAACCGCGCTGCTGCAATGGTCGCAGGTTCGAATCCTGCCTCGGGCATGGATGTGTGTGGTGTCCTTAGGTTAGTTAGGTTTAAGTAGTTCTAAGTCTAGGGGACTGATGACCTCAGATATTAAGTCCCATAGTGCTCAGAGTCATTTTAACCATTTGTGCGCACAGGTAAAATGCTCATGTTTAACCTCTGGAACGATTTCAGTCTGAATACAATCTGGAAAGAAATACTGGAGAGATAAGAACCATAAAATGGAGAGAGTAGGGATGAGAGGAGATGAACAGACTGAGGAGGAGGAGTTAGATCAAGGTGGTGTAGCTCTAGCACACTGGTCTCGATTCGGGAGGACGACGGTTCAAACCCACGTCTGGCCATCCAGATTTAAGTTTTCCGTGACTTCCCTAAATCGCTCCAGGAAAATGCCGGGATGGTTCCTTTGAAAGGGCTCAACCAATTTCCTTCACCATTTTTGGCACAATCCGATCTTGTGGACCATTTCTAATGACCTCGATGTCGACGGAACGTTAAAGCCAATCTTTCTTTTAAGGAAGAGAGACACAGGGGGGGGGGGGGGGGGCAGGAGATGGGCAGAGAGAGGGAAAGGGAAATGGGCACAGAGATAGGAGAGAAGGAAATGGAGAGATAAGGGAAGGATGAGGAGATGGGCAGAGAGGCCGAAGAAGAGAGATGCAGAGAGAGAGGAGGAGGACATGAACTGAAGGGGGGGGGGGGGGGCTGGAGGAAATGGCCAGAGAAGTGGAAGAGGATTAGATGGACCGAGAGAGGGGGAGGAGGAGACAGACAAGGAGAGGAGTGAGAAGGAAATGGAAGTAGTGGAGGGGAGAGGGAGGTGGACAAATGGACAGAAAGAGAGGGGGTAAGAGGAGATGATCAGAGAGAGAGCAGAAGGAGATAGAAAAAGAGTAGGGTCGGTGGAAGAGGTGGACAGAGAGGTGGGGTGGAGGAGGAGATGGACATGAGAGAGGAGGAAGAAAGTATATACCCTGGGAAATGCAGGCTACTCATCTAATGGTTCGGTAAATAAAGGTGATATTGTATAAAGAATTGAACAGACTATAGTGGATGTTTAAAACGCTTTTTTCATTCAGAAATTTCGTCTAGGCTGTGGATCCACAGATGAAGAAACTACGGCACGATTTGAATCACAGTAATTGCGGAAGCCGGACTGGTAAGAGTCTGCCCGATGTTGCGTCTGCCTGTCGTCTACGTGCTTGTCGTAGCCGCCATATCCTACAGACCACCGTGAACACCCGTAAAGGCTGACGGCGCTAAGCTGGTCTCTGGCCCGGCGCTGTATTAACAGCGGACGTGGGCCCACTCGCATCGGCAGGGCCAGCCCGTGGGCCGCCTGCATTTGCATCAGAATTGCCGCCGCCTCGCCTCCTCGCCTCTGCGGCTGCCGCCTCCCACACGCTCGTGATACTGCCCGCCAAACCGCGCGGTGGCTCTGTGCCGCGCTGGCGAGTCCAATTTGCTTCAGCCAACAGCCAAAACACACTCGTCCGCGTCATACTCTAATACAGCCGCTGGTGCACGGACAACAAATGCGTTAGGAGTGCACAAATAACTACATATGTCAGCTGCTGAAAAATTCTTCTTTAAATATACAAACTTTTATAAGTCATGTTTTATGTGTCGTGGGATCACTTATCGATACTGGCGTCATTAACTTGGTAACGGAACTGGAGGTTTCCGTCAGTCGTCAACAGCGGCTACGTGGTATCTGGCGGACCCAATGGTGCGCGCCCGCTGAGCCATCCCTCCAGCGACTCTGTACCAAGAATACCTTTTGCCGCCGCAATAGCCGGCCGGAGTGGCCGAGCGTTTTAGCTGCTGCAATCTGGAACCGGATGTGTGTGATGTCCTTAGGTTAGTTAGGTTTAAGTAGTTCTAAGTTCTAGGGGACTGATGACCTCAGAAGTTAAGTCCCATAGTGCTCAGAGCCATTTTTGATATGGCAGAGGGTATTGCAGTCGCTATATGTGGTTCGGCTGCGGCAATACTTGGTGAAGAAATATGAGACAGGTTGCACCAGTCAAATGTTGGGGCAACAAGTACGGCGCGATGAGATGGTCCCCGACGATGCCGGGCCATAGATTAATTGAAAACCATTTCTGGGATACATGGGTTCTAGTTGCACGAATTGATCATTCTCTCACGCGGGGTAGGACGTCAAAAGGGCCGACTTGGAGCAGGAGAGGCACCACAGGACATTTTAATTTCCACTGTCTATACTTTTACAAATAAATTCATAAGACTTTGTCATTATGACCAGGAAGGAATCAGGATTCACACTAATAGCAGTGGAAGTTCAAAAACATAACAAAATAAATCTTTTTTACATGTGAAATTTCATCATTTTTTCACTTACTATTAGCTGCATTTCTTGCTATAGGTACACTTTTCTTCATGAGTAAGAGAGATTCTTCGATGAATTTTGCACAGCATACAAACCATAGTTACAGGCGTAAGCAACACTAGAATTTATTTAATTGGTGAAAAAACGAACATATTTAGAAAACATGTTTAGAAAAAAATCAAATTTTATAGCTAATTATCTCAATTTTTACCACAGTTTTTAATAGCCTTGGAAAATTCTAGAGTTTCATATACCTGCAAGTATGGTTTGTATGCTGTGCAACATTCATCGAAGAATCTCTCTTACTTATGAAGAAAAGTGTACCTACAGCAACAAATGCACCCAGTAGTAAGTGAAAAAATGATGAAATTTCACATGTAAAAAAATTCATTTTGTTACGTTTTTGAACCTCCACTGCTATGAGTGTGTATTCTGTATCCCTCCTGATCATGCTGGCAAAGTTTTATTAATTTATTTGTAAAAGTATAGACTGTGGAAATTAATATGTCATGTGGCGTCTGTCCTGCTTCAAGTCGGCCCCTTTGACGTCCTGGTCCTCTTAAGATCGCAACGTCGGTGAACAACACGGAGGCTGGAAAACAGGGGTCAGTTCTATAAACATAGGCTCCCGCGGCCATTGTCACAGTCAGTAAAAATTTTTCTGGGTTGCGACCGCATTGTCAATATGTGAAACGACCGACGTTTCGGTCATTGTCGCAAGTGACCTCTTTCAGGGTGTTTTTGTTTACTGCTGAATGAGAAACCTTGGTTTCTTACATACCTGCAGACGTGGCTATTATCTAATTCTGATAGGCTGTTAAGGATGAAGGGGAGATATGTTAGAAGTTGTTTATTGGTGTTTTTATTATTTCTTTTCTTTGGTGGAAACCCGACGTTTTGATTGGTGTTTGCATTACTGCTTGTGGTTGGTGGATACCGATGAGTGGAATACCAGGCGGCAGTTGTAATGTGGTGTTATTTTCCTGCTTTCTAGCGCCGGCTGAGGCACTCCAGTACCCTATGTACCTCTAACATCCCTCCCCTTCATCCTTAACAGTCTATCAGAATCAGATAACAGCCAAGTATGCAGGTATATAAGAAACAAAGTTTCCTCATTCAGCTATAAACAAAAACTCTCTGAAGGAGGTCACTTGCAACAGTGACGGAAACGTCGATAGTTTTACATTTTGACAATGTGGTCGCAAACCCAGAAAAATTTTACTGTCAGGTAAAGACCACTCAAGGAACAAAATCCTCTCTGTCCAGTGAATTCTTACCCTGGGTATGATACGGGTGCATGGGGTTGTCATGCAATTCCACCAGACGCGCGGGCCGCTGTGGCCGAGCGGTTATAGGCGCTTCAGTCTGGAGCCACGCTGCTGCTACGGTCGCAGGTTCGAATCCTCCCTCGGGCATGGATGTGTGTGATGTCCTTAGGTTAGCTAGGTTTATGTAGTTCTACGTGTAGGGGACTGATTACCTCAGATGTTAAGTCCTATACTGCTTAGAGCCATTTGAAGCGCCAGACGCTGCTGTGGGAAATACTAACATGACTGGCCATAGTCCGCGTACCGCACCAGCCCCAGCACAGCCTTCTCGTTGTCCACCATTGTCACCTTTTTCTCTCACGTTGTTGTGTCTTCTTGCTGAAGGGTCCCCTTTCGGATAGTCTATTGTGCAAGTGTGCAAAGAAAGGGAGTTTACCTTGTGCGGTAAAATGAGCGTACAACCTCTGTGCGCCTCGCCCGCTGCAATCATCCGCCGCATATGCAGATGCATATCAATGAGTTCCGCGTTCGTGTAACGTACTGTCCTACTTCCACTCTGTCGGCAGGCGAAGCTTCAGCCAGGGCGACCGCAAAGACCGTGCACATACTGCGTCATCTGACTTTGCGGTGTACGTAGCGCCATTCACCGAGTACGCCAACTGTACGAAGCATAATAAACATGTTTTATCACCTTGTTCGCGCTTTTCCCTTCATGTGTTTTGTATCGTCGCTAGTGCGACAGCAAAGCGTTTCCGGCCATGTGTCACTATGTGATTTTCCATCGTCTATGTGTGGCATTATCTCTCCTGGCGCCGGCCGCGGTGGTCTCGCGGTTAAGGCGCTCAGTCCGGAACCGCGCGACTGCTAAGGTCGCAGGTTCGAATCCTGCCTCGGGCATGGATGTATGTGATGTCATTAGGTTAGTTAGGTTTAAGTAGTTCTAAGTTCTAGGGGACTGATGACCTCAGATGTTAAGTCCCATAGTGCTCAGAGCCATTTGAACCATCTCTCCTGGCAGTCTGTAACAGCTAGATTTTTCTGCAAGTTAATGTTAGTAGAAAAGACAACTTTGCATCTTAATTTTTTTACTAGAAGACGACGAATTCTATAAGAAATAGGACCTAAAAATGGAATCCAAAAACCTTTCTTATACTCGTTACTATTCGAAACACCACTGATGCCTAAAGTAGTCACTTCAGCGTCAGTTTTCACTTTGAAGATGTTTTCAACTAACGAGGGATCATAACCGTTGTAACTGCAATAGTTTTTATTAAGTTTATGTCAGCATTAAGCGTTCCCAGTTTAAGCCACGTGTAATTCTCCATCCGGTACGTCCGGCTGTGAGCAGTATGAACAGTGAATATAGTATAAGGGTTTTGCTGGTTCTGGACCACTAACTCCATACCGCAATTTATGAATAACTGCACCGATTTTTTAGATTCCGTCTGTTTACCTCATTCCCACCGATTTCTGATCTCTAGCTCAACACCTCAACTTCTGACTAACTCCACCGATTTCAGCTATTTACCTCATTCTTTCTTTCATCCACCGATTTCTGAGTTCTTTATTTCATATAAAAGGTGAACGTAAGAAAAAAAAGTGCACGTCAAATTCGCTCATTTTTTCTTCATTCTATAAAAGGTGAACGAAAGAAAATAAATAATATGAATTGGTTAACGAAGGTAAATTACTCGAATTCACATCGTGAACTCTATATCATGAAATTCATTATTTTTATTTTAAGTTTCTTCATTCCCTTGTATTTAAGTTTTATGTACCCTTCTTTCAAATCATTAAAATTCCAATCAGTAATTAATTTAGAAATCTGTCTGGTAAAATAATCTTAAAATCATTATTCAGCTCTAGATTAAGTTTCTCTCCATTAGCTACAATATAGCAGGTCAGCAACTGGAAGCAGTTAAATCAATAAATTATCTGGGAGTACGCATTAGGAGTGATTTAAAATGGAATGATCATATAAAGTTGATCGTCGGTAAAACAGATGCCAGACTGAGATTCATTGGAAGAATCCTAAGGAAATGCAATCCGAAAACAAAGGAAGTAGGTTACATTACGCTTGTTCGCCCACTACTTGAATACTGCTCAACGGTGTGGGATCCGTACCAGATAGGGTTGATAGAAGAGATAGAGAAGATCCAACGGAGAGCAGCGCGCTTCGTTACAGGATCATTTAGTAATCGCGAAAGCGTTACGGAGATGATAGATAAACTCCAGTGGAAGACTCTGCAGGAGAGACGCTCAGTAGCTCGGTACGGGCTTTTGTTGAAGTTTCGAGAACATACCTTCACCGAGGAGTCACGCAGTATATTGCTCCCTCCTACGTATATCTCGCGAAGAGACCATGAGGATAAAATCAGAGAGATTAGAGCCCACACAGAGCCATACCGACAATCCTTCTTTCCACGAACAATACGAGACTGGAATAGAAGGGAGAACCGATAGAGGTACTCAAGGTACCCTCCGCCACACACCGTCAGGTGGCTTGTGGAGTATGGATGTAGATGTAGTTTTTCTTGGAGATCGAAAATTATAAGGAATCTATTTGGGACTGTATTAAGATATTCACTTCCTGTAACGTAATACAAAACATCTATCTCTAGCCCACTTATTTTTTTAATCTCTTTCGAGGCGTTTGCATTGCTGAGCTTCTTGATTAGAGTCTCCATTTAAATATAAAAAGTTTTAGTAGTTTATTTATTTATGAAGTTATTTTCAAAAAAAAAAAAATGGTTCAAATGTCTCTGAGCACTATGGGACTTAACATCTGTGGTCATCAGTCCCCTAGAACTTAGAACTACTTAAACCTAAATAACCTAAGGACATCACACAACACCCAGTCATCACGAGGCTATTTTCAAATAGGTACTAAAATCACTTCAGTTACTTTCAGCTACCCCAGTTTCAGCTACCTTTTTATTTCTTTACCCTATTTTTTAACCTTTTAAAATCCTAATGAGGGCAACAAGAAATGGACAACATAGGTGAATGAATGAAAAAATGAGGACAACAAGAAATGGACAACATAGTTGAATGAATAAAAAAAAAAGAGGACAACAAGAAATGGACAACATAGGTGAATGAGTGAAAATGGGTAAATGGAGATAGACGAAAAAATGAGAACAACAAGAAAAGGACAAGTCCATTATTTTTTTATATGTATTAAATGTACAACATAGAGCAGCCTGTAAAGGAACCTACTAAATGTCGTGTAGATGAAGACATTACGGAATATGGGACAAAGTTAGATAAACCAAGATCGATTTGTGAAAGTGTATAAATAAGGATAAGCTTAATAGATATTATTCAAACAAAAAAATTAAGAACTATAACATACTGAACAGTACTTTATTTATAACTTATTAAAAATCTGTGGTAATAAATAGAGGAAGACAGAAACGCTAAAATTATAGATCAATTTTTTAAGAATAAAATGCCTTACCAAGATACGAGAGAGAAATTAAGTAGTTTGTTTGATGAAGAATACGAAATAGAACGTTTGGATTCAGTTTTACTTAAAAATAGTTTTCCAAAATTACAGTTTACGACAAGGAAAAGGATACTTTTGTAGAATTAAAAGATTTAAATGAACGAAGTAGAAACAAATATATAAAAAAGATTCTTAAGGCAATTAATAAATGTTATATGAAAGAAAACGATTTGGATTCTAGCGAAGAAAGCGAAACAGATATCGATAAATATTATAAAAACGATTTTCCACACAAATAAATTGTAAAACAGCTCAATGGTGGTAGAATTTACAAAAGGAGGATTTAATTTTGATGTATTTTTAGATAGCACTGTCTTGGTGCAACCAAAATGTTTGTATAATTTTTGTTCTAATTATTGGTTGGAGAAAGAAATATAAGTAGTTTGGGGGCTGCATCCCAGGCTGGTCTAACTTACAACGAAAAAGAGGTAATATTTATCATGACCTCTTAAGGTGAAAGAATCGTTCACCTTTAAATTTCCAATGAAAATAAATCTAGACATGGTGAATTGCCGAGTCAAACTGGAAACGAAGAATTAAATTAACAATAAATTTTTTGTTGGATGAGGATCGATTAAATTCGAATTGACAATAAAATTGAACAAACTTACTGACCAACTATCTTACTGACCAACTAACTAACCAACAAGGTGACTGACCAAAAGCAAAAAAATACAAACGTTAAGCAAACGTGACCAGACGTTCGTTAAGCAAACGTAAACAAACGTTACAGATGGCCATAGGGGTGGTTTGGCTCTTTATATCTCCAGGACCTTGCAAGGTGTTGATGAGGCATGCCACATCGAGATGCACTACGACGGGCAACAGAAGGACTGACACAATATTACGAGGTGTTATATGACTTTAGTCACCTCAGTGTATACGAGAAGCTGATTGTTGTGTTCTCAGCTACACATTTGATCTATATAAATAAAGTGTACATTATCCGATAATAATTATCATTTAGGCGACATATACATTTTTAGTTAATACTGTACGTCATTGTGCCCGATACAGCGGTAGAGGTTCTTTTTAAGATACTCGATTCGCTTTCTTTCCAATAAATGTTTTATTGATATTCACTGACGCAAAAAAATCAAACCACCGAAAGGGAGTTGGGCGACACAAACGTAGATGTTTCTGCATCTGGAAGATGATATCTCTTCAAATTTCCCGCCAATCCCACAATAATGGTGCTAGTAGCGTCGCTATGAGATGGAAATCAGGTTTGCTTTAAATAAATGCTGTAACGTCGTGAGTATTAGTTGCATTTGAGATTGGACGTGATGATTTGATGTTAGTCACGAATGCCTTTGAGACAAAGTGTGAACGAGGTCGTGTAATAGAGCTACGAGAAGCTGGATGTTGCTTCTGCGATGCTGCAGACAGGCTTGGCAGGAGTGTAGCTACTGTACAAGGTTGTTGCCATCGGTGGTCACGAGAAGGTATGGCGCAAGAAGAACGGTCTCCGGACGGCCACGTTGCACTACCGAGAGTGAAGGCAGTAGTTGGCAGGCAGTAGCATAACGAAGTCTTACAAATCGGTTACTTGAAGGACAGCTCCGAGCCAG